>NC_077229.1:420626669-420944169 GCF_027887165.1 Monodelphis domestica | reverse complement strand
TGGTCCTGTACAGGCAATACCAGGTCCATCTCCCTTCCTGTACTCTGGACAGCCTTCAATGTCGCTGTATAACCATATCTCCTTACCCCACATACTAACTGAGCTTTATGATATTTTGAATTCAAAACCAAACCAAAGCCACAACCAGCATTCTGTTCAGACTCATCGGATTCTCCATCTTCCTCCAGCCCCTCAAACTTGCTCCTAGCAGTTTTTCAGCTGCTGAAAAGTAACTAGTGCTTCTCTCAAAGGTCGGGCCCCCTGCCTCCTGGCTTTATGCAGAACTTGTGTTATTCTGACTGCTTAAACTGCACTGACTTTGGAAATTGTACTCATTATATCCCAAGTGTAATTGGTCTGCAGAATGCATTCTCCATGCAGGTGATAAAGCGAGGCTTTTACTCCACTGAGAGGACATGAGAGACTGCTAGGCCCGTGGTCACCGCATCCTTAAATGTGGAGGGACCCCTTTCATCACCAGTCGTTTTGCAGACCGCAGGCATGGATGGTGAAGCTGAAGGAAACCGTGCCCATTAACAGCCCAGCTCACCACTCGGAGGCTTTCTCTGCACAATGCACGCTCGCTTGGCTTGTGAAGTCTCCAGAGAGTGGCTCATTAAGAAGAAAAAGCCCAGGTCAGCCAAGTCACCTCGGGTGGCCTTCACCTGCCTGCTGCTGTCATCCTTCCCAGAGTGGGCCAGCCTCAGGAGGGTCATCTCTGCCTTTTCCAATCTCCCTTTGGAAGGATGAAGCATATCTGCCCGCCTGTGAGCAGCAGTTACCTGCTGCCCTGAGCAGCTCTTGAGAGAGATGCAGAAATGCTCTAACATGAAGAGGACTATAATTAAGAGTCCAAGAACCTGCATTCAAATCCCACATCTTCTAGTAACCCATTCATGATATTGCCCTGCGCAAATCATTTGCCTCCTCTGGGGCTCATTGTAGAGGCTCAGCTTACAGATGAGGAAGTCTGGCTGGTCAGGGGTTCTTAGCATGAATTTTAAAATATACGTTGTGGTCCAGTTGTACGTGATTTTTTGTGACTCCATTCGGGGGTTTCTTGGCAAAGATATTGCAGTCATTTGCCATTTCCTTTTCCAACTTATTTTCAGGTGATGCAACTGAGGCAAAGTTAAGTGACTTGCCCAGAGTCACAAAGCTAGTGTCTAAGGTCAGATTTGAGCATAAGAAGATGAGTCTTCCTGACTCCAGGACCTGCCCTCTATCTACTGTTTCACCTACATCTAGTTTGATCGAAATTGGACCCTTCCAGCTCTTAGTTTTTACTACTGCAGGCTAATCTGAAGTCCCATCAGCCAGCACTACCATTGCCTCATCCCCTCCCAGTCCTGGTCTAAGAGTTCTTAACCTTTTTTAACATTGTAGCTGTCATGGACCCGTTTAACCTGGATCCTTTCTCAGACATTAGAAGCACATAAAACAAACACATAGGACTTGAATGGAGACCGATTATTTTGAAAATATGCTTATCAAAAAAACATATATTTTTTAAAGTCCACAAGCCCCAGCCTAAGAACCTTTTACTACAACCTCTCCAGCTTGTCAATGCCATTGGTATAATGGTTTGCCCCAAACTGAAGAGTTCTTGAAGCATGGGCTTTTCCAAAAGAGAGCACCATGGCGCCGTCACCTCTCTCTTTGGATACTTGATTTCCTTTTTTTTTTTTTAAATAGAATTTATCCCCAGGTATCTCAGCCCCTCTCTCCCCTCCCTGCACCACAGAAGGCATCATCTGACCAAAACCCCCAAATACATATATAATGTCTTCCTTGCTTCCATGTATCAGTTCTTTTTCTGGAAGTGGACACTCACAAGTCATTCTTCAAATATTCTTTGCTATATATAATGTTCTTCTTCTTTTTTTTAATCTTTACTTTCCATCTTAGAATCGACACTATGGTTGATTTTAAGGCAGAAGACTTGCCCAGGGTCACACAGCTAGGAAGTGTCTGCAGCCAGGTTTGAACCCAGGACCTCCCATCTCTAGACCTGACTCTATCTACTGAGCTACCCAGCTGCTCCCAAGATTTGATTTCTTAACAAAGCCTAAAAACGCTCTTTCCTCCAGATCCTTTAGAGAAATGTGAAGTAGAGTGATTTGTTTATAGGCCATCTGCTTTCCAGCACCAACTTCCCTTAGATGGCCCAGTTCTTCCCCATTTTGGCACCTCTCCAGGCTCCTTCAACATAGAATGACCCACATACTAGGGCTCAGAACAAACACATTCTCCCCTCCCATCAAAACTTCCCTGCCCTGTCTTATCCCCATTCCTTCAGGACCCCTCCATATCCGTAACAGTCTAACTAAAGCAGAAAAATATGCTGAAGCATCAATAGCTTGAAGAAAATAAAATGAACCATTAAGTATTAAAAATTTGCTTTTTGTTCATATGAATATTAGGTGCCGTGGGAGATATAGAGAAGGAAAAGACATGACCTTGCCATCAAATGGCTTATAGTCTAGTTGGGGAATAAGAATGTTGATGATGATAATGATAATAACAATAAACTCACATTTATGTATTGCTTTAATTAATTATTTAGTTTATTTTATAGCTATTGATTATATTATTTATAATATATTATAATTATTAATTAACTATAATTATAGTGAATTAATTAAAATATTAAAACAATTTAATTAATGTATTGTTTAAGATTTGCCAAACATTTTACAAATATCTTTCATTTTGTCCCTGGGAGATAGGTACTGTTATTATCCCCACTTTCCTGATGAGATCACTGAGGCAAGCAGAGATTAAGTGACTTCTTCAGGGTTCCACAGCTGGTGAATGTCTGAGGCCATATTTGAGTTTAGGTCTTCCTGTTTCCAGGTCTGTCGTATCACCTAGAAGCCCCAGAGGCAAAGCTAGTCCACAAGAAACTGGGAAACATCAATGCAAAAGTTGAACATGTCAGCGATGCAAGAAGCATATGCTGTCATGATATCATTTAATTGTCCAATGAGTGGCACAGTGGATAGAGTGTCAGATGTAGAGTCAGGACATCTTTCTGAGTGCAAATCTAGCCTCAGGCACTTACCACCCTTATGAACCTAGACAAGTCACTTCACCCTGTCTGCCTCAGTTTCCTCACCTGTAAAATGAGCTGGAGAAGGACATGGCAAACCACTCCAGTATCTCTGCCAAGAAAACCCAAATGGGGCCATGAAGAGTCAGACATGACTGAGAACAACTAAATGACGTAAACAATTGCTCACCCTAATTTCATATGTATATTATATAATACATACATGCATATCTCACTTTTCCAACTTGGTTGTGAGTTCCTTAAGAGAAGAAGTCTTTTAAAAAAATGCCATCCATGGCCATAGAAGGAACTAATGGAGCCTGAATGCAGATGTAAGCATACGATTCCCCACTTTATTTCCTCCATGAAATTTTCTCTAGTGAAGGTAATATGTGTCTTCTTTCGCAGCATGAAGAATATGGAAATATGTATTGCATGAACACATGTACAGCCTATAACATAGTACCTTTCATCTTGGGAAGGGGCAAAGGATGGAAGAGAGGTAGAGAACATGGATTACAAAGTGTCAGAAAATGGCTATTGAAAATTGTATCAATGTGTACTCTAGAAAAAAATTAAAATGTATTTCTGGGTGGTAAAAAAAAAAAAGAGTTCCTCTGCTTCTCTGAATCTCTGAAATACCTGAGTAGGTTCTGGCCAGTCACTCAATTAGCACTCTGCAGATAGTTGTGGGAATGCTAGAGATCTGGGTTCAAATCCCAACTCAGACATTTACCTGGTAGCCATGGGCGAGTCATTTATGCTTTCAAAGCTTATATTTCTTCATTTATAAAATGGATTCACCAGCAGCACCTGCCTAACAGGGTTGTTTTAAGTTGCAAATTAGATTATATGTGCATGTATATATTCCTATACACATGCATATAAAATATACATGCACAACATGTGCATATACATATGTATATACACATACTTACAGAGACTGGTATATATACACTTGTCGGTGAGCATACATGCACACTCATGTTGTATATGCACACATATACTTATGCACATGTGTATACTGTGTGTACTTAC
The DNA here is from genome assembly GCF_027887165.1 of Monodelphis domestica. Lineage (NCBI taxonomy): Eukaryota > Metazoa > Chordata > Mammalia > Didelphimorphia > Didelphidae > Monodelphis > Monodelphis domestica. The sequence continues at coordinate 420,940,079 of NC_077229.1, read as the reverse complement.
ATGTGCACATATGTCTATTATGTGTGCTTCACAAACTTTCAATTTTATATAAATATCCTTTATAAATTGTTAATTTTCAGAATGGTTGGGTTATAATAACATAAACTGCTATATAATGGGTTGAAAATGCTACCTTTTATTATGCTGGGGAAAATCTCTTTTGGAGGTAGGCATAAACTACGGAGTGTAATGTAATGGAAAGGGCCCAGAGGATGTGGGTTCAAATCCCACCTCTGTCACTTTAGATCATGTATGACTTTGGCCAAGTCATTTAACATGTGTGGGGGTCTCAGTTTCCTCATCTGTAAAATGAGGGAGTTATCCTAAGGTCCCTTCTAGCTCTGGATGTGTGATCTTCTTATGATCCCCAGGTTGTGTGTCCCCAGTGTCTGACCTGCACTTAGTAGGTGCTAACAAAGTTTGGTTGAATTGAGAGTCAAAGGCCATGCGGGCACATAGTGGGGCCAGTAGTGTGAAGGACAATAAAGGAAACTTATGTCACCCTGAAGAAGGAATTCTGCTGCTGCTACGGACAGAAACCTAATCTGTTATCTAGTCCCAAAATACCTACCGAATTTTCTGGATTGGAGGTGGCGGCTGGGGAGCGGAATGTCGGAATGGAGTGGGTGAGGGGAGACAGTCTATAAGGAGGATGTGGCTCAGAGCTCTTTCTGATTCTCAGGAAACCAGACTTGGCAGCCATGCCGAGCTGGCTTATAGGACGATAGCCATCCAGGCTCAGGCCACCAAGTAGCAATAATAAGGAAGAAACGCTGTCTCTCGGTGTCCAGAGGCAGAAACTCCATTTACTCCGCCAGTGGCATCCCTTTGGGGGCCTGGAGTGCACCTCCCCCATCCAAGTCCCCTCCTGGTATTTCTGGGTTAACACCCTCGGCATGGGGCTGAGCATAGGATGGCATACCGGAAATGCTTTTAAATGGGGGCGGGAGGTAGGCAGAAAAGGACTCCGATACTCTCACTCCTGGGCTTCCTTTGCCTGTAAATAAAGACCACTAAAGCTAGCTCCAAAGCCGTGGGATGATGTGAAAGGCCCCAGAGAAGGACTGGAATTTTCCCCCTGTGCCTCTCCACCTCGGGCACTGCCTTCTGAAGGCGATGTGGGGGAAATCAAAGCCAAGTATGGTCATATTCCCCTGGGAATGGGCCTGGGCAGGGGGACTATTCCAAGGGGAACAATATTCCAGGTGCCACAACCACTCACAGTGCTAGTCCCCACGCTAGAGATTCTGAACTCTTTCCCTCTCCATTCACTTCTTGGTTAGGGTTGTGGGTCTGTGGGGGGGGGGGAGGGGGGAGATGAGTAAGAATGAAGGGGAGAGGAGAAGTCAAGAAATGACAACCCTTACAGTAGCAATGAGCTTTTAAAAAAAAAAAGAAAGAAAACATCATAATTCAGGTGAAAATTGCCTGAGAAGAGACTGCAGTCCATGAAGGCATATGCAAATGATATGCAAATTTACTTGTGGTCCTTCTATTTCATAACCTGGATGTAGCCCTTGGGAAAATGCTAATGGAGACCACAGGTCCAGGCCAGGCCTTCCCTTGGCACTCTCAGAGAGTCAGTCCCTAATTAAAGAGTACTTTCTTGACAGCAGAGTGCTCTAATGATCTTTTTTCCTTCCTCTCATCACATCTCCGTGGTGGAGTCTGGGGTTTTAGTCCCCATTCACTGACTGGGGGACCACAGTAATGAAGCCCTGGAACAAAAGGTTCCAGAATCCACAAGGAAGACAGAGCAAATAAAAAGAACAGGGAGAAAAGAAAGCAGAGTTTATGGTTCACACAAAGGGGGTGGTTTCCTCTCCGCACTGTTTCTAGAATAATGATGGTGGGGATGGCAGTGGTGGTGATGGGGGCTGACTAGAGAGCCAGACCTGGAGTCCTGAGAACCTGGGTTCAAATCTGGTCTCAGACCCTTCCTAGCCGAGGGACTTTGAGCAAATCATTTAACCCCATGGCCCAACCCTTACTGCTCTTCTGCCTTGGAACCAACATGCGTGTCAAGTCAGAGACGCAAGATAAGGGTTTAAAAAAGATAAAGCCAACAGAAATGTAAAGGAAGCTGGAAAAAAAGAGCTGACAGCAATAGGAAATTGGGTGAGATTTCTGGGGTTTGGGGAATGAGGGATGAAGGAGAACATGTTTGAGGGACCTCCAGTAGAACTATGTGACTGCATTAGGTTACTATTACAGAACAGCAGGCAAAAAGATGAAATACATTGGGAAGTGGCCAGACAAGTCAAGGTACAGAAAGACAGATTTCAAATGAATGGGGTAGGAAATAGGAAACCATGGAGAGGGTTTGATCAGGTACGTGACAAGATCAGAGCCATGTTTTTCATCAAGTGCTATAGAGAAGACAAAAGATCAGCATTCATACCCTGGTTCTGCTTTTAATTTCTCTTGTGTTCTGGGACCTGGGTTCAGACAGACCTGAGTTCAAATCCAGCCTCAGACATTTATCTAGCAGTGTGACTATGAGCAAGGCACTTAAGGTCTGCCTCAGTTTCTTCATATGTAAAATAGAGATAGTAGCCCCCCCCGAGGGTTGTGAGAAAAAATGAGCTGATATTTATGACTGATTTATAAATGTTGAAACATCATAGAATTACTGGTTGTTGTTATTAGGCCATTTAATTGGCCTTTTGGGCCTTTGTTTTCTCCTATGTTAAATAGAGTATTAGACCAAATTATGTTATCTTTTTTTTTTCCATTTTAGAATCAAGGCTATATATTGGTTTTAAGGCAAGAGAGTGGTAAGGGCTGGATAATGGGGGTTAAGTGACTTGCCCAAGGTCACACGCCTAGGAGGTATCTGATCTCAAATTTGAACCTAGGACCTCCCATCTCCAGGGATGTTTCTCTGTCCACTGAACCACCCAGCTACCTCCTGTCCCATGCAGTTTTAAACTCAATGATTTCTAAAATTAGCTTGTCAGCAGTTCAGGATGGATTGGAGGACTGAATCCCCATAAGGCAGGGAAGCTCTGTAGAAGGTTGATGTAAAGAAGGTGTGAGGTGATGAGGGTTCACAGAAGGTAGTAGTGGGAATGGAAAATATGAAGCCTAGAGGAAGTTTGAAAAACAAAACAACAAAGACAGCATTTGTTGGCATGCTGGCTTAGAAGGATGAAGAAAAGGGAAGAGTAAGAAAAATAAAAACATTTTATTTGGGCCCCTCTGACTTTTCCCTTTTGGGCTTCTCTGGTTTTTCCCTTAACCCCCACTGATCTCACCCCTCAGTCGCCTCATTTCCCCTTCATGCTCCCTTCTTCCTTTCTCAGATTCTATGTAATGAAAGCGAATACACAGTGAAATACAAATGATTGTTAATGGCTTAAAAGGTTTCAACCAAACCCTCAGAGTTAAAGAGGTGAATCTCTTTCTGTTCTGGCAACAATCAATCAATCTACTAGAGTTTAATAAACTAATTGTATGTGCCACATGCTGCAATAAGCTCTGAGAATATAAATTCTTGCCCTCAAGGAGCTCATATCCTACTGGGAGATACAGAATTTATACAAGATAAATACAAAGTGACTGAGTGGAGCTACTGATTGTGAGGGAATCAGGTAAGGTCCCTGGAAGGAGGGAACTCTTGAGTTAAGTTCTGAAGGATACCAGGGGGGCTAATGGGCAGAGGAGAGAAAGAGAGGACAACTTGGACCAGCATCAAGACAGGACATAGAATGCTAGCTTTAGAGAGCTGAAAGTAGTCCCCTTTGACTGAAGACAACCTTTATGATGGAGCAGAGTCGGTAACCATCCTGGAAAGATGAATTGGAGCCAGGTTCAGAAGAGGTGACTGGGTGAAAACCTTTTATTTTTCCTAGTGTCAATGGAGGGACCCTAACACTTCTTGAATGAGGGACTGATATTATCAGACTCACACTTTAGGAATATTGATTTGGCAGCTGTGCGGAGGATGGATTGGAGAGGGGAAGGATTGTATAAAAGAAAACCAATTATTAGACTCCTGCAATGGTCCTGGGGAGAAGTGATGAGAGCTTGAACTAGGGTGTTTGTGGTGTGAGTGGAGAGATGGAAAAGAGATGAGAAATGCTGAAGAGATAGAATTGATGAGATTTTGCAATTAATTGGTTGGTGAGTGAGTGAGAGTAAAGAGTTGAGAATGACTCTTGAGGTATGAACTCAGGTGACTGGAAGCAGAGTGATGCTCTTGACATAAATCAGGAAGACAGGAAGGAAGATAATGAATTTTGTTTTGGACGTGTTGAGTTTGAGATGCCTATGGTATATCTCCATGGAGGTGACCAATAAGGCACTTGAAGATACATCACAGGATCTCAGAAGAGACATGAGAGATGGGTATATGGATTTGAGTCATCTGTATAGAGATGATAACTGAAAGCATGGGAGCTGATGAGATTCCCCAGAGAGTACAGATAGAGAAAAAGACAAGTCTCAGGACAGAGCTCTGCTGACCATCTGTCAGTTGGACATTTTGGGGAAATTAGGGACTTTCAGGGGCAGCTGGATGGCTCAGTGGACTGAGAGCCAGGTCTAGAGATGGGAGGTCCTGGGTTCAAATTTGACCTCAGATATTTCCCAGCTGTGTGACCCTGAGCAAGTTACTTAACCCTTCATTGCCTAGCCCTTACCACTCTAGTGCCTTGTATTGATTCTAAGGTGAAAGGTAACAGTTTTTTAATAATTAAAAGAAATTAGGGACTTTTCTTGACACTGAAATTCAAGATAAAGAGATTTTCATCTCTAAATAAAGACACCAATTTTGCCTGTGTTTAAAGTGGGTCCTACTCCTATTGATAGGGCAACTAGGTTGCATAGAGTGCCTGGCCTGGAGTCAGGAAAACTCTTCTCCCTGAGTTCAAATTCAATCTCATATAAATTGTTGGGAAAGTCACTTAACCCTTTTTGCTTCAGGTTCCTCATCTGTAAAATGAGCTGAAGAAGGAAACAGCAAACTGCTCCGGTATCTTTTTTTTTTAACTTATTTTATTTTTTTCCAGACTAAATGTTGATACAATTTTTAATAATTGTTTTCTGATATTTTTCAACCCATAGATTTTCCCCTCCTCATCCTCCTCCCAAGAAGATAGGTAATAAGATAGAGGCTATACACATATTATCATATAATACATATTTCCCTGTTCATCATGTTGGGAAACAAGACATGTATCACTTACAATAGAGAAAAATTCATGGATCTATAAAAAGAGCTGCTATAAATATTTTTGTACAGGTTGGTCCTTTTCTCCTCTCTTTGATCTCTTTGGGATACAGACCTAGTAGAGGCATGGCTAGATCAAAGGGTATGCACAGTTTGATGGCTCTTTAGGTATGGTTCCAAATTGTTCTCCAGAATGGTTGTATCAGTTCACAGCTTTACCAACAGTGTATTGGAGTCCCAATTTTCCCACATTTCTTCCACCATTTATCATTTTTCTTTTTTTGTCATATTAGCCAGACTGATAGATGGGAGGTGGTAACTCAGATTTGTTTTAATTCGCATTTCTTTAATTAATAGTGATTTGGAACATTTTTACATAGGACTAAAGATAGTTTTAATTTTTTCATTTGAGGATTGCCTGTTCCTATCCATTGATTACTTGTCAATTGGGTAATGTTTGGTATTCTTGTAAATGCGGCTCAATTCGCCATATATTTGAGAACTGAGCCTTTGTGAGAGATATTTGCTATAAAATTTGTTTTCAGGTTTGTTGTTTGTCTTCTAATCTCAGTTGCATCATTTTGTTTGTGTAGCCTTTTTAATTTAGTGCAGTCAGAGTTATCTAGTTTACATCTCGTAATGTTCTCTATGTCTTGTTTGGACATAAATTCTTCCCTTTCATATATCTGACAGTATTCCATGCTCCCCTAATTTGTTTCTGATATCTTCCTTTATTTCTAAATCATGTATCTTTGTATTGGGGCTTTACGTCGATATGTAGTGCTGTATCTAGTCTCTCCCATGCTCTTTTCCAGTTTTCCCAGCAGTTTTTGTCAGATAGTGAATTCTTGTTCCAAAAGGTTGGATCTTTGAGTTTGTGAAACACTAAGTGGCTATGGCCGTTTACTACTACAGGTTGAACACTCCAGTGTCTTTGACAAGAAAACTCCTAATGGAGTTTCGAAGAATTGGACATGACTAGAAAAGGACTAAACAACAACAGCCCAACAGACAGCAAGGGCACTCTGTACACCGGGCTGTGCACAGGGCTAGGGCTGGGCTACTTCTGGGTAGATGTTTTACATGGGTGAGTTATGAGATAATGATGAGCTAGCTAACACTGCTGTGCGTGCACAGATCTGTGCATACTTAGGCTGTTTGACCTAGTGAACAAGTGTTGGACTTGGAGTCAAGACCTGAATCTGAATTCCACTTCAGAAACTTATTATTTCTGTGCTCAGAACGAGTTACTATCCCAGGCTCAGTTTCCTCATCTGTTAAGTGAGAATGAAAATGGCACCTATTTCCCAGAGTAATTGTAAGGATCACATGAAATAATGTTTATAGCAATGTAAAGTACTAGAGACATACAACTTCTTGTTCATTTTATATGTGTACTTTTATTTCTGGATGGTTTGTCAAGTGGCATTTATTAAATACCTATTATATATCAGATACTACTCTAAGTGCTGAGGATCCAAAAAACAAAAAGGCAGTAAGCATTCCCTGCTCTAGAGGAGTTCCCAGTCCAAAGGGGGAGATGATATTAAAACAGCAAGGTGGTGGAGTGGATAGATTTTGGAGCCTGAAGTCAAAAATACTCATCTTCCTGAATTCAAATCTTGCCTGAGACACTTACCTTATGACCCTAGGCAAATCACTTAACCCCGATGGCCTCATTTTTCTTATCTGTAAGATGAGCTAGAAAAGAAAATGACAAACTACTCTAGTATGTTTGCCAAGAAAACCCCAAATGGGGTCAGGAAGAGCCAGAGAAGACTGAAGCAACTGAACAGCAACAGTGTGCAAACAAAATATTCATCGGTTGAATTGGGAATAGTTTCAGAAGAAAGGTGCTAAAATTAAAGGGGGGCAGGGTAACTTTTACAGAAGGTGGAACTTTAGCTGAGACTTGAAGAGATCTAGGGATACACAAAGGTATATGTGGGTAGCAGAGCACTGCTTTTTCATTTATGGTTATGAACAAAACCCAAATATAAAAAAAACCCCTAACTTAAAAAAATTAAAATTTAAGTCGTTTATTAAAAGAATCTGGAAAGGTCAATTGGGGTGAGTGGTAACTAGTCACTTGATAGTAACTTCACTTTGCAAAAAGGATCTACCATAGGATTACTCAAATAGTCACTCCCCTAACTTATATAGAACAGGATTTAATTTATATTCTACTCTCCAGAACTGATTTATTCTACAAAATAAGGGATATCTCCATTTTAATAGGAAGGTGGCAAGATATTAGAGGAAAATGGAGATGAAAAAAGGCATTGTAATAATAACTTACATTTAAACGGTGCTTTCCATACACTATCTCATTTGATTCTCAAAACAGCCCTATGGGGTAAACATTTTAGAAAGTATCCATCATATTTGAGTCTCGGTTCCCTTGTCATAAGGGAACTGAGACACAGAAAGGCAGTGATTCATCCACAGTCTCATTGCTAGTAACTGACAAAGGTAGGATTTGAACTTATTTCTCCTGATTTAGTACAGTGATCTTTCTGCCTTACCACATTGAACTGAGAAAGTTCTAACTGCTATAAATGATAAGTTTGGTGAAATTGAAAGAGCACTGAGAAAAGTCTTAGTAGGACTAATAATAGATAGTGGTTTGTAGTACTTTAAAGTTTGCAAAGAAAGCAGCTAGGTTGCTCAGTGGGTAGAGCAGTGGGTCTCATCAAATTTGGCCTCAGATACCTGTTAGGTGTGACTGAGCAAATCACTTAATCCTGTTTGCCTCATCTCTCAAATGAGCTGGAGAAGGAAATGGCAAACCCCTCCAGTATCTTTGCCAAGAAAGCTCCATACAGGGTCATGAAGACTTGGACACAACTCAGTGACAAAAGTGTTTTCAAAATGCTTTACATGCTTATTACCTCAAGAGATCTAGGTTCTACAAATTGTGGTATCTGATGGTGATGGAATAGTATTGTGCTATAAGGAATGATGAATCAAAGAATTTTAAGAAGAATTGGAATGATCTCCATGAACTGATACAGAGTGAAAAGAGCAGAACCAGGAGAACATTCTACACAGACACTGAAATACTGTGAGATGATTGAATATAATAGACTGCTACTAACAGCAATGCAATGATCCAGGACAATTCTGAGGGACTTATGAGAAAAAATGCTATCCACACCTAGAGAAAGAACTATCAGAGTAGAAATCCAGTGAAAACATATGATTTATCAATTGTTTATATGGTTATAAGATTTAGGGTTTTGGTTTTAAAAGTTTACTCTATTACAAAAATGAATAATATGGAAAAACATTCATTTAAACTTCAAAAAATTCAATTAAAATAAAATAAAATAAAAAGAGAGAAATTTTAGTGGAATATGGGCAAGATGCTTCCCTCTACCAGTCCTTTATTTCCTTTCCTGTAAAATGAGGGTGGTCTCAATGACTTGAAAGGTTCCCTCACACTTTATAGGGCTACCATTCTGCATTGCCAACTTTGCATACAAATTGATAGCATTTCAGATCAAAAGAATTGAATTTGTGCAGAATGAAATCCTGCATGTTCCATTATAATTAGGTCTTAATGGCAGCTTTTTAATTCTACTGTGTTTCCATTTACAGAATTATAGACTTAGATCTGGAAGGAACCTTGGAAACCAGCTAGTCCAACCTCTTTATTTAATAGAGGAAGAAACTAAGGTCTAGAGAGCCTCAGCCACCTGCCCAAGGCCAACTGTGTATGTTCAGGCTAGCAGCAAGCCCATTGTTTCAGACCTGCAATGTAATTATCAGTTGTGTTGGTGGTGATTTGGAGCTGTTATAGAAAGTATAAAGTTTCCTGTTTGTTCTTCCTGCCAAAAGTGAGATCCCTTACAGGGACAAGGGAAGAGGTGGTCAAGTAGTTCTCAGGTGTTCCACATGTTCCCTCCCACCAGGCTGATCCCAACAGTCACTTTCAGATAATGTTGACCTTCATGACCCTGGGAGCCAAGAGCATGGAGAGTTTGGAGGAGCCATCTATTGGGGTTCTTATTTTGTCACTGTTATGCTTAGTATTTTGTACCAGCCTACAAAAAAAAAATCATGAGTGTAAGTGGGAAAGGGGAAAAGGAACAGGAATGCTATACTCTGTGGGTCAGACTTGGTTTTTCAAAGAGGATTGGTGACATCACAAAGTGATGTCTTGACTTGAGCTAGATTGAAGTGAGGCAGACCACTAAGTGATCAGCCTCACTCTTTTCCAGAAGCATCTGAGTCCAGGGGCAAGACAAAAGTCAGGACCACCGGTGATGGCCAGGATGTGAAGGGAGACCTTGGTGGCTTTGATGTCTGATCAAGCTCTAAGCACTCCACAGCACCTGCTTCTTGGATATTGGGACAAATTGTTCTCGTCTACCCATTCAGCTAAGGGAAATCTTCACATGCTTGGAATAGACACCTCTCTGACTCATTGATGGGTCTAAGGTCTGTTGGTTATCTTCCACCTAGTTTAGTTCATCTGCCAAGATAGTTTTACCAGGATATGGCCCCTGTGAATGCTACAGCTTCTTGGAATTACAATTGAGAGCTGGTCAACAGGGGTATATGGGGTGTTCAGGGAGGACTAGCATCTCTGGTGCAAGTAAATTCTTTACAATTATTATCTCATTTGATCCTGACAACCACCCTGTGAAATAAAGTACTATTATTATCCCCATTTTTGTAATTGAGGAAACCGAGGCAGACAGCATTTAAGTGACTTTCACAGGGTCACAAAACTAGTAAGTGTTTGAGGTCAATTTGAACCCAGGTCTTCCTGATTTTAGGCCCCTTCACTCCATCTACTCCACACCAGTTACCTCTGTGTGTTTATGCATATTTTTTTAGGGCAGACTTTTGATGCTTCTTAAAAAAATGGATATAGGGAATAGTAGTCAAGAAATTTGTTATTTTATAACAAAGGTCTTCAGTATCTCCAAATTTATGCACTGGGAGTTCAAGGTGAGGAAAAGGGATGGAGAATACATAGGCCCTGACTGTGCTAAGTCTTGACTTTCTGGAATAAGAGAGAGGGGCTAAAGAACAATATAATTCCTAAAATAATTGACTAACAGTAAGAGGCAACCATCAGAATCAATTTCAAAGGACCATGAGAAGATATAGAATAGGAAAATAAAATAATAACAGCAAAATAAACAAGAACAACCCCCCACCTACCTCTTCATTGAACATAATGGAACTATAATGACTAAGCTTAGTCACAAAAAAGAGATGAGAAAATGTACCTCAGTTATCTATCTATCTATCTATCTATCTATCTATCTATCTATCTATCTATCTGTCTGTCTATCTACATACCTACCTACCTACCTACCTACCTTTCTATCAATTCAATCCTTACCTTCTGTCTTAGAATCAACACCAAGTATCAATTTCAAGGCAAAAGAACAGTAAGGGATAGGCATAAGTGACTTGTCCAGAGCCATACAGGTAGGAAGTGTCCTCCTCCTCCTCCTCCTCCTCTTCCTCCTCCTTCCTTTTCTCTTCTTTATCCTTTCTCCTCTTTTCCCCTTCCTCCCTCTTCCTCCTTCCTCCTTTCTTTTTCTTTGGCTTAGCAGCTAAGAGGAGAAGGTGGAGGGATACATTTCAAAATGAAGGTGGTTAAGTTTTGTTGGGTTTTTTTTGACAGCAAGGTGATGGAAATCAGTCTATGTACCAATGGAAATGGACTTTCCTTCTATCTTAGAGTTGTCAGAGTTAGGGCCCTAGGTTATCAATCCCTATTTTATAACTATTTTCCATCCAATTGTGACATTCAGTTGTTCCTGACTTCCAATGAATGCTGCACAAAAATCTGTAATTCAAAATTAGGATCCAATCTATTTTTAGAAATTGGAAGTTTTAAGAAACTGGACATGGGCCAGGACTCTTGGACATAGTAATGTTTTCTTCCTGCAAACTGAGTAAGTCTGATATTTACAGTGAACTGTGGATTTGTTGACTTTCTAAAATAACCTATATTTGCTCTCAAGACCTTGCCTTTCAAAAGTTAAGTGAGATGTGAGAGTAAGACAGAAACACTTTTGATCTGTGGAGTTTTATATTGGTTAACTCATTTATAAACTACCCATGGTAATGATACTAGAAGGGAAAGGGATTTGGGTTAGGTTGATCCTGTAATTCCCCTACTATGACATAGGAAAGCCATGGCCCTGGAATCGGATGGTTTTAGAAGACTCATTACAGCTATTCTGCTGTTCAGTACCCCATCACCCCATGCCTGGCCTTCTACAATAGTCCTCTGGCTGACCTCCTGATTTCTAGTATCGATGCCTTCTAATTCATCCTGCATACCATCACCAAATTCTTCTTTTTTTTTTTTAATTGAGGCACCACATTGGCTCAGAAATCTTTCAAATGTATACCAATGCATATAAGAAAAAAATTCTAAATTTCTTAGCCCAACATCCAAGGCTTTCCACAATTAAGCCTCAACCAATATGTTCCATTTTATTTACTATGTACTTCTGTCCTACATAAGCCTCCTCAAACAAGCTGGTATGCATACCTCCTCCCCCAAACTGGCCTTAAGCTTTTCTGTCATTGTGCCTTTGTTCACACCATTTTTCCCTGGGCTGAAATACTGCTGATTTTTCTCTCTAGCACTCCAGGGATTGCTTCTTCCCAGTGAACACTATCTGCCTTCTTTCCAAGGTCAGATGACCTCTCTCTATCAGACTTAGTCAATTCTCCTGAAGTCAGATGACCATTTGAATTTCCCAGGGGGACTAGTGATTTAGAATATGATGGTAAAGGTAGAGATTTAATGAGGGGGCTGAGAAGAAATTAGTCACTGATATTCTTTTTGTTCCTATTCTGGAAAACTGCAAGAAAACGATTGATTTGGAAAACCATCAATTATTTTGCTCAGAAGGCAGAAGAACTAGGAACAATACATGGGAATTGCGATGGTGCAGATTTCAGTAAAGAAAAATTTCCAATCAAATGGAGCTGTCCAAAGTCAGAGATAGTTGCTTTGAGAGGTCGTGAATCGCATTATTGGAGATTCAGGATGGATCTGGACAACCACTGTAGAGATGTCATGGAAGGGATTCTTATACAAGGGATCATAAATTTATAGCTAGCAGGGACCTTAGAGGTCATTTGTCCAAACTCCATTTAACAGAGGAGGAAATTGACATGGGGAGGGTTATGTGACTATCTAGGCTCGTGTAGATAGTAAGTGACAGATCCGGTATTTGAACCTAGATCTTCTGATGTCAGTGAGTTCATCACTCTTTCTACTGTATTTTGCTAAGCTAGGCATTTTTTAACCTGGCATCCCGTGAATGGTATTTTTAAATATATAGATTTAATCATTATTTATTGTTGAATTGTTTCTGTCACGTCTGATTCTTCATGATCACATTTGGGATTTTCTTGGCAAAGATTTTGGAGAGGTTACCAATTCCTTCTCTGGCTCATTTTATAAATGAGAAACTGAGCCTAAGAGGCTTAAGTGATTTGTCCAGGGTCACATAGCTCGTAAGTATCAAAGGCAAGATTTGAATCCAGGTCTTCCTGACTTTATGCCCAATTCTCTAGCCACTGTGTCCCTACTGGCCCTTGATAATTATATTTCAACATAATTGGTTGAGCACAATGCTATAATTTTAAAAATTTTTAAATTCTATATATTTTTTAAATTTAAAAACATGATTCATAGAAGTGGTTCATAGGCTTCACCATATTTTCAAAGGTGTCTATGACATACAAAAAAAGTCTGAGAACCCCTGATTCTAATACAGTCCCTTATAATAGCTACAAAGTTTGGGGAAAATTAAAAAAAAAACAAACAAGATTCCTGCCCTGGAGTAAATTACAATTTAGTTAGGGGATACAGTATACATAAATAACTATAATACAAAAAACTGACAAAAATGGTAACAAGATTGAGGAGTCATGGTATGGTGGCAAAGTCCTTGTATTTGAAGTCAAGTTCAGTTCCTATCTTTGTTCCTATTTGTGTTAAACTGAGCCTCTTGGGATGTCCATCAATTGGGGAATCTGGCTGAACAAATTGTGGTACATACTGGTGATAGAATGCTATTGTGCTATAAGCAAGCTGATTTCAGAAAAGGCTGGAAAGACCTGCAGAAACTGATACAGAGTGAAATAAGGAGAAGTGGGAGAACATTGTACACAATAACAGCAATATTGTATTATGATCATGTGTGAAAACCCGACTCCTCTCAACAATACAATGATCTGGGACAATCCTGAAAGACTCATGACAGGGAAAGCTTACCCACCTCCAGAGAAAAAAACTGTTGGAGTTGTCTTTCACATCAGTGCATTTATGGTTTGATTTTTGGGGTCTGGATTATGAATTAGTGTGCTCTTACAATGATCATTATGGAAGTGTGTTTTGAATGACAATAAAAATAAAAAAAGAAATTGAGCCTCTTTGGGGCTCAGTTTCTTCACCAATAAAATGAAACAGAAAAAAAAATGTTCTCTTATATATCCTTTCTAGCCCTAAATCCCATGAACCTATGATTAATCAAAGCCCAAGATAAAGCCCAGCAGTACTGAAATCAAAATCGAAATGCCCCACTTGATTGATACTGGTCCCCAATCTACTACTTTTCCAACCAACTCATCCTATTCTCCTCCTCTGCAATGTGCAAGCCATGAGGTACATCTCATGGTCTCAGTGACTCTTGACTCCAAAGGTCTGTCATTTCATTGACATGAGGTATTGCAGATCAAAACTCTTCACCGTTTCCCATGACCATAAGAAAGGAATCAGCTGATGGCCCATCTTCAGGAGCATCTCCAAATGTAGCTTGACAGTACATTGGAAGCTTGTCGCTGAACCAGCTGCATTGAATCGGCCAGAGCTTGTATTCTTCTGACACTGACATACAGAATTCACAGTATCATAGGATTCCAGATTTAAAATGGAAAGAAACCTTAGGGACCATCAAGCCCAATCCATTTCATTTTATAGAGGAGAAAACTGACTCACAGAGGTTAAGTGACTTGCCAGGATCATGCAAAGAGTATTCAGTATTTGAACCTGGATCTCCCTGCCTGCAAGTCCAGTGCCCTTTCCACTGTACAACACTACCTCTAAAAATGATCATGACCCTGGTTAAACCAACTACTTCCATGTCTTAAAAAAGAGGTATTAGAGGAGGACTATAGCATAGGACATAGATACATATATATTTATATATATATATGCATATATATATATATATGAGATTCTATTTCTCCATGTTAAGAATAATAATCCTCCATGAATTCACATTCCTGAATATTGTTTTTATCCTTTTTTCCATAATTTCCTGCTATGGATTAGTGAGAAATTTTACTATTGTTCTCTAAGGATTTATTTAGTTCAAGTCCCATCCTCTGTTCTATTCTAATTTATACCAATCTCTCTCCTCTTTGGAGGTCCTGTGCTGTTTGTCTTGGCACTTACCAAATAATGCCTTGGGTTCTTTTAATTCTCAGATGTGTGTGTTCTCGGATCCACAATGAGAGTGTAAGCTCATAGAGGGCAGAAACTGGCAGAAACTGGGTCTTCTATTCCACTCAGCCCTAGGACTAAACTCTGACTGGTGACTGAGGGTAGACTACCTCGTGCATTATGTCCAGTCAGTCTTGGACCATGAGACCAAGCTTCAATGAACAATATTGATTCTAAGATAGAAGGTAGGGGTTTAAAAAAATGAGACATAGATTTTGGGACACAGCTAATGTGAGAATTTGTTTCTCTTTGATATTTATTATAATTTATCACATATTTTGTTTCTCTTTGATATTTATTATAATTTATCACATATTTATAACAAATCATTATTATATTATTGTTAGGTTATATATATATATGAATACATGATAACAACAACAAAAAAGAATGCAAGGCCCTTCAAGGCAGAGAATACATTCTTTTCTATTTATATTCCCAGTGCCAGGCACAATGTGTGTTACACAGAGAAAATATTTAAACAAATGGTTAAAAAAACAAACTCTTAACCTTAGGTCTTAGAATCCATACTAAATATCAGTTCCAAGACAGAAGAGCAGTAAGGGCTAGACACTGGTGGTTAAGTGACTTGCCCAGGGTCACACAGCTGGGAAGTATCTGAGATCAGATTTGAACCCAGGACCTCCCATCTCTAGGCCTGGCTCTCAATCCACTGAGCCATCCAGCTGCCCCTAAATACTCTTTCATTTATGTATTCTCTGTTTTATCTCTCATGTCACATAAAAGAGCTGGATGAATATTTAATATGTTAATAATTAACCAATTGATTGATTGATCTAAGCTGCTAGCTTTGGAGGTAGATATTTAGTTGGCTTACAGAGACTGAATGCTTTTCACTTGAGAGCAGTTCTCAAATCTGGCCAGTTCCTGGGTAAGGCTTAGGCATCCAACAAGTGTTTAACCTTTTTATTTTGTAATGACAAATCGGGCTGTTTCAGATGGTCTCAAGCAGTGATGGCCAGGTCACCTGACAACAATCGCTCAGGTAATTACATGGGTTTCAAATTGTGCACTGCTTTAGGTCCTCAAAGCAATTTCAGAATCAATTTGAGGTCTGACAGGGAGCCAGTAGAACTCCCGTGGGCCCAACGTGGCCTGCTGGGCCTGCTTAGCCCTTGTCATCATTCCCAATGTAGGACTCCACCTACCCTGGAAGCAGACCTGATGTTTTCTCTTAGCACTCTTCATGGAAAAAGCAAGGAAATAAAAAATTAATAAATTACCAAATTGATCTAATTGAAGATAAGGGATGTTTCTTGGATCCATTCCTCTCAACCTTCCCCCACACCTAAATAGGCTGACCTTAGAACATGACCTGTATGATTTACTTATAGTTTACGATAAAACTTTATCCCTGGAAATCAAATCACAAAAGGGCCAACCTTTTTTAAAAAGAAGTTTGTTTGTTTTTTAAAGCAATGGGTGGGGGGCAGCTGGGTGGCTCAGTGGATTGAGAGCCAGGCCTAGAGACGGGAGGTCCTGGGTTCAAAACTGACCTCAGACACTTCCTACCTGTGTGATCCTGGGCAAGTCACCTGACCCCCATTGCCTGGCCCTTACCACTCTTCTGCCTTGGAGCCAATACACAGTATTGACTCCAAGATGGAAGGTAAGGGTTTAAAAAAAAAAAGCAATGGGTACCCAACTCTCCATATCTAGAAAATGAAAATGGAAACCACTCTTGGTTACCATGTAAAATGGATTTGGATGTCTTAGGCTAGTGGCAAATGAAGAAGGATCCTTATAAAAGAAAATCTCATTCCAGGTCCACATCTACTGTGTGTCTCTTCAGACCACATTCCTAGAAGAGTAGAAGCAGGGAGGAGACACTGCTATTGTGAGGCCTTTGAATCTGTTGGATATTTCAGAAGAGTTCTTCACAGTGGCTGCTGATGAAATGACCCACGTCCCATAGGGGATAAGGCAGAATGTTATCCTTGTTCCTTTTATAGAGCAGAACAGCAAAGGGTAAGGTCATGAGGTCTGAGCCTCAGTTTCTTCATCTGTAAAATAGAGATATTTGCTTGATCTTTCTTGTAGGACTTTAGTGGGAAAAGTATTCTATAAATCTTAAAGCACCATAAGAATGTGAGCCAATGCTGCTGTTGTTAGTATTATTGTTGAGAGTCAAGGCCAAGTCTTGGTGAAGAAGTGAAATGAGCCACGTTTGCCTTGGATGTCAGATTACAGGTGATTCTTCCCCCTTCTTTTTCTCCATTCTGATTTTTTTTTAAAAAAAAAAGGAGTCTTCTTTATTTCATGTAAAAAAGTTAAAGACACCCTATAGGGATTTGTATGTATGTGAATACATACATATACATATATACACATATACAATCACGCATCCACTTAGACCTTTTATTCCTACTGGGTACAAATAACCTCTATGTGTTTGGGAATAAGTCCTGAAGCTCAAGAAAAGGTTCATTATGTGCTTGGGTCAGGGAAAGGGAAAGAACTGGGGAAGGATGTAGCCCTGGGTTCGGGAGGATGACAATTTTGGAGAACACAGCTGTCCCTCTGAAATAGTTGCTGGGGATTCCCAGGTCTGACATTCTCTCAGTAACTTTTCTGCTGGTCCTCTTAAAGCAAAGTTATTAACCTGGGGTTCAGAGATCCCCAAAGTATCTATGACTAGATTTCATGAGGCCTCTCAATTTGGATGGGAAAAAATTATATCTTTACTTTAACCTCTAACCAAAATTAATAATTTCCTTATGCTATTTTAAAACCATTATTCTGAGAAAGGCTCCATTAGGGTCCAAAGGGATCCATGAAACAAAAAGAAGGTTAAAAACTCTTGCCTCATAGGGATAGTAGAGCTTCCTCTAATTGGAGAACTCAACCCCATGCCCCCCAGATTCCTTGTCCTTCCTTCCCCTTCTTCTCTTTCTTTAACTTTTCCAAATAGCTACCCCTGACCCTGCTCTGGTGATTGGGATGACCCCTGGGTCCTTCTGGTCTGGTTGCCATGGTGACATCTCTCTGCCTCCAGTCCAGCCTTTGGGCTCTGGGATCCTGGCTGAATTGCCTCAAGGGCTGGTTTGCTTATTCCAAGAAACAGACTGAGCCCACCTGTCACCCTATCACCAACTCAACTATATTTCATATATTTGTAGGTGGTGGAGATCCCATCCCTGGTCAGTGGGGCCTCTCAGCACCTGGATATCCTCATATAATGGTAATGGATAAAATAAGTCTTTGTCTAAAAAAGACAAAAGGAGCTCCAAGGATTTAGGCTGACTTGGTCCCTGTGTTTGGGTTTAGGGTCCTGTGATACAAATGATTATACTTCTTTTTCTTTGGGAAATCTTACGGGATAATGGAGAGGAAACCGGTGAAGCACAGAAATCTTCCCAGGACAGAGACCCTTCTAGGACAGAAAAATGGGGATAGAGTGAGATGTAGGTCTCCCCTCATCCCCCCAAGTCTCCCACCTCATTCCCAAGGTAGTAGAGTGAGACTGGAGGCTCCCAAGTGCATAGAAGGCAAGAAATTCCAAGTGATGATTCTCAGGACAGTTGCAAATTGGCTGTACTGCAGAGCCACAAATTAACAACCTATCCAGAAACATCGAATGCTGCTGATGTGCAGTGGAGAGGAATTACAGTCACCCAATGAACTGCAGCTTTGACTCCACTGACCTCTGCACATTAAACTTGCTGCCATGATGCTCAATGAATCTGTCCCTCTGTTGCTTCCAGTGCACCATTATTTCTAGTGACTCTGACAGTAATGGGACTAAAAGCTTGGAAAACCAGGGGCAACCCTTAGGAGTGACTCTGAAGTTGCCAGAGGTGCCCTGGTTCACTACAATGGCTTAGGTAAAAGGAAGGAGGGGAAAAGGGGTGTTGACTTGACCTGATGATCAGCCTCCATGAATATTTCAGTGGCTCCTCTTGGGTACAAGGTGCCATGCCAGAGACTGGTCTGGGAGACACCCAAAAGATAGAGTATCTGGTTAGGTGGGGATTTATAGAACAATGTCTTCCAAATACTCAAGTGGATCTGTGATCTCATGGACATGACCACATGTCTTTGGTGGCCTCTTTTATATTTCAATTCTCCTTCCTAATGTTATGTTTGTAATGGATGGCAGGCTGTCTGCACCCACCATTTGCCTCTCTATCACCCTTTCAGTGATGCTCCAATTCAGTCCTTTGGAGGCTGTCACATCCTATAATTCATAACCATACAAAAACAAGGGAAGGGAATTGGTATTAAAAAGGTCTTCCAAACACACATAAGAAAGAAAGTGCTGTTGAACTACAGAGCATAGACAAACTTCATTTACCCGAGTCAGGTGCAAAGATCTGTCCCATATGATGGAAAGAATAAGCTACCTTTGATATGTGGAAGTGTCTGGTTTTTTTGGTGTTTAAGTACAGATTTTTAGAAAGTCACTGCGTGTGAACCACCCAATATTTTTATTTTGGTGATTCTGAAACCCATAGAATAGTTCTCCTTGCTCCCCTAGAAGTTGTTCAGGATATACAAGTCATTCTCCTAGCCTCCTAAACCCTGGTGGATCTCTAGACTGGTCAGTAATACTACCACCCAACCCTCCCCAACTTTTCACAGCTTTTAGATGTTTCTTGCAGCAAGGTAAGTGCAGCTGTCAGCTACTCTGTCAAGGGTTTGCACTGACAGTCCCTCCTTCCTGCACTCCCTCTTCTAGTCAGTGATCATACTTAAAGGAAATCAAAAGTATTTCCTCCTCAAACCAAAGGACCGCTGACAGTGGATGGTGGCATAGCACTTTCAGAATTAGAAGGAACCTTAGGGACCATCTAGTTCCAGCTCTTATTCAATGCAGGAAAATCCCCTTGATGGTACCCCAGAGACATGATCATCCAGCCTCTGCCTGAACCCTTCTAAGGAGTGGAAATCTACTGCCTTCCAGTCAATGCATTCCATGATTGGATAGAAATAACTCCTGGGGAGGTGTTCTTTACTTTGAGCCAAATCTCTGCAGCTTACCCTGAAGGTTCTAGTTTTTTCTACTAGGGAAAAGCAGAATGTCTGCTGCCTTTTCCATGTGACGGTCCTTCAAATACTCAGAAAGCACACACTTGTGTCTCTCATACGTCTTCTTCACCTGGCTAAGCAATCGATAAGAATCTACACTGGGCTAAAAACTGGGGACACAGACCACAATAAAACAGTCCTTACCCTCAAGGAGTTCTATTCTCTGGAGAAAAACAACATGTGCATAAATAGGCACATAGGAAATAAACATGAGGTAACTTGGGGAGAGGAGGTAATAATAGCTAGGAGGGACCAGGAAGAAGTTTTATGTACAAAGTGGTTCTTGAACTGAGCCTTAAAGGAAATGAGAGACTAAAAGAAGTAATGAGGAGGAGGAAGATTATTCTAGACCTGGGGAGGGCGGACATTCTGGGCAAAGGTCTGGAGATAGGAAATGAAGAACCTTCTGTGAGGAATAGCAAGAATGTCAATTTGACTGTAGAGTATATGAAAGAGAATAATATATAATAAGATGGAAAAGTAGTTTGGAATCATATTGCAAATGACTTTAAATGCCAAATGGAGAAAATTACATTTGGTCCCAGAGATAATAAGAAGCCTTTGGAGTTGTCTGTAGAAAGGGAGCGAATGCTTACACCTGTGCTTTATGGGGGAAAAAAACAAAACTGATATGCCTAAAAGACATCCAACTGGTGATGTTAGACTAGAAACAGGTTTAATTTATTTAATCGCTCCTCATAAAGGAGCATGTGGGCATGGTCATACCAGTGAGCATGTGATTGATTAATATGAATAACTAATATTGATATGACCAAGAATAAGAATTTCTATGAATCTCCCCAATGGTGGTGGGGATTACAGTTTTTGTGTTCCATGGAACAATTAGGAATCCCTCATTGTTAAGTCCAGTGGTATCTGTGCATCTGGGGTGATGTATAGGCTATTACAGACTCATTCTCTTAGTGTCACTTCTTAGATCTCAAATCCAGGCCATCCATGGCACATGTCTTCAAAGTTAAGCTATCTCCCCTTCCCCTCCTGATATCATAGGGGCAAACAGATGGTGGGGTTCAAGATTAGGCTGACCATCTTGTCTTTGTTGTTGTTACAGTTAGTGTTGTTCAGTCATTTCAGTTGTGTCCAATGCTTCATAATCCATTTGGAGTTTTCTTGGCAAAGTTACTTGAGTGGTTTGCCATTTCTTTCTCCAGCTCATTTGACAGTTGAGGTAATGAAGCCAATAGGATTAAGTGGCTTGTCCAGAGTCATAGTAAGTAGGCAACTAGATGGCATAGTAAAGCCCTGGACTTGTGAGTTTGTGAGTTTGAATCCAGCCTCAGATACTTACTAACTGATGCTGGGCAAGTCATTTAAGGTCTTTTGTTGGCCTCAATTCCCCATCTGTAAAAGGTCCTGGAGAAGGAAATGGCCAACCACTCTAGTATCTTTGCCAAGAAAACTCCAAATGGGGTCATGAAGAGTCAGATAAGATAACAGTATCAATGATTCTTCCTGATTTCAGGGCTGGCATTCTATCCACTGCACCACCTAGCTGCCCCCATAATCTTGTCTAGACCAGGGATTCTTAACCTGTGAACTTTTATTTTGACTGATAACTGATAATAAAAATGGTTTCATTTCTAATTTAATGTAGTATTTCATGTATTTAAAAGTATTCTCTGAAGGGGTCAATAGACTTTGCTAGAATGCTAAAGTAGGCTATGACACACAAAAAAAGATGAAAAACTTCTGGTCTAAACTGAATATGCTACTTCCTTTGGCACCTGGGTTACTTGGTCCAATTTCCATATAATTTGCCCTTCTATTCTGAGTTTAGTGTTACCTTTATCCTTCCTCTTCTTCTCCCTTTTCCCTGACACCCACAGGTCTCAGGGTTAATATCCACTCCCCGGGAAGTATTTTGGACATTCTCCATAACCAGTCCATCATATGAACATATGTCCTTTTATCTCAGCTATTTTTTTAAAGTTCAGACCACAAAGAGAGAGATTTCTGGGTAGATTGGAGATACCACCTTGTCTATCAGAGCTCCCTTCTCAGTATAGGCCAGAAGTCCTAAACTTATTCTTACTTCGGACCCTCCTCTCTTCTTCCAGAGTGACAGTAACTGTCCTAAAAACTGAAGGAGATTAAAAAGTTATCACCATCACCAATAATGGGAAATTGAAAATCTTTTTCAGAGATTCATTATTTGATTCACAGGTTGCCAGATGTCATCAAAAACACTCAAACTATTCCCTTTGGTGGGGTAAAGCCATGTGGATGAGAGAATGTTAGAACTAAAAGAGGTCTCAGAGATCATCTAGACTTGAGGAGTCAAACACACAGCCTGTGGACTGCATGTGGCCACGACAGTCCTAATTTGTCTCCAATCAGATTAAAATGTAACTGGTAAATATTTAACAAAATAAATTAAAGTACACTAAGTAGATGGGTATTATTAAAGATAATATTACATTTTAAAACTAAGTCAATATGAATCTCACAGGGATTCTTAGGTGTAGTTTAGTAGCCCCTGTTTTCTGTTTGAGTTTGGTACAACTGATCTAGATCAAATATTTTTTAACTTGGGGTCTGTGAACTTGTTTTTTAAAAGTATTTTTGTAAACGTACTTGGGTAATTGGTTTCATTTAAAATGCTATGTGTTTCATATTGTGCATTTAAAAAATATCCTGAGAAGGGATCCACATGCTTGACCAGATTCCTGAGGGATGTGAGACACAAAAAAGTTAGGAATGCCTGATCTAGATGACCATATTACCCCAGGGAGCATGATCCAAGGATAATTATATTTCTTTTCTTTTAAAAAAAAGCTCTTATCTTCTCTTAGAATTGATATTAAGTATTGGTTCCAAGGCAGAAGAACAATAAGGGCTAGGCAATTGGGATTAAGTGACTTTCTCAAGGTCACACAACTAGAAGTATCCACCTAGCTGTACGAGTTTTATTTCTTTTTTAGGTGAAATTGAGTTTTTATGGCTCATTTATTGTATGTGTTTGGAGAGAGTGTGGTAAAGGGTAGATGAGAACTATATTTGGAGTCAAAGGATCCAGGTTTGAATCCTGCCTTTCTTACTGTTTGTGTGAGCTAGGGCAAATCCCTTAATCTGTCTGAGTTTCAATTTCCCCATCTATAAATTGAAGGGATTGAATAAGAGCATCTCTAACCTCTGTGAAATTCTGAGTTACACTTATATCAGCTCTGCCTAGACCTGAGCCCAAAGGAACTCTGAGGTCTTTTGCCTCTTCTGCTAGAGCCACTCCCAGCAGTTAGAATAGCCTCCCTCCTCCCAGGAGAGTGGACTTTTGTAATCTTGTTCAGATTGGACTTTGGGGAGTGGTGCTATTTTGCTAAGTGAACCCCTTAAACATAGTCTCATTGTCTGAATGCAATTCTATTTTGTAGGGCATGTTTCAAATAGACAGCCCTAGAGAGAGCCTAAAATCTTTTTGCTCCATAATTATGCACCATTGAGACTTCTGCCATTGACTGAAAAATACACACTGGATCTCTGATAATAGGATAATCTCAGTGTGCTGTGGCTAGTCTATTTTTGGTCAAAGGTTGGGCCAGTGGTCAGAGCAATGAATGGTGGCTGAGTTTGATAGTGTTCATTGCCTCTCTTTACTAGATTATAACTGCTTTCAGGGCAGGGACTGTATTTTTTTTTTTACTGTTTCTTTGTAACAAGCATTTATGTAGTACCTACTATGTGTGAGGCACTGTGCTGTTAGCTTTACAAACACTGTCTTATTTGATCTTCACAACAACTTTTTACACTTGAGGAAACTGAGGCTAACAGTGGTGAAATGATTTGCCTAGGCTCACACAGTATGTGTTTGAGAACAAATTCGAACTCAGCCCTTCCTAATTATAGCTCCTAGCTTAATGCAAAATATGACCAAATGAAATACATAACATACTTCCCAATCCTCAAAGCACTCTATAAATTCTAGCTGCCATGATTATTTCTGTAAATATTGCCTAAAAGTCCAGGATCCTGGAGATTTCCATGGCCTATTGTTTTGTGAAAGTTGTCTGAATCTGGGTTAGCCTCATGCTCTGCTTGGATGGGAGAAGAAAGAAGTCCCTGTCCTCCCTCCGTTATCTTACTAGAATCCTGTAGCCTCAGCAGTCCAGGATCCAACTGAAAGTGGATGAAGGAAAGATGTTGAGTGAATAGCAGGCTGAGGATGGAGGTGCTGTCTCATCAATATGGCTGCAGCCTCCACCAGTGCCAACCTTCATCCAGCCCTATCTTCAAATCATGTGCAGTTCTCATCTCCATCTTCCCATAAATCCTCTAATAGGTTTCATTCAGCGTGCTGTGAAAGCCTCCCCCCCCACTCCCTGTTTCCAAGGACCAGGGGTTCCAGACTCAGGGCTCGACTGTTTCAGGGACTCCGGGGGATGCTCAGGCTACGTCCCCATTATCGCTCATTTTCAATACATGGCCAGCTTACCTGTTTTGGGTCACATGTGTCCTAATGCTGCCATTTCTTACAGGCATTTGTTGGTGTGCCACAATGTACATAAACTCACTGAGTGCCTTTCTCTTGCGATTTTGGGTCGCTTGGGCTTTTGTTTCTGAGAATGTGGCATTCCATAGTTTGTAGCCATATGGCATAACTGGAAAAAAATATTTGACTCGGTGGAGCAAGTCATAACTTCAAATGCTCTTTTTTCCCCCAGCAAGGTGTCTCCTTGCATATGCTAGGATCATATAAGATAGCATGATCGGCACAACTACAGATATAACTTTGCCCAACTGTGCTCTGAAATTCAACATTAATCAAGGCAGAAAGCAGGGAAAACACAGGCTCACCAAAAGTGTTTGCCCGGGTCACAGAGGACATCCTGTGCAAAGTTCAAAGCCTCATG
Organism: Monodelphis domestica; assembly: GCF_027887165.1. Taxonomy (NCBI): domain Eukaryota; kingdom Metazoa; phylum Chordata; class Mammalia; order Didelphimorphia; family Didelphidae; genus Monodelphis; species Monodelphis domestica. Next base: position 420,915,496 of record NC_077229.1, on the reverse strand, counting down.
CATAGTAGGCATTTAATTGTGTTTGTCAGATTGAATTGGACTGAAAATTCAGCTAGGGATATGGCCCAACAAGAGAGCCAAAGGTCTCTTTTCCTAATGATGCCCATCTCCTTCCTTCCAGCTCCCACTTTTCTGCTCACCACCGCCCCCAGCCCCAGTTGCTAAGCAACTGCCTCTCCATCTCACCATCTGTTCCCTGGCTGCTCTGGCCTACCCTGGAGCCTGGGGCTTCTGCAAAGAAAGCTGTGAATGGAGTATCCAAGGTGGGGTTGACGATCATGCTTTCTTCCTGGTCTCCATTATCCTCAGGGATAAGGCTAGGTGAGGAGGATTTAAAGAAATGGTCTGGCTTTACTTCTAGAACTTTTAGTCTAGTCCTCTCATTTGACAAAATAAGAAATCGAGGACCAAGGAATAGAAGTGATAAGCTTAGGGAGTAGCCAGGAGAATTTCAGGAACATGTCCTTATCCTCCTCCTGCCACCCCCTGCCCCTTTCCTCCTCCCTACCTCCTTGATGCTGTCTCAAACACCTCTAACAAAAGGCAAAGCTTTTCCTTTCACAATTAGTGATGAGGCTTAAAATCCAAGTTTCCCTGGCAGAGGGAACAGAGGAGCAGGTGTGCACTGCAGCAATCAGAGGAGGCAGCAAGGTAGAGTAGGAGCAATACTGGGTGTACTGTCAAAGGTTAAATACAGCCAAAGCTACTTCCTGCAGCATGGGACAGTGGAAAGTCATCATCATTGTTGATCTGCCACCATATATCTGTGTGACCTTGGGCCAAGGCACTGGAATTCTGTGAGCCTGTTTCCTCATCTGTAAAATGAGAGAGTGAAATTGAAGATCTTTCCAGTTTCTAAATCTAAAATTCTCTGATCTTTCCCAAGATCAGGTTTTGATAGAAGGAGGGAGAACCTGAGTGTCTGAAAAGAGGCAAAAAGGGATTCCAGGAAGGGCAGAAGAGAGCCCAGAAAGGGAAATGTGGACCTTTAAGGCAACTCCCACTTGATCTTAGAATATTGTGTTGAGAAGGTTATACTGTGGAGGACCAGGGTCCTTCTTCTTTGTGGACTAAAATGAACTTAGAGCCCTACTTCTCTAGCTGGGTGGCCTTGGGCAAACTGCTTAATCTCTCTTGGCCTCCTTTTTCCTCCTCTAGAAAATGAGGGAGTGAGCACAGGTGATCAGTAAGGTTCCTTCTTGAAATCCTCTGATCCTGCCCTGGGAGAGTGGGAGCCACAAGAAAGATCTTTAATCTCGTATAGTCAATAAAAGAGTGTCGGGAACACTGATTGTAAGGCAACTCAAGAACAAAGAAGAATGAGGGAGTGGGCCTAAGAAGTGGGCAGCAGAGGTATTTTCTCTTCTAAAGCAACCACTAGCTCTGCCTGGACAGGAGCCATCAGCCCCAGGTGGGCAGGTGGCAGAGATTGGTGTTCCTGTTTTTCAGGTAGGGACTCAGGGGTAAGATGGGGTTAAATAGCTTGCAAAAACAGGCTCAAGGATACAGCCAGAAATAGAACACTGCGGGGGCCTTCTGACCTCCAGCCCAAGGCTCTGTCCCTAAGGCCCCCTTCCTCTCCACATTAGCACAAACATCTATCACTGCTAAAGACGGAGAGCTAATGTTCTCCCTGGGAAGAGCAATTAGCAAATTTCCATCCTCTTCTCAGTTTTCACTGGTTAACAAAAGAGCTAACTGTTTCTAACAGATTTTGCCTAGCTTATAGGCCATTTGGTGACCATTAATAAGTGAGAGGGTGTTTGCATCTGTAAGCTAGTTTAAATTTTACAAGACTTATAGGTCACCCAAGCTCTGCCAGCACCTTCATGTGGAAATGTCTCAGATCCAGGCAGAGAGCCTGGCTTAACTCAACTAACATTTAGCTTTGGGGAGCATAAACATCAGGAGAATTCACAAACTTATTAGTTGTCCTTTCCTCCTAAAGAAAGATGATCAGACACTGGCCTTTAGCCATGACATACCTTTCTTTTAGCTTCTGGTTTGGGAAACGTTACCTACATGTGAGGATTGGCTTTTAGGTTTAAAACACCTTGTGATTGCCAACTGCTATAGTAGTGCAAAGAGACAATTACTCTAATGACCTGTGCTTTGGTCTGGGAAGAGGGAAAGGGCTGTGAAATCTTCTTAAAATTCAAACTTGCTTCTTGATGTTCTCAAACACAGAAGCTCAGATAATAAACCAGTAGGGACTTTCAGCAGACAGGACAGAGATGGGAGAGGGACGGAGGGGCACATGGAGAAAAGAGAGAGGGGAGAAGTGAAAGGGCATGGAAAGGGAAGGAGAAAAAAGGAGAAGAGAAAGGGGAAGAGAGGGGGTGGAAGGAAGAAGAAAGGAAGTGATTCTCTAAACCCTGAAAGCTAGTAAAAGCATTTCACTGTGTAAGTAAGCAGAGACCATCTAAGGCCTGAGATCTGAAAGGACAAAGGTGGGAAAAAGGAAGGGAAGGAAGGAAAGAAAGAAAGAAAGAAAGAAAGAAAGAAAGAAAGAAAGAAAGAAAGAAAGAAAGAAAGAAAGAAAGAAAGAAAGAAAGAAAGAAAGAAAGAAAGAAAGAAAGAAAGAAAGAAAGAAAGAAAGAAAGAAAGAAAGAAAGAAAGAAAGAAAGAAAGAAAGAAAGAAAGAAAGAAAGGAAGGAAGGAAGGAAGGAAGGAAGAAAGAAAGGAAGAAAGGAAGGAAGGAAGGAAGGAAGGAAGGAAGGAAGGAAGGAAGGAAGGAAGGAAGGAAGGAAGGAAGGAAGGAAGGAAGGAAGGAAGGAAGGAAGGAAGGAAGGGAGGAAGGAAGGAAGGAAGGAAGGAAGGAAGGAAAAGAAAGAGAGGAAAAAGTCTCTCTGCATTGCTGAAAACTAGGAGTTCCTGGGTCATCATCTTTGGCAGATGTGCCTTCTCTGTTACTTGGACAGAAGGGAGGAGGGGAGGAGAGAGGCTTTCCTTGGGAGCCTGAGGGCCATCCTACCTCCCAGCCCTCTCCTTGACCTTCAGCTGCTCTGGAGACAGCTCCAGCTAGGCCAGAGCTCAGCTGGGAGGTTCTCTCTCCCCCAGTTCGCCTCTAGCAACCAATGACTGCTGCTTTCTCACCTCTGAGGGAGAGGAGGGGGGATGAAGGGGAGGGGAGCAGGCAGAGGCTGAGTGGGAAAGGAAGCACCAGAAATGAAAAGATTTCTAGCTCCATAGATTTTTCAGAGCTAAAAGGGACTTTAGAAATGATCTAATCCAACCCCTTCATTTAAAGGTGAGTACAAATGAGGTTTAGAGAGGGGAAAAAAAGACTTCACCAAGCAAGGTACTCCAAATTAGTAGCAGATCTGCAACTTAAAGCCAGGGCTCTTAGCTCCTAGTTCAGTGTTCTGGCCTAGACTGCCTTGTTTAAAAAAAAAAAAAACCCACTGGACTTTCTAAGCCAGCTGCAAAGGGAAAGAGGGGTGAAGATTGAGGCTCAGTGGAGTCTATGGGCTGCCAACTGGAAGCAGTCTCTTCTACTGGCATTGACAATGTTCTGTTTTGTTTTTAATTACAAGTTGACTATTGGGGGGCCAAGTGAGGAGGAGGATGATTTTATGCCAATGAAAATGGTTGCTCATTTGAGTCAAATCTGTATCTCTAAGGCCTCATAGACATTTCTGAATTTCACTGAACCTTTAAATTGATTTTTAGGACCCTATTTTCTCTCTTTTTCGCTCTTACCCTTACTTTCTTTTCTCCTGACTTGGAGGAGTCTCTTTATACTGGTGGGATGGATAGGCAGGATGTGCTGAAAAATGATAGTGCCAGGGAGTCCTCTTTGACTCTTTTAGGTGTGAATTGTCTGTCTGGCTCTCCAGGTAGACTAATATCAATGGCTGGCACTGGTCCTCTTTGAAAACAAAGGACCACCACCACCACCCCCCCTACCACTACCACCACCATTTATGCAATGCTTTGAGGTTTCAAAAATGCAAAGAAGACATTCTTTCATCAGAGCTTCATGAGTTAATTAAGGCAGGTAGGATAACAGTTGTCCTTCCCTATATCACAGTTCACTTATCCCAGCTTAACTGTGTGGAAGGTTTAAAAAAATTCTAATTCTGCATCATGGAGTTACACTTATTGCAGCTCGATATTGGCTGATGGAATGAAAGGCAACCAACCACAGCGCTGTGTTCTGTATCCTGGGCACTGATTGGCTCAGTAACTGTAGGTTAATAACTGTGTGAAAAATATTTATAGGAGAGTGGGAAGGGCTTGTGAAGCCTTAAAATATATATAAATAATAAAATAAGTATAATGCTGCTACTTTGCAGATTTTCACCTATCGTGGGGATCTCTGGACTGTAACTCCCACGATAGGTGAGGGATCACTGTATCTCCATTTTATAGATGAAGAAAACAGTTGATTGTGGTTAAATAATAATGTGCATTGGCCATGTAACTAGTAAGTATCAGGAAAGAATCTGTATGCCCATCTGTCTTGAGCCTTTCTACTACAATATGTTTCCTCCCCATATCTAAGTTCAAGGACCTCGAGTCTACAGTGTACATCTTTGTATCCTGCTCCCCAATGCTTAGCCCAGGACTCATCCCATATGACTGGAGATTTAGACTCTGAAGGAACTGCAGACACCTCCAGTGAAACCCCCTCATCTGACAAGAAAAGGAGGCCCACAGAAATTAAATGTTTTGCCTAAAATCATACAGGTAGTTATCTTCAGAGGTAGGATTTGAACTCACAGATTGCAGGGATAGCAGGGCCAGTACTCTCTTGATATTACCAACATAATCAATAAATGTTTGTTGGATTGAAGTCATTATTGAATAATTACACCCATAGTGGTTCAACAGATACAAAATGGCCTCGTGAGATAGGTAGTGACATTCCATTTTAGACATGTGGCAATTGAGACTTCATTGAAGTAGCTTACCTAGAGTCAGAACTAGTCCGCGTTGAGACAGGATTCAACCTCAGCCCTCAGTGCTCAAGTTCAATATTCTTTCTACGACATTGTGCTGCTTTTTTGGGACTATGAGCTGTGATGGGGCTGTGTAGGTATGGTCCTGAGCACCTCTCACATCAACTGCCTCTATCAAGCTAATGAATTTATTATCTGAGTCTTCCCTTTGAACTATCTCTTAATTTAAGCTGACCCCACTCCTGCTGGTGTCCAGAACTGAAAGAAGCGGCAAGGATTTGGAGAACAGAGAATGAATCAAATGGCATGAAACTAGAGCCAGCAAACTAGCTCATCCCTCAGAGTATCTAACATCACCATCAAAGTTTCCCTTGGACTGGACTTCACGCCTCAACACAAAGGCTTTAATAATTGCTTATTGGTGGAGGGATCTTGATAGGAACAGTTGGTTTAGTGTGATAGAACTTCAACATTGAAATCACAAAATCTAGGTCTTGTTAGCTACATGATCTCAGGCAAAAAATTTAATATTTCTCCCTCATTTTTCTCATTTGCAAAAAAAAAAAAAATAGGCATCCTAACACTTGCCTTGTCTACCTTTCATGGCCTCTGTGAGGCTCCTAAATTAGAGGTTGGCTCTAAAGGTGGAAAACTATCAAGTGTTAGACATATGTGATATGTCATTACTACAGAGGGTCTACTCAGAAGGGAATGTTTCTAGGACTGATATTTGGTTGTGGCTTGTGTCTCCTTTAAGACAGGAGGCCAGTCCCCAATGTGAGAGCCAGCCCTAAAGCATCCAGTACTCCCTCCCTGACTAGAGGGAAGGGAAGGGAAACCTTTCAGTCCAGGTTTTTGTGGGGTTTTTTTTTTTGGCCCTATACCTGCAGCGACCCTCCTTCTCCATTCCTGTAGCAGAGGTGAGGGCAGCCAGCAAAGTGGCTCTGCTTGCAGTAAAATCACCATAGGAGAAGCCCTGGGGCACCTGTCAAGAGGATCAACGTTTTGATGCCCCTGTTATAATGTGATTGGGGCTAGAAACAGAAAAACCCACTTGGGAACTCGGCCTGGGGGGTGCAGGATTAATTTAATTAACTCTGGCTTTGGGGACCTGGCTAAATTTAGCAACTGCCTAGTCTGCTGGTTTTATCCTCTCTTTGCCCCTTCCCTCTATAGCCTTCCTCCCCACCCCCAACCACCTTGTGCTTTTTTGTAGATTGATTAATTCAGAATTCTAGGTTGGAACCTGCTTGAGTATTAGCCAATTGTCTGTGTAGTCATTTCTTCAGGCCACTAATATTCTTTTCCCAGAGCCCCACGGGGGATTCACATTCTAGAATTGATGGACAACTCGTTCTCTTTTCTTCTGGCCTGTGGGAAGTGTTCTGTTAGTTATACAATGCTGCCTGAACAGTGGATAGTTGGGCCAGAGATGAGGGGAGGGCAGAGCACTGCTCCAGCCCTCCCTATGGCAGTGGTGAATTTCCCATCGAGCATTACTTGACTGAACTTCTAGAGATTGTGTCTGGAGTGGCAACTGTGGTAGGGGTTATAAGAAGTGTCATTAGTAAAACTAAAGTTGAATAGATCATATGTGGTGCAAATTTTTTTTCTGTGTCCATTTCTTATTGCCTAAGCTAGACTGTAAACTCCTTGAAGGCAAGGACATCATAGCATTTAGAATTGGAAGTGATTTAGAGATAATCAGTTCTACCCTCTTGCTTTATTGATGATGGAGTCAAGGCTGACTGAGGGTAAGGGTAAGGTACAAGGTTATACTGATAGTAAGCAGAACTCAGATTCAAAATCTGTTTTTTTTTTTGATACCAAATCCAATTGGCTACCATTGTTGTCTCCTGCCTTGCACATAGTAGGTGCTTAACAAATTGTTGTAGACAGGTATCCTGTACTATACCTTTCCTAGAGCCTTATGCATTAGATAGTGGTATTGCCCATGGAATGTGCATAGGGATGAACATGTGTGAGGCTGAACTGAGCTCCTTCTGAGGACATATGCTCAGTGCTAATAGACTTAAGGATAATAAAACAATCCCTTGGTCTTAGTGATAGCATCAGAGGGAAAGATTGGTCATTGGGTCCAGAAGTAGACCTTAAAAAAAAAAGAGTAATTCCATACCACTATTGGGTCTGTATCCCAAGGAGATAAGAGATAAGGAGAATGGACCTTTATGCATGTACCATAATATTCTTAGCAGTTCATTTTGTGATGGCAAAGAATTGGAAACTGAGGGTTGTCTATCACTTGGGGAATGGATGAACAAGTTGTAGTATGTGGTTGTAATGGAATACTATTGTGCCATAAGAAATGATGAAAAGGAAGAGTTAAGAAAACCTGGACTTAAATGAACTAATGCAAAGTGAAGTGATCATAACTAGGAGAACAATGTATACAGAAACAGAAATATTATATGATGATCAACTGTGAAGGACTAAGCCAGTACCAGCCAAACAAGTTTTCAAGATAACAACAAGGGATTCATAATGAAAATACTACCCATGACCAAAGAAGGAACTATTGGAGTCTTACTGCAGATCAAAGCATGCCATCTTCCACTTTATTTCCTTCATGAGTTTTTTTTATTGTATTATATAATATGTGTCTTCTAGCATTACGAGCAATATTGAAATATGTATTGCATAAAAACACTGGTATAACCTATAACAGACTAGTTGCCACCTTGACTGAAGGTATGTGTGTATGTGGGCGGGGGGGAGTTGTGAGAAAAATCTGAACCCTAAAATGGCAGAAAACAAGTGTCAAAAATTGTTTCTACTTGTAAGTGAAAATAAATATATATTTTTAAAAGAGTAATTCTATCCTCTGGCTCTCTTTTGCCATCCATGAGCTAGCTGAGGTCCTTTTGGTTTTTCTCTTGTGAGGGGAAAAAGAATTACTTTCCTTCTACCAGTGGCTATGACAACTGTTCACAAATGGCAGAATACATGTTTATCCCAAGCATGTGATGACTTTCCCCCATGGAAGGGGGCAGATGGAACAATTTGTTCCAACAGCCATGAAGGCAGCTAAAGCAGGTGCTGTGAAGCACTTAGAATTTGGTCAGACATGGAAGATGCCAAAGTCATTCACTGCATTCCACGCTGTTACCTATTGTTTCCTCTGGACTTCAGTGACACTGGAAGAGAAAGTGAGGTTGAGGACTTTGTGGAACTCTGCCTCCTCCCTTAAATCCAAGTCACTCACAAGTTAGGACATCAACCCATGATGTCATTGTTCCTCTTTGAAATGAAAGATGAATGAGAGATAAGCCTGAGCCTGAATCTTAAAGCTCTTGCTACCTCTATTGGTTTTTCCTTTTCTGAGCATAAATGGCCAAACAATAATCTTGACACAGAGGTTTCCAGCTTTGGCAACTGACTCGAGTTTAAGAGGACCTCCCACTGGAGCAGCTAGGTGGCACAGTGGATAGAGAACCTGGCCTCTAGTCAGGAAGACCTGTTTTCAAATTTGGTCTCAGATACTTCCTATCTGTGTGACTCTGGGCAAGTCACTTAACCCCAGTTATCTAGCCCTTACCAGCCTTCTACCTTGGAATGGATACTTATTATTAATTATAAAATGGAAAAAAAGAGGAGCTTCTAAGCACTTCATTCAGTGCTGCCTACCCTGTCCAAGATGTTCCCAGAAATTACAACAATGTTTCACAAAGGGGAAAATGACCCAACTGGCAGGAGAATGAGTCATGCTATCTCCTAGCTTACCAGAGGATAAGGACCTTGAGGGAGCTGATTGGATAATACAGAATTAAGATAAAGGTAAAAATGACTTTTCTGCAGTCCCACAAAATATTTTTTATTCCAGTGTTTTAAATCTCAATCTCTCAGAGAAGCATAATGGGAGTTATTCATCATGTTTTCATCTTTGTCGATATACATTTGTCTTTTACATTTTAAGCATTTCTTTGGTATGGAAGAAATAAATAGCTGTCCTATACCTGTTCTACATTATGTGTTGAATGTCTTTATACTCTTTTTTTTTGTGATTGAGGTGAGTCTTTTTTTTTAAACATTGTTTTATTTGGTCATTTTCAAATGTTATTCATTAGAAACAAAGATCACCTTTCTTTTTTTTCCTACCCCTCCCCCCACCCCTCCCATTGGCGATGCATGATTCCTCTGGGTGTCACATGTGTCCTCAACCCAAGCCCATTTCCATGCTATTGCTTTCCGTAGTAGGGTATTCATTCAGAGTCTCTCCTTGATCATATACCCTCCACCCCTGTAGTCAAGCTGTTGTCCTTCCTCAGTGTTTTTACTCCCACTGTTTGTCTTCTGCTTGTAGATAGTGTTTTTTCTCCTAGATCCCTGCAGATTGTTCAGGGGCATTGCATTGACACTAATGGAGAAGTCCATTCCATTCAATTATACCAGTGTATCAATCTCTGTGTACAATGTTTTCCTGGTTCTGCTCCTTTCACTCTGCATCACTTCCTGGAGGTTGTTCCAGTCTCCATGGAATTCTTCCACTTTATTATTCCTTTTAGCACAATAGTATTCCATCACCAACATATACCACAATTTGTTCAGCCTTTCCCCAATTGAAGGGCATCCCCTCATTTTCCAATTTTTGGCCACCACACAGAGCGCTGCTATGTATATTCTTGTACATGTCTTTTTCCTTATTATCTTTTTGGGGTACAAACCCAGCAGTGCTCTGGCTGGATCAAAGGGCAGACAGTCTTTTATTGCCCTTTGGGCATAGTTCTAAATTGCCCTCCAGAATGGCTGGATTAATTCATTTATACTCTTTTGGGGGGGGGGATACTCTAGACATAAGCCAAATGAACATTTTAAGTAATTTTCTCTAGCTGAACCCAATATTTTATGTGAGTCCATAAAAAAATGCCAGCCCAGACCTGACACCCTTTATAAGAGGAGATGTCATCGGTATCTCTGGAAAAGTATCGGATTGGTTGTTATTACTGAATGAATGAATTTATTTATAAGTACCACTTCACTTGACTTAGCTTATTGAGGGCTAATGTCTCCTATTTCTGGTGTGCTTAGGTTATATGCAAAATCAGTGGAGTCAGTATCTGGCCAGCTACCTCCATTTTTTTTTCCAAACTGGTAAATGTTTGCCAAAGAAGGCATTACATTGGAAAGGGCCTGAGAAAAGTAAAGGTGAGGCCGAAAAAGAGGCTTTTGAAATGTTTGTTTGTAGACCCAGAATTTGGAGCCATATCTCTATTTCCTGGTAAGGGACCAGAGAGGTACAGCATGGGGTGGGGGGAACATCTCAACCTCAGGGCCATGAGGGTGATGAGGAGTTTCAAACATTAAAGTGACATATCAAAGCCCCAGATGTACAGCAATGCCTATTTTGCCTTGGCCAGAGGCCAGTGGATACTTGAAAGTCTTGGAGGACTCAGCCAAGTCCTTGCTTTGAGAAAGAAAAAAAAGAGCAGATAAGACCTCCTGAGAAGGGGCTTCGGTTTCCCCCCAGCAGAGTAAAGCTGCCCAGGAAGCCCAAGTCTACTGGGCCAGAACTGACTAATGGTCCAGCTAAGGAGACAGTGTTTTCTGGCAACAGGCGACACTGGATTCTGCCCATCAGAGAAGGAAATGCAGGCTCCTCCTGATGCTCCTAATGGCCCACAAACATACCACAGGGGAAAAGTTCTGCTCGGCTCCACGAGATAATTAACTTCTGCCCTGCAGCATGTGAATCAGAAAGACCCTGAACTTTCTTTGCTGGTATCACAGCTGTCTCATGTGTGGGTTGCAAACTCCATCCACCTCCCAAGCTCTGTTAGCCAATCCCTCCTTTCAAACAACAAAAAAGTACCAACTTTTGCAAGTTGGCAAACACTTTTTTTTGAAAGGGGAGAAAGTTCTTATACAATGGATATCCTATGCATTGCCTTCTCAATGGATGGAAGAGGGGCTGGAGGGAGAGAATTTAGAAATCAACAATATTTTTTAAGAATGTAAAATAAAAATAAAGATGAGGAAAAGTCTAGCAATCTACTCCTACTCTTCCAAGGAAGGACTCACCCCTGGTGGCTTAGAACACTGGAAGCTTAGGAAGTAACATTGTCTATAGGTCTAACTAAATTCTGGCCTCCTCACAAATGGTGGCATAATGGAAAGAGCACAAGAGTTGGTTATCATTTAGCCACAAGACATATGCTATGTAGGTAAGCACCGAGAGAGACTCAACAGTGATTGTGACTGCAAGGAGTGGTCATCTGAGTCATTTGTAAAAAACCCTACTTAATTTGACTTTGGAGTCAGGAGACAGGCTCACATCTATGTTCTGCTACCCGTGGACCTCAGTTTTTTCATTTGTAAAATGAAGGCATTGCACTAAATGGCCAAGATCCATTCCAATATCAACTATAATTCCATTATCCTATGATACCTCTTAGAAGCAGTATAGTATAGTGGCTAGAGTGCTGGGCTTAGAAGGAAGATGAACTGAATTCAAATCCTACCTCTGACACTCACTAGCTGTGTGAACTTGGACAAATCTCTTACTGCAACTCCTAAGTGTTTCAGATAACTTCTTGAAATTGATGTTTTAAGTTCTAGATGTGATTTTGAGTTACCTATTTGCATAGGCTAAGAGAGTTTCCCAATGGGAGCTTCTTTCATCTATCCCATATGTACCTCTTAGCCCTCACCCATGATGCACCAACAAGGACATGAGGGAACCTTTTAGGCAGATAGTTGGATAAGGACTGGAATATTTTCCTGGTGCATCCCAATAGGCTTACATGTTTGTTGTGACCTGAAGAGTTTGAGCCATCATTTCTCATTAAGAACATCTTGGACTAGGTTGGGTTGTAGAGGGGAGGAGAGTAACAAAAGAAAAGGATATTTGAAGCCAAAGAGGTTTTCTGACTCTCTTCTTTGATCCATTTAATGGGAGAATTAATTATTTCGCAAAGTCTTACAAAGCTTAACTTTTGTCTTACATAGATTTGAATCTCTTTCTAGGAATGAGGCGGAGCAGAAGGTCCCCAAAAGCCTCCCCACTCCCCAAATGAAAACAAATAAATGAAGAAAAATTAGAGGAAAGAAGAATGGGCCGTGATCTAAAAATGTACTAACCCAAGAGTGGTATAGGAGAGGGACGATACCTTTCCTATGGGGCATAGAATAAAGAAGGAACACTGAAGTATATAGTCTGTGTGTGTGTCTGTGTTTACATGGGTTTGCTCCATAGAATTCCTTCAGGCAGGGACAGTTTTCATCTTTCCATGTATCCCCGGCTGTTGGAGGTCTAGAGTGGAACTTGAACCCAATTTGTTTCTGGTTCCAAGATCATCTTTCTATCACTATACCACGATTATAACTTCTTATAAATCACAACATAATAAACAACACAATGAAAATATAATTCAGAGAGCAAAAGCAAAAGAATAAGTTTTAAAGGGAAACTAATAACATGTAATACTTTTATATTTATGACCCTAGTACATAGCCAGTCCCTTAGTCAGTGCTTATTGATAGAGTTGGTCGAACAACAAATTGTAGAAATAATTAGCAACTCTGTGGAGTTAACTGTCCAGAGAGATTGATCCACCCTAGTTTAAGAGTGAACAAATTTCTTAGAAGCGGAGTATACTGGATCTATTAAAGATATATTACCTGTGAACTTGCATAACAAAATAAGATAGGGGGGGTAGCTGGGTAGCTCAGTGGATTGAGAACCAGGCCTAGAGACGGGAGGTCCTAGGTTCAAATCCGGCCTCAGCCACTTCCTAGCTGTGTGACCCTGGGCAAGTCACTTGACCCCCATTGCCTAGCCCTTACCACTCTTCTGCCTTGGAGCCAATACACAGTATTGACTCCAAGACGGAAGGTAAGGGTTTAAAAAAAAATAAGATAGACATTTTATTCTTTCTATTTGGATTGGAGAGAAGAAAAGGGCATGTTATAGGAAAAGATCAGCTAGTCTAAAAGACTGAGTGATTTTCCTAAGATCATGCAGGTAAGTTGTTTTATTTTTCCTCTATGCAGTTAACGCTACTGATGAGGAATTAAAAACAACAACAAAGTATATCCTTCAAGGTGATCTCATTGTATTGGCTTCCCCTCTAAGGTTAACTTCTACCTACTATGTTTCTTTTGTGTGTGTGTGTGTGTGTGTGTATACAAATAATGTGTATACATGCACATAAACATATGGAAACATAAATATATGTATATACACACATATTGTTTTCCCCTTTAGAATGGAAGCTCCTTTGGGGCAGGGACTGCTTTTACCTTCTTCATATATCCCTAGCACTTAGTAGTTCCTGGCACATAGTAAATCTTGATTGATTACTGGAATCAATATTGGTGTATCTTCAGGTAGATATTAGCACATTCAATGGAAACAATATAATTTAATGGAGAATGAAACACTGTAGAATACCAATGGCTTTAAAATACCCGTAGCCTCTTTCTCGGTCCTAGCCAGATTGATAGCTCATATTTCTTTTTATATTCAAGTTTATAGCTCCTCAATTCCATGATACTTTGACAGACCGTGCCAATTGATGCATGAAAAAATTATTAATTAATAAAAGCAAAAGGCATTTAATGAAACAGAATAGCAAGCTAACATTACAAGGAAACATTCGGTAGCAAGCATTTTTGGACCCATAGCTGGATACTCTGCAAGGGAGAATCTATGTCAAACCCCTCTTCTATTCCCCTCTATCCCCAACACAGTGGGAGAAGAATAAAGTCTGTTTAAAATCAAGGCAGGTTGTGAAGAGTCATGTATGCAATTTAGTCACTTCCCTCTCTGTTCTGGGGTGGGAGCTATTAAGTGTTATTCCCTCAGAAACCCGAGCTTCAGGTCATCTCTATTGTTTCTGTGCCAACACCATACTAGTGTGTGGCCCATATCTCTCCTCTCAGCATGCTCTAAATGCAGCCGCTATTTCTTCCCTGCCTCCCATCTGTTATTTCCACCCCACATTTTGCCACACCCTCTTGAGAATTCTGTTCCCTTTTTAAACTGGATTCACTCAAATCGTTCTTCCCCAAGCAAAGTATATACTGAATACCATTACCACCATGTGAACTATAACCTTCTAGGGCATGTAATCTATAGATAATTTCTCTCACTGAGTAATGCTTTTCCAGCCCAAAGTACTATGGGAGACGCTTTACAGGATGTTCTTTCAATTTTAATGACTCAGTGTTGGAGCACTAAGCCTTCTAGTAAAAACTCCACTGAGAAGTGGAAGAGTCCCTGAATTGATCTTAGATATAAGAAGCTGGTGATGGAAAATCATGTTGTTAGTTACTTCTCTTCGTTTCTGTTTGTCTCCCTCTCTTTTTCTGGAAAGATCCCTGTGCCCTCTTGTAACATTGTTTTGGGAAGCTTAACCTGGCAGTTGTGTCAAGGGCAATATATAATTAATGATAGATGGATAATAAAGGCTCTAAGTGCTATGGGAGTTCAGAGATGTGACCCAGATGTGACCCAGGCATGGCTCAGGAGTTTGACTTGTTGTTCCCAATGAGTTTGGATGTGATTCTCTAGAGATAAACGCTGAATCTCTTAGGGATCTCTTTGCAGCTCACTGTGAGGGAATGTTAGCACATTGTTTTGTTAGACATAATTGTATTTTCCCTCCTTTAACACACATCTTTACCAATGAAAACTCAGCCTGGAAGTTTGGCATTGAAAGATACAGGCAGATGCATTTGCCAACTTATCATTTTGACTGGGTAAAGAGATAAAAACTAAAACTAAGTACTGTATTGAATTTCTCTTTGGTAGTTTTAGGCAGCTAGGTTGTGCAGTAGAGAGAGCACTGACTGCCAAGTCAGGAAGACCTGAGTTCAAATCCAACCTCAGACTTAATAATTGTGTGACACTGAGCAATTTATTTAACCATGTTGGTTCAGTTCCTCATTTATAAAATGAGCTGGAGAAGGAAATGGCCAATCACTTCAGTATCTTTGCCAAGAAACTCCAAAGGGAGTAATGAAGAGTAAGTATTACTGAATAACAACAGTTAGGCACAGACTGTCCTTAAAGGATGCTTTCTAAAGAAAAGAAGTCCCAGAAGGAAGTAAGCAGTCAGACTGATATGTACAGAGGTGGACTGTCAATGGTAGGGGTCACAGACATTTTCAGCCTGAATTCACTCAACCCTTCATGGGATTTGCCATGAAGATACTTTCTAGACACTGTGTAGAATAAAAGTGACTTAGCTTTTAGATGGGAGGGATGGAAGTAGATCTGATGAGAGCCTGGCCAATGGAAAAATTCCCAAGTCAGTTTTGGCTGTAGCCAGTGAGATTCTCTGGACAATGATAAAAGCAATGACAGTTCCCTCTGGGGACCAGCTTGAGGAAGCTTTTCGACTGTTCATGTGCCTGTGAGAAGCTTACGTGGTCACTTAGTCACTTGCTGCTGTGCAATCATCTTCACACCTAGTTTCTCGCAATCACTTTGACCAGCATGGCTTGGTTCCCCCGACTCCCAGAAGAAAAGATGGTATTGTGTATTGGAAAGAAGTAACAAAGGGAGGAAAACCTTTTTTTCTAAAAAAAGATGTATTCTGCCATTTCTGTGGTTGTAAATTATGAGTTTCGAGAAATCTATTGTTAGGGGTTAACATAATGTGGCCATTTGGACATATAAAATAGAATGGAATGCTTTCAGATGGTGGCTAAAGGAACATCTGAAGTTGCAGGGATGCCGTCACAGTGCCCAAGTGCCCCCGTTCCAGAGTTCTGATTTATTCTCACCGGCAAATGTTGTACTTAATTATGCAGCCATAAAACTTGCACTTCACACACTGTTAAGCATCTTATTAGAAAAAGACTTGGAGTTCCAGCCTTCTTTGAATAGCTGTGAATTTTTAACTCCCAAGATATAAGTAGAACATCCTGACTTTTTTTTTTCTCAGTTTTGCTCAGGGCTGAAAAAATTACGGTAAACTTGGGACAACACATCCAATAGTAAGAAGAACAATGATTTTAAGTTGGAAGGTATGACTTTGGGTAAGTCCCTTTAATTTTGTGTACTTCATTTCCTTATTCATAAAATAAGGAGGTTTAATGAGATGATGTAATAGTTTCTTTTCAGTTCTAAACCCTATGATCCTTTTACTAATGGCCTCTTATTTTTTCTGTATAATCAATAAAATGGAGTATTACTACATAGTAATAGTTAACAAATTATTAGTAGTAATAAATATAGTTCTAATATATAATAATAGTCATTAATTGGTAATAGTAATTAAATAATAAATAAAAATAATAAGTAATAAGTAAATGAGAAAAGCTTGTTTTCTGTGATCCACAAAAGGGACTTTTAAAATATTAAAATTTGAGTACTCTTTCAATTTCACTTTTAACCATCTGACTAAAAAAACTTTCTAAATAATCATCTTTATCGCATTCGCTGTCATCTGAGCAATAGTCTGAATTATTTTCCTGCTTCCTAAACACATAAAAAAGACACATTCTGTGTCTTTTAGGCATTTCAAATTCAACATGTACAAAAAAAAAATTCATTATTTCCCTCCCACTAGACACCTCCACTTTCTGAACTTCCCTATTTTTGCCTAGGGTACCACTATCTTTCAAGCCAGTTTGGTTCATCATCATCATAACAATCAAGTTTATATAGCAATTACCAGGTGCCAGTCACTGTGCTAAGCATTTTACAATACTTGCTTTACAAATACCCTGGTGGTTATTCTTGGTTCCTTGGTCCTCGTATCCCATCAGTGGCCAGTCTTCTGGTTTTTCTATCTCCACAAATGTTTCACATCTTTCTTGTTCTCTCAAATCACCTCTCACTAATTGTTCTCTCTGCCTCAAATCTCACCAAAGTCTTAAACCATCCTCCAAATAGATATTAAAGTAATTTTCCTAAAATACAAGTCTGACCATGTCACTTCCCTACTCTGTAAACCCTAAAGGTCCCCTATTGCCTTTAGGATCAGCAATAAACTCCTCTATTTGTTATTTATAGTTCTTGCCTGGCCCCAACCTGCTTTCCAAACTCATTATAAAATACTCTTCTTTTTAAAAACTTTGGTCTGTGAAGACTGACCTTGTTGGGCTCCATCTTGTCTCCAGACCTTCATTCCAGCTACTTCCCTAGATTCTCCCTCTCCCTTTCTGCCTCTAATAATTCCTTCTTTCCTTTGAAATTCAGTTCAAATGCCAATGTCTACATGGATTCTTTCCTGATCTCCTAGCTGCTAGTGTCATCTCCCTCCCCACCCTCAATACTTGTTATTCATTTTGTTTAGATTCTGTATATGAGAAGCTGTTGACATAATGAATGGTGTTGTGTTGGTGGTGTTGAGTCATTTCAGTTATATCTGTGTCTTCATGACCCTGTTTACAGTTTCCTTACTAAAGATATTGGAGCGGCTTGCTTATTTCTTCTCTAGCTCATTTTACAGAGGAGGAAACTGAGGCAAACATAGTTAAGTGACTTGCCCAGGGTCTCAGATCTAATTAGTATCTGGAGCCATATTTTAACTCGGGAAGATGAATCTTCCTGACTCCAGGCCTGGCACTCTATCCACTGTGCCACTGTGCCCTAATGAGCTGACCTCAAAAGGAAGGAAGGAGAAGGGAATAATCATTTGTTAAACACCAACTGTATGCCAGGCACTGTGCTAAGTGCTTTACAAACATTAACTTGTTTAATTTGTCCTCAAAGCCAGGAGTGCTCTGGTTCAAGTCTCAGTTTTGACATGTTCTGGCTGTGTGCCCCTGGGCAGTTACTTAATCTCTTGATGCTGTGGGTCTGAGATATCAAGTGCAAAGCTCACCTCTGCCTATGGGGGCCTGAGTGCTTCCCCAATCAGATTAAAATGGAATTGATAAATATTTAACAAAATAAATAAAAGTACAACAAAACATATATAGTATGAATGTCAATATGTAGTCTGCAAGGATTCTTATGTATGGTTTGTTGTTCATTTGTTTTCAATCATATCTGACTCTTTGTGATCTCACTTGGAGTTTTCTTGGCAAAGATTCTGGAGGGGGTTGCCATTTCCTTTTTCAGCTCATTTTACATATGGGGAAACTGAGGCCAAAAGGGTCAAGTCACTTTCCCAGGGTCACACAGCTAGTAAGTATCTGAGGTTGGATTTGAACTCAGAAAGAAGTCTTCCTGACTCCAGGCCTGACACTCCATCCATTGCACAGTTAGTGGTTTCTATTTTATTCTGACCTCATCCCTATAGGCAACTTTCTCAAGACTCAGTCACAGAGGTCTAGCTAGCCTTCATTGGTAAGAATTTCCTTCTTATCTAGAGTTCCCTCTAGCAATGAAATCACAGGGCCAGTTCCTAGGTACATTATTTTGTGTTTGCTTCTGTCCATATCTGCTATCTCTGACCCATTTGAATTGCAACTCCTTGAGGACAGGAGCTGTTTGAGTTTGATCGTTCTTTGTTTCCCCAGTACCTGACAGAAGGCCCGTAATGAAGGCAGCATTTAAGAAATGCAGGTCATCTATTGATATCCAGGAATTCAGAAGTACGGTTTTTCTTAAAACAAATGTCTAAACTCAGATTGATCTTCAGGGAAGGTAAAAAAAAGTTTATAGTAATTAAATGTCTGCTTTTTAATGATCTAACAGTAGTGCTTTTTAAATAGCTGCCTTGATTTCAGAGCATTTGGGGCTTGTATTAATTTTAAATGTGAAATCATTAACTTCGGAGAGAAGAGGTGGCTTGCCAATGTGTGTATTTGAATCATGTGCCAGGTTTTTCTACCTCTAGGAAGATAGTGCTAAGCAACGTCTCTTTGGTAATTTAAAGTTAGCAAAGGACTCAAAGTACAGGAAAGAGAAAATATTAAATACACATTTTTCCTTCATTTGAGAACATAAAGAAACTTTTTTTAAAAGTTCCCAATTCGAGTCAGGCCAGTCTAGTGGAGAAGGCACTGAGGCAGCAGAGAAAATACCCAAGTTCTAGTCTTGGTTCTGCCTCTAATTAGCAATATGACTTTGGATAAGTTTTTACCTTTATCTAAGCCTCAGTTTCCTTATATGTAAAATGAGGCTGCTGGACTGAGTGATCGCTAAGATCTTTTCCAACTCTAATGTTCTATGCACTAATGATAAAAAGAAAAAAAAATTAGTTGTTTTTAAACCCTTAACTTCCACTTTAGAATCAATACTGTGTATTGGTTCCAAGGCAGAAGAGTGGTAAGGGCTAGGCAGTGGGGGTCAAGTGACTTGCCCAGGGTCACACAGCTAGGAAGTGTCTGAGGTCACATTTGAACCCAGGACCTCCTATCTCTAGATCTGGCTCTCAATCCACTGAGCTGCCCTGTGCCCCAACAATTTTAGTTTTTAAAAGTATCTCAGGGTAGCTAGGTGGCAAAGTGGTTAGAGAGTTATGTCTGGTGTCTGAAAGATCCATGTCAAATCTGGTCTCAGATACATCATAACTGTGTGACCTTGGGCAAGTCACCTACCCCATTTGCCTAGCTTTTGCCACTGTTCTTTCTATCTTAGAATTGATACAAAGGTAGAAAGTAAGTATCTTAGGTCAATTGTGTATTAGGGGATACATTCTATAATATTTTCATTTCATTTTTATCTTTCTTTTTGTGAAGTCTATCTGCAGCTACTTTATTACCAGTTCATTTAGCTCTGCTTTGGTATTTATTAATTTATTTATAATAAATAGAGACGTGCTTTTCCATAAATTAAATTACTATTTTTCTCATTTGCAACTCTTGCCCAATGATGAATATTCTTTCCAATTAGAGAAAATGACCTTCACTTCAACTTGGAGAAGAGTGGGCTAAAAACATGTCAGTGTTGAAAGGCAGGCTCACAATCGGACAGCTGGAGATGATGAGTCTGACTGTGATCTGTGCCCACTGAGGGGGAAGTGGGAAGTGGGAAAGGCAGCTTTGTGAATGGTCTAGCCAAGGTGAGTGCTGGTATTCCTTGACTAGTGCAGTACTTGGTACATAGTAGGCATTGAAGAGGGGCAACTAGGTGGCTCAGTGGATAGTGCACCAAGCCTGGAGTCAGGAAGACTCCTCTTTCAGAGTTCAAATCTGACTTCAGACATTGACTAGCTGTGTGACTCTGGACAAGTCACCTTACCTTGTTTGCCTCCATTACTTCATCTGTAAAATAAGCTGGAGAAGGAAATGATAAACCACTTCAGGATCTCTGCCAAGAAAACCTCAAATGGGATCACTAAGAATCAGATATAGCTGAAATTACTGAATCACAGCAATGCACCGAACTAATACTTGGCAATTGATTGATTAGCTAGGGACTCTTTGGTGGAAGGAATGGGGATGGCAAACACATTAGTAATGACACTTTCCTCCTGGGGAGTGAAAAAAATCAATGAAGAAGAGTAGAAAAGAACACTGAATTTGTTGTCTAAGGGACCTGGATTCAATTCCTGCCTGTATTAGGTAAACACCATGGGCTTCAGTTTTCCTAACCTGTCAAATGAGATAGTTGGACTAGATGGCCTCTGGGACCCTTTCCAGAATAAAAACTACAATCCCAAGACCGAGAGAAATGTATTTTCCCATAAACCAATAGTATAATCATACAGTATCAAAAACTCTGGGGATTTCAATATGTCATCAAGGATGTGATCCCCAGAAAGGTAAGTTAATGTTAGAAGGAACCTCTGAAGCTACCCATTTTACAGAGGAGGAAAACTGAAGCTTCAAAGAGGTTATATGACTTTTTCAAGATGCCATGAATTATCAGCAAGGCTCATAGATTAGATTCAAACCAAAGTCCTCTGACCCTTGGGACACTGTTCTTTCCACTGGAGCCCAATTACTTGACCATATCGCCATACCACAATTGTTGTTTGAATTGACATAGATAATGTCCATCAGTTAGATCACAGAATCATTTGAGATGACAAATCTCATTTATCTCATTTGATCAGTGCATGGGCCAAGGGACAGTGAGGTGGCTCAGTGGATTGAGAGCCAGGCCTAGAGATGGGAGGTGCTGGGGTTCAAATATGACCTCAGATACTTTCTAACTTTGTGACTGGGCAAATCACTTAACTCCAGTTGCCTAGCCCTTATTCTGCTTTGGAACCAATACTTAGTATCAATTCTAAGACAGAAAAAGAGTTTAAAGGCTACATAAAGACTGAATGCTTGTTGAGGGCAGAGTTGGTTCTTGTTTGGAGAGAATAATATGTACTCCCAAGGTTGTGATGAGGATCAAATGAGATAATAGTTGTGAAGTGCTCAGCCCAGTGCCTGGCACAGATTTCTTCTCTTCCTCCTCGTAATTATTGTTGTTCTTCTTATTTCCTTTTCACATCCCCAGCACCTAGCTCAGTGTCCTGCACACAGAAAGCACTTCACATAACTATTTGTCAAATTGAATTGAGTTGAATTGGCTTTTGTGAGCTCGCCTAGGAACCTAACCTCTCATAACCTTGTTTCTATGGGAAAATGTGGCCTGAATTCCAAATCAGCAACTTTCAAATAGGCCCTTAGAACACAATCAGTTTGTAAGTTGGGAACTGCATGCATCCATTTAGACGAAGGACCACATGGAGGGTGTCGGGAGGCACTGAGGTATCATGGAAGGAGCTAGGAGGTGTTGTGGGATCGTGGGATGTGTGCATGAGCACTGGACTCTGGGAGGTCAAAGACCCATGTTCTTACTCCAACTTTGCTCCTGGGGATACCCAGGGCAAGATCTTTACCTTCTCTGGGCCAGTATTTATTCATCTTCAAGAGGGAAATTGGCAGCGAGGTGGCACAGTTGATAGAGTGCCAGGTCTGGAGTGAGGAAGACTCATCTTCCTGAGTTCAACTCTGACCGACCCTGGGCAAGTCACTTCACCCCGCTGGCCTCAATTTCCTCACATGGGGTCACATAGGCTCAGACATGACTGATATGACTGAACAACAACAAAGGGAATTATGGAACTTCTGTCTAATTAATACAATTTTAAGGATCAGATAATATCCTTCATACAAAAGCACTTTGGAAATCATAAAGTACAAGGCAATCCTTTTTTTTTTTTAATCTAAAATTATTTCATCAACACCAGAGCTCCTCAGATTGCAAGTTTTCAACAACTTAGAGTCTTGGTGAGTCTCCTGGAGGATTTAGAGGTTGAGTGACTTGCCCATGGTCACTCAATTAGCAGGTTTCAGAGGCAAGATTTGAACTTGGTTGTCTTGATTATGAGACTGGCCCTTTACCCACTATGAAGTATTTAGGCAGTATTGTGGATAGAGTGATGAGTTTAGAGTCTGGAAGATTTGAATGCAAGTTCTTCAGACCTTAACTGTGTAAATCTAGACAAGTCATTCTTTCAGATTCAGTTTCCTCTTCAATAAAATGGGGATAATGGTAACCCTTACCTCCCATGGTTGATGATATAATCTAATAAGATCATATATGTAAAGCCCTTTGTAAACTTTAAAACAATATTGAAGTGCTAGCTATGATGATGATGATGATACACTGTCTCTCAGAAGTGTTATTTAATGTAGATGTATCTCAAGGATTATCACACCCCTCCCATTCCCCAACTAACAACTCTGAACTCATGTAGATTAGGTTTAGTCTTGGGGTGATCAAAATGGGTGATTATCAGGTGGCTCCATGGATAGAAAGCCAAGCCTGGAGACAGGAAGTTCTGGGTTCAAATCTTATCTCAGACACTTCCCAACTGTATGACCCTGGGTAAGTCACTTACCCCTAATTGCCTATCCCCTGCTGCTCAAGAGTTGGAGAAGGGGAGTAATTATTTCTTTTCGCCTTATATTTTCCTTGATTCTAGAGCTTCATTTTGGGGAAATATCTTCAGTGAAAGGATATAATCATGTCATGTTCTTTTTCAAGTGGAAGCAGGGCCTCCAACTTCTATAACCAGTGTATAATGTGGAATTTAGTTATGGCACAACCTTTATTTTATTCACCACAGAAAATGTGTAAGAGTTATAGGTCCCAAAGAGCTCATGATCGAATACTGAAATCTGAAGTAGTTAAACAAACCTTTATGCTTATTAGTCTCCCTTTATGAAGTAAAATAAACTTTGGTGGGATAGAGAAGCCTCTGGTGGACAAACATATCCCCTTCCCATAAGGACTGTAAACAATTCAAGACAATAGTAGGAGGGCAACAAAGGTTGGCTTTCTCTCCATCCCATAGGGATATGGCTTTAGTTCCGGGATGATCTTTTGCTGGGGACCTCCTTCCTACTCAAAGAAACAGGATTTTGAAGAAATCTCCTTCTGGGAGGTCAGTGACTAAGAGAGTGAACTCAGGAACTATTGATTTCATGGGCACTCCCAAAGACTTGGGAGCTCTCAGACTTGGGATTACAATCTAGGTAACTCAAATCTGAAAAAGTCTAGTCTCAAGATGGTTTCCTTCAAGTCATAGGCAAGGCTCAGATCTTGAAAACTTGCCAAGGACTCCACCAAAGACCCAGCTACCACTGTATTTTAGGCATGGGAAATCCATTCTTTGGAGCATTAGCTTCTTATTAGTGCTCAGAAAAAGAAACAGAAAGGCAAAAAATGGAAAGAACGAGAAGGAATGTGTTGCTTGTCTTGTGCTTTCTGAACTGTTCTTTATTTCTCTCAGTAGGGTTTGACTTTTCATGATCCCATTTGGGGTGTTCTTGACTAATATACTAGAGTGGTTTGCCATTTCATTCTCCAATTTATTTTACAGATAAGGAAACAGAGGCCACTAGGGTTAAGTGATTTGCCTAGGGTCACATAGCTAGTATTGCCTGAAGCCATATTTGAACTCAGGAAGATGAGTCTTCCTGACACCAGATCCAGGTCTCCATACACCATGGTGCTACCTAGCTGCTCTCTGTGTTTTCCATTTCTGAAGCTGGGATTGCCTTGCTCACTTTGGAATGCTTGGATCTAAACATCCAAGGAAGAGAAAGCAGAGGAAAATGGGATAGGAGACCTTTTTGTAGCTTGCTCCTGGAAAAGGAGAGGTAGTTTTCCCATCAAGTTGATTCATCTTTGCCAACCATCTTGGAAGCAATCTCAGTCACTGGGAACCCTTTAGAGGAATTTTCTGTGTCTTCTCAGCAAGGTACCAGGGCAGATATCTACTTCCATGGGAGGTGACCTCCAAAAAAAGTTCTTTACTCTGTAATCTCATCAAGGTGAGTAGTGGACTTGTCAAATTGATGAGCGATTTCTTTGGGATGTAAGCAAAGTATTCAAATTTTTTGTTTACTTTTAGCAATCTTCATCATCATTATCATTTCAATTTTCTGATGTTATGTTTATTTGGGAAAGGAAATGGGGGGAATTGGAAAACTGGGGGATAAAGTGAGGTTTGTATGGGGGTATAGAGGAGTTGAGGGGAGAGAGGGAATATTGCTCGGTGAGGCATTATTATTATTATTATTATTATTATTATTACTGATGGGATTCAGAAAGAAGCAGTCTTGGAACAAGTCTTATAAATTTAACACTTAATGTTCTATCAGGACAATTGCAAAAGCAAAATAGCTGCTTTTCATCATTGAATAAAAGTAGTAGAATAAAAATTTCTCTTCCCTCATCTCAGAAAACATTCATGGTACAACCTCAGGAATACACAGGGCAAGGAGGATGATACAAGAGGAACCTCATTCTGATCCACAGTATTTGATCTTTGCTAGGACTCTATATTGCAAAAGCTTTTCACTTGATGCCACTAGGAGATTAGGCATATTTGTTATGGCAACATCTTATTAATAAGTTTTTGTCGATCAATGATATGTCTGGGTAATTTTGGACAACAGTTTGGGCTGTGATAAGGGGCTGGCTTCAGGAATGAGTTCTCCCAGGATAAGGTTTTGATTCATAGTATGAAAAGTTATCTATCATTCTGTGAAAGATGATGAGCCTCTGATTCTAGTCATGAGGTCACTTCCTGGTAAATGTTTGTACGGGTTTAGTGTTTTTAATAGCCTGCAGTAATATTTTGTATACTGTATTGTTATAGTAGTTTATTCTTATATTAGTATTAATTAATGAATTGGTAATCAATTAGAATAGAATTTATTATAATTAATAATTCATATAATAATATCTAATTATACCAGGGTTTATATTTTATAGTTATTAATAATTGTACATTTTTGTAGGATTTTAGCCATAATAGTGCTTTCACCACATCAGTCCCTGAGGGAGGTAGTGTAAGCATTATTATCCCATTTTTAAAGGTGAAGAGCCTGAGGCACAGAGATTTAGTGATTTGCCCAAGATCACCCAGCTAGTAAAACTCAGAGCTAGGTCTCAAACTCAGGTCTGAGGACACCAAGACCAGTGTGCTTTCTGCTGGGTTGGGCTACCTCTCATTTTTAAAAAGTAGCTTTAGGGAGATCTCTCCAGAAGCTTTCTTGAATTAGGATTTAAATCAAGCTGTTTTACCTAGCCTGATAACTTTCAAAATGATTGCCATAATTTAATGGGCATGGAAACAGAGCTGGGGAAGATCTTGTTTAATGGCTCATTCCCAAATGGCTAAAATGATGGGAGGGAGTTAAGGGCTCAAGTAATATATAAAAAAAAAATAGGTAACCAGAAATCATTTCTATTTCTCTTTGGAATCAATTGTATAGTTTGGGGAGTGAATTATTTTGGTAACACTCACCCTGTGGCCCTGGGTAAATCTCTAGACTTCAATCAGTCCCATTTATTTTCTAATCTATGAAACAAGAATGGGGCAGCTAGGTGGCACTAGGCCTGGAATCAGGAAGACATGAGTTCAAATCCAGAATTTTGAGGGGGTTTTGTTTTGAACCAGCGATTTTAGTCTCAAAAAAGAATTGAGTGAAAAAACAAGGCAATCAGTGGTTAAATGGAAACTTGCAGATACCAACTGGGTGACCTTAAGCAAATCATTTAACCCTGTTTGCCTCAGTTTCCTCATTTGTAAATTGAGGCTAGAGAAGGAAATTGCAAACCACTCCAGTATCTTTGCCAAGAAAACCCCAAATGGGGCCACAGAATTGGACATGACTGAAATGACTAAACAAAAAATAGTAATAATAATAATGATGCTCATTCATAGAGTTGTTGTAAAGATCAAATAAAATAACAGAATATTCATCGCAAACATTAAAGCTAATTATGCGTGCAGCACTTATTGTATATCTGAGTTGGGAGCAAAAGAAAATGATCCAAAATTTACAAGTATAAATTTACTACAAAAGCATCTACGTAATGGTGCTCTTACCTTGTGGAGTGGCAGTGCCCCATTCCCACTGGCTACTTTTTCTTCTCTGGTAGCATGGGAGACCAGAACCCTAGCCTTGGAGAATAAGGAAACATGCTTTATAAATAAGGAATACTTCCATTCCTCTCCCACTGATCTAGAGAGCCCTGCTCCATGTGGCCTGTTGGAGACTTGGAGTGGTAGCACTGAACAAGACGATAAGATTATCTTGTCCAACTCCTTAATTTAACAAACTGGGTAACAAGGCCAAGAGTAGAAAAGTGACTCCCCAAGTTCATATAGTTGATAAGCAAGCTTTTATTATATATTCCCACCAACCTAGAAATCACTACTAAAAATTAAGTCAACTGTGTATTTATTGTGTGTGTATGTCAAAAGTGTGATGATAGATTCTGTGTCTGAGACAATTAGTTTTCCTCATTGGAAAGCATCAGTTAGTCAACAAATATGTATCAAGGTTAGCTAGATGGTGCAGTGGATAGAACACCATGCCAAGAGTCAGAAAAAACTCCTCTTCCTGAGTTCAGATCTGACCTTTGACATCTGACCTAGTCATTTGATGTGTCTGCCTCAGTTTCCTCATCGGTAAAATGAGCTGGAGAAGGAAATGGCAAAGAACTCTAAGATCTTTGCTGAGAAAACCTGAAATGAAGTCATGAAGAAGCAGACATGACTGAAAAATGTCTGAACAACAAAAATTTAAGTACCTACTCTGTGCCAGTAACTATCTAAGTGTTGCCAAAGGTACAAAGAAGAAAGCTGCCCTCAAAGAGCGTACATTTTTATGGGGATGATATATGACCTTATTTAGATAGATATTAATCAGATACATGGTGCCCTGGGGGATGGAAGGCAGTAGTTCCTGGAAAGTCAGGAAAGTCCTCACATAGAAGGTAATGAATGAGCTGAATCTTGATGGAAACCAGAGATTCCAAAGGCACTGGACTTGAGTTCTTGGGGATCCCAAGGAACACCTGGGATAAAATCCTGTTTTAGAAACTCACTAGTGATGTGTTACTGGACAAATCACTTAACCTCTTTGTGCCTCAGTTTCCTCAGCTTATAAAATAAGGGCATTGGACTTAATGACCTCTCTTGTCCCTTGCATCTCTAAACCTATATTCATGTGAGGCTGGATACACAGGGGGCCCACTGAGTGTCATGTGTGAAGAGCAACATGAAGGCTAGTTTTGCTGAACTGTGGGGTGCACAAAGAGAAGTGATATATTTAATAAAACTGAAAGGCAAGGTAAAGTCAGGTTGTGAAATGTGTTAAATGCCAAACGGAGGAATCGATATTTAATCCAAAAAAGAATAGAGAACCAATGGAATCTGTTGAGTAGAGGGGTGACACAGACCTACACTTTAAGAAAGTCATTGTGATGGGACTGTGATCTTTGTCTGGACTGGAGTGAGATGAGGCAGTGAGGCCAGTGAGGAGGCTACTGCAATAATCCAGCTGGGAAATGCTGTTGTTCGGACTTTTCCATTTGAGGTTTTCTTGGCAGAGATGTTAGAGTGGATTACTATTTCCTTCTCCAGTTCATTTTACAGATGAGGAAACTAAGGGAAACAGAGTTAAGTGACTTGCCCAGAATCACAAACTCAGGCAGATGAATCTTCCTAACTTAAGGCCTGGAAGTCTATCCAGTGTGCCACCTAGCTATCCTTGGTGAAAGATGCTGAGGGTCTAAATTAGAGTGGTAGGTGACTGTGAGTGGGGCTTATTTGGGGATCTGGTGTTCTAGCTGGACTTGTAGCCTAGGAAAATGCCTTGTTGGTCTTTAAAAAACTTGAAATGAGTTAAAAATATGAATTTACAGCCACCAAATGTTTGATCCCAAGCCTATTCCAACTGCTGGCTTCTTTTGGAAAATCTCTTTTTCTAAATGCCATCCTTGGGTGCTAAAAAGGCTGATGTGTCTTAGAGTCCGTACTAAACTAACATTTCATAAATGGGAGATTGCAGCCAGACATGCAAAGACCTTCTGACCTGCAAAATATTAAATGATGCCATATAGGGATGCCTCAGAGGAGAGCTAAAGAAAGAGGGAGCATGAAGTACAATTTGATGTTTCATGGTGTGGAGAATATGGGCTACCCTATTGGTGAGAAGGAAGGTCTCGTTTCTAAAAGAGCTTGGGTTTTTAGAACTAAATGCATTTCCAGTTGTGTAAATGTGGGCTAAAAGCCATTGGTGCCAGACCACATTTTAGTCCCGTTGTTTAGCTTCCTGACCAGAATTATCCAGGGGAACTCAGTATCCAGCAATGGGATGTGCCTTCTCTGACGCTTTTGCCATCACTGGTGAAGAACGGACACTGGCCAAGAGAGGGAAAAGAAGAGTCCTGCCCGGCCATATCGGGAGACAGATAGAGGCTAACCTGAGATTGTTTAGTCTTAGCCGAGGTAGAAATGCCCCACAGATCAGTCCATTTGGCCTCCCATTTCAATCACCTGTGAAGGCATGAAGAAAAAGAGATTAGGCAGCCTTCGTGTCCAGAGCTTCAAAGAATCCTAGCATTTTAGAAAAGGAAGGGACTGAAACACCATTTTGTCCAGCCCCCTTTCTTTACAGATGACAAAAAAAATGCAACCTTTCATGTGTTACCCAGATTTTACTTTTCATTTTTTTATTGTCGTGCAAAACACATCACCTAGCTTTGAAGTATAGCTCAGCATAAAACATTTTCTCAGTGCTTGGTGACTTGATCTGTATCTATAAGGATATATCCTCTGAAAGGCAGAATAGAAGATTGAATCAAGAGCTGGCCCCTGAGTCAGAAAGTCCTAGATTCAAGTTCTGCCTCTGCTAAGTCTGGGCTGTGTGACACTGGGAAGTCACTTGAACTCCCAATGCTTTCAGGCAACTCTCTCTAAGATAGATTGGCATTGGTAGAAGGAGTTTTCTCCCTGACAGTTGTTCCTTTTTTAATGAAATCACAAGTCTAGTGAAAACAACAACAATCATTCTGAAGTAAAAGCATTCACCTCCTCAAAGGGTAGGGGGTGCCAAGAGCTTTAAATGGCCTAGACCAGTGGTATCAAAATCAAATAGAAATTGGGGTGGGGTAGGATATTAAACCATACTTAAGGATCCCAGAAGGCTGCTATATGGACTGTGGTATTTTAATTTATTTTGTTAAATACTTTCAAGTTGCATTTTTTTAGACTCTTACTTTGTCTCAGAATCAATACTGTACATTGTGGTTCCAAGGGAGAAGAGCAATGAGAGTTAAGTGACTTGCCCAGGGTCACACAGCTAAGAAGTATCTGAGGCCAGATTTGAACTTCAGACCTCCCATTTCTGGGCCTGACTCTCAATCCACTGAGCCACCCAGCTGCTCCTCTCTTCCCCTCCTTCAATTACATTTTAATCTGGTTTTACATGCATTTAGGAATATTGCAGGCTGCAATGCTCTGGCCACTGTTTGACACTTCTGGCCTAGAAGAAGGCCTTGGATCCACTAAATATTTTCTATAGAGGACTTCTGGATAGGGTATAGGAACAAAGAACCCAAGATATGAACATAGGGACTAATGATTATCTGTACCATTTTAGGGAGCTCCCACATCAATGAGATAAAGATTTATTGAAAAGTTGATGTGTCTGACATTGTGCTTGCTACCAGACCCCATTGGAAATTGATGAGAAATGGCCCCTGACTCCCAAAGAGTTGGCAGTCTAGCTGATAAAGCAACAAGAGTAGAGATGAAACACAGACATGTATAATTTTCAACTATAAAAGCTTGGTACAACATAGGTCCAGTCTAGTTTCATTGAAAATTACAACCCCTCCTGAATTTTGAGATCTAGCTGGACTAGGATTATTTCTGTCCCTCACACAGCACTTTCCATCTCTCAACTCTACTTTTACACTGTCCTTCCTGCATTGCATCATGACACTGTTCTCCCTCCTTACCTCTCTCTCTGACTTTAAGATGTAGCTCAAGTATCATCTTCTTCAGGAAGCCTTTCTGGATCTTCCATATGCCAGGGCTTTCCCTCACAAACTATCTCCTATATCTTTACATTTATTCACTTAAACATATTCATATTATCCTCCAAGTTTGTCCCAATGGCCAAGAAGAAGACTGATGCAGACATTGTGGGGCACTTAGAGTTTGGTCAGACATTGAAGAAGTCAAGGTCATCCACTGCATCCTGGGCCACCACCAGTCATCCTGAGTTTTGTCCTGTCATTGGACTTGGATGACCGAAAGGGAGAGATTCTGACAATTTTGTGCAACTCTGCCTCACTTAAATCCAGTTGACTCACAAACCAAGACATTATCCTGTAGTGTCATTGGTTCTCTTCAAAATGAAGGATGAACAACAAAAATTTTGTTGTATCTCCCATTTGAATGTAAAGTTCTCTGCAAGCAGGGATCATTTCATTTTTTTGTATCTGTTTCATTGGCACCTAGTATAGTATCTGGCACCTAGTAGATACAATAAATAATTGTTTGAATAATTGATTTATATAAATATGCTCATATATGTATGTATTTATGCATACAAACATATGAGGCAGAGTGATATATCCCAAAGAGGGCTGGCCTTGGAATCAGTAGACCTGCCCTACATTGATAGAGGGAATTTTCTCTCCATCATGTTCCCTATATCATTGAAATCACAGGTCTAATCCCTATGCATCTCAATATCATTTATATCTCTGTATGTATATGGCAGCATGTGATTAAATAATAAGCTTTTGGGTATTGACTATAAATGCTTTAAGAAGTGAGAGAAGGAAAAATGGCTGTGGGTGGGAGCATTCGGGGAGGCTTCATGGAAGAAGACAGAATTATAACAGATAGGTAGGATCTAGATCAATCAACAAGCAGAGGCAGGGTTTTCCCAGAACAGGGAATGACAGTTTGTTTCTAAAACTCTAGAAACACAAGAAATGTCCAGTCCCCTGGTGGTCCACATTACAATTCTAATGGATCACTGGTCTAGAGCTTGGTTATTATTTGGGGCAGGTCCTTAGTGTAAGAACTTAACAATATGGGAGGGAATCCTAGCTTAGGGAGGAACTTCCTTGACATTGTAACTGATTTGTTTTCATGTTTTTCCCTGATTGGTTCCAAGCAACCTTTGCCAATTAGTTTACATATTCCTTACTGATTGGCTGATGCTAGCTGAGTCTAGGATACCCATGCCTCAAAGTAAATATCGATCTCATCCCAACTCGATACTTACCTGATACAATCCAGAATGGAATTGGAAGATTACACCCAGTTTTCCATAAACTTGTTAAAGTGCCAATGTCTTTTCCAGGCTATCCGATTGTTACTTCTCCATTTACCCGTGGCACTGGAGGTAAATGTGAAAACCCTCATTTTCAGTATATATTTCAGCTGCACCTTAGAGGAAAAGAAGAGGGCTCAGCAAGGAAAGGCAATTTTCTCCAAAGTCTCACAGTCTCACAACCACCTGCTTGCAGAGATTGGACTAGAAACCAGATTTACTGCCTATTAGTCCATTGCTCTTTTCATTATGGTAATGTACTGGGGGCTATGAGAATTAGTAGCTCAAATAAGAAAATATTAATGGAGTATATTTTCAGTTTTATTGATATTCTAATTTGCTGTGGCCTTATTTTTCTGACCTAGGGTTAATTGGTATGGCATAGGATCCATTTTTTTCCTCATCTTCTTTCTCTTTCTCTTGCTTACCAATCAATCAATCAATCAACAGGCATTTATTATCAGTTACTATGTGCCAGATACTCCTGCTCTGGGTACTGGGCATACAAAGACAAAAATGAAAGAGTCTCTGCCCTCAAGGAGCTTATATTACCAAAAGGGAAACAATATGTTCTTATAGGTACAAAATAACAACAATAGATACAAATCATATCTAGACTAAAACACATTTTATATGCTGTTCACCACATCATGTCCAAGTCTTCATGACCCCATTTGGGGCTTTCTTGGTAAAGATACTAGAGTGGTTGGCCATTTCCTTCTCCCAGTTCATTTTATAGATGAGGAAAATGAGGCCAACAAGATTAAATGACTTTCCCAAGGTCACCCAGCTATTAAATGTCTGAACCTGGATTCAAACTCAAGTCTGTCTGACTCCAGGCATGGTACTCTATCAACTGTGCCTTCTAGATGCCCTACATATATGTATACATACCTAATATATATGTACAGTTGTGTAAATATACATACACATTGGTTGGATATGTACTGTGGAAAAGGTTCTGAATTCAGAGAGATAGATTGGATTTGAATTTTGCTTCTGTCACTTACTAGCCACATAACCTTGGGCCATCACTTAACCTTTCTAGCCTCAGTAAAGTGGCCATCTATGTTCAAACACAGAGGCTGGGATTAATAAAGGCTTTTAATGTTAGAAAAAATGGGCCTTTTTCTTTTCTCATCTTACCATCTTACCCTCCCCAGGCCAGGAAAATGACAAAATTTTTCTTTTCCACAGCTTTCAGCTTTTGAGATGGTTTCTTCAGGTTTTCTCTTAGTTTCTCATGTTAAAAAAGTAGGCATATATATATATATATGTCCATATATGTGTATGAATAGGAAAAATAAATAGCTATCTATGAAATCAAGGAGTTAACTATATGGCCTCTGAAGTTCCCTCCAGCTTTAAATCTATAAGCCTATAAATATAAATCTATAAGTATATTCTTGGTATAGACAAAATAGATACAGCATGGATGGGAAGGAGAAGAGTGAAACAGAGAAGAGACCTAGAAGGGCCCCTTCAAGATGGAAGGACTTGCCCAAAGGTCACACAGCCAGTAAATATCTGAGGTTGAATTTGAACACAGGTGTCTTGATTCTAGACTGAGCACTCTCTTCATTGAGCCACTTAACTGCTTCCAGTCAATGTTATAGAAGGGAAAGAGCAATCCTGAGTCCCTGCTGGTAGAGATGAGGCTAATGTTCCCAATACTGCCTAGTCCTGAGGATCAAATGAATGTGTATAAGGGACTTGATAACCACATAAGCTACATAAGTGAGTTGCTCTTGGGTAAGCGTGAACCTGTGGATAAGGAAAAGGGAAGCTGGAAAAGAATACAAGGGTGGTGTAGGCATGGAATAAATGATCTGTGAAAGGATCAAGCAGGCTGTGTGCTTGCATTAACACTGTCCTGGTGAATCAAAAAAGATTCTGCCTTGCTATGGTTCAGAAAAGAATTCTCATTTTGCAGATAAGGAAACTGAGTTTCAGAAAGATTAAGTGATTTAATAACACAAAATCATAAAGCTGGCATATTGGCCAAGCTCAACCCTGGGCTTCTGACTTTTAGCCCAGTATTCATTCCATAGCACCAGATGCCACTCTTTATATATAGTTTTCACTTTACATAAAAATTTGGCAATAAGAATGCTGAAAGCTATCTGCATCCCCCCAAAACACCAATGTTAACTTTGCTGGACTGTATTGTGCTCTCTCCTGTGCTCTCTGGGCTCCACAGCCTCCCATCCCTCCACAAAGCCCTCCCTCATAAAAAAAACAACCTAAAAAATTATCCACTGCCCACTCCCCCACCCCCCAGTGGTAGCTGAAGAATGAATGTGGGAGACTTCCAACACCCACCCAAGAGAAGTGACCTTTGTACCCTTCTGCTGATGCTGCCCTCTTGTCAGCTTAATTCTTTCCTGGCTGTTTCCAGGTTGGCTCCTATGGGTCTGCCCCACCCTTCTTCCTCTCAGTTTGGCCAGGCTCCCATGTGGCTGGCTCCACCCCCAAGGGTTCTTCCTCCTGTTTTCAATTCTCTGTCCCTGGCCCCCACATGTCCTTGAACCATGCTCAGGGCCTCTTCTTGCCTCCTTCCTTCCCTCCCTTCCACAAGTCCACAGGCATTACATAGAGATCTACTTACCTAATGGGAGAATTGTCTGTTCTGTACTGGCAGAGTGTGACCCTCACAGATAGTGATCTCACAGCACCCAGCAATAACTGTGGAATGGGTTTAGATTATAGTTTTAGCTATTTCTCATCTTCCGGGTTAGCTCACATTATAGGGTGACCAGTTCCTTGCTTCAGCACTTTTTTTAATAGTGTCCATATTTTTCCCTATTTTTTTTTCCTGGTGAGTTTCTGCTTGGCATTATCTGTGTTTCTCAAGATGCACTAGGTCAGGCCTCACATTGGCTGTGGGGGAGAACACTGCTCCATCGGCTTGATTCAACTTGAAACACCCACACTGCCTAACAAGAATCACTCCCATTTTAAAAACTAATTAACCTGAAACTCCAAGACAAGAAGAAAGCAAGATTTTGTCTTTGTTCCAGGGGAAAGCATCTCTTGCTTTGGAAAAAAAAATGTTGTCCTTTCCCTCACTGTCCTAGCTATTTCAGAGCCCCTGGGGCATAGGCATTCTCACCTGGCCCTGTTACAAATTGAGCAGGCCCCCGGAATTTGAGTGTCACTCTGGGACAGTGGTGTTCCCCTAATTGGGGGCTCTTTACATTGACTGATTTCAGAAATTCATGGCAGCGGCATATCGCTAGTCTTCCCCTCCCCCATTCCCTAACCATTGTCTCATTCTCCCAGAAAAGTTGGTGAGGCACTCTGGGTGAGATTCTAGCAGACCCTTTAGCCTCTCAGTGTCTCTTTCCCCACAGGAAGTAAGGGGACTGTAACACCTGCCCTGCTTCCCCAGGCAGGGTGGTTGTGAAGTCCAAATAATACATGTGAAAGCACCTTGAGAAATGCTATACAAAAATATATAAAAGTAACATTGTTCTACCTCCCTCCTTTCTTTCTTTCCCTGACTCTTAACTCCCGACCTCCCTCCCTCCCCCCACCCCACCATTAGCACAGACCCACAGAGGGCTCTCCTCTGAAGAAAAAGGCAGTCAGCCATGTGTATGCAGACCAGTTGGTGAGGGATGGCCAGGGCTGGGGAGAGGGTGATGCTGTGGAGAGCGTTGCTATGGTGATTCAGCAGTAGCCCTCCCCAGCTCCCCTAATCCCAACCCCTGCAGCCAGCTTTTTCTAGGAACTGATTTCCAGCCCACAGAAAAGCCATTTTTCAGCCCCTGTATACCAGGATTGTGTCTGTGACATTGGAGCTGAGCCACTCAAGACAGTCCAGCTTGGAGTCTTTAATTCTTTAGGCACCTCTTCAGTTCATGGCTGAAGAAAGTGGGTTTTGTTTTCCTGAGCACAGAGGAGGACTACGCAGTCCCATTTATATACAATTGCAGTGATACGCTGTAATAATTACAATAACAATAACAATAATTTCATATTAGAGCTATCCTGTGAGTGAGGGACCTCACCTCTGGTGCCTGCTGCTCTGTCTGTCTGGGATATCTCCCCTGGGGTGGGCTCTTTGGTGGGGATGAGGTTGCACAGGTATTTTAAACTGTGAGTAACACAATTGTATTCACGGGGCAGCAAAAGTCTAAACCGTGGCTGATGCGGACATTAGCCAATCTAATTACTGGCAAATCTTGCAAAGAACAATCGGAGGGCATTGCCTTTTCCCTGGTTTAGGGTTATTGCCAGTATCCTGAAGTATTAGCAATTACTGGTCTTTAAAGGGACCAATAGAGAGTGCCGGATAACAGTGTAGCCTAGTTTGATACAGTCCATCAGGATCTGCCATTAGGCAGGCCTTTGTCTCCAGTCTAAAATCCAGAGGGTCAGTGCTGGCACTAGCTCCATTTGGGACTTCAACCACGATTTAAACAATGACAAGGAACACCACTGCACACCCCCTTCCTTCATTCTTTCTGCCTATTACCTTTATTCGACTCTTCCCCTCATTTTCCAGGCTTCTTTCCTCCCCCACTCAATGAGCTTCTGAAAGGGTTGCCATTTCCTTGAGGACTTTCTCACCTAATGCAAAGCGAAATGATGTTTCTCATCTGTGGCCACTTCATCTGAACACAGAGTGCCTGTGATTTTCCTGTCCCATCCCCAAAACACAGCCTCTCTCACGTGAAGTGCTTGGGAAGAATGGAGACACTGTATTAACCTCATTGACTAAACCAGTCTCTGTTTCTCTTTTAAAAGCATTTATTTTTGTTGTTTGTTTGTTTGTCACATTAAAGTCCTTTGAATAATTCCCTCCCTCCCCTCCTCCTATTAGAGAAGGCATCATCTGATCACAAGCTATATATCCATTTAGATCTATTTTTATATAATATATGTGAATGATAACATGCATATATAAAATAATGCCATACTTATTTCTGTTTATCAGTTCTTCACAAGGCATCCTTCAAACAACATTTCTGCTTTTGGTCAGTTCATGATGTCCTGTCTAAGGACATAGACCTTTCTCTAGAATGGGGCTGATTACCTTTTAGTTTGCATTACACAGAGTCCAGGCCACTGTGCTTTGTGGACGTGAGCCTCATTGGTCCTTTCCTATGGTGGTGATGAGGAATTTCCAGATCTTTTGTTAGGGATCAGATCTCCTTTCCTTGAACTCATTCCTTTAATTCAAGATTTCCTACTTACATGTTCTCTCACTTCTTACTACCCAAGATAATAACAATAGATCAGATTTATGCTCCACTTTAAGAATTAAAAAGTATTTAAATATTACCTTGTTTGTTCCTCACAGCCACCCTGTGCAGGCAATGTCATTAATATGCTCATTTTCTAGATGAGGAAACTTTTTTGGTTAAGACTAAAAAGATACACAGCTAGTTAAGTATCAGGGAGAATATTCAAACTCAATTCTACCTGACTCCAAGTCTAACACTGATTCCATCACGTCATTTAGCTACTCCCTAGCCACAGGATGGGCTCCTGAGGCAGCAGCTATTACTATATCCTTGCTACTGCCATACTATATGCCCTACCTTCCCTATCACTCCTGGTTCTTGTAGTTTGTGCATCAGGACTTTTTGACTGCCTACTTTGATTTACATTTTGTTATTTGGATTTTATCTGGTCTTCTAGTTTCTAATCTATTTCCTTCCCTCACTTTGGATGTTTGCATTTACCTTTGATTTCTACTTGTTTCTGACCTGTGACCTTGCTCTGATGATGAAAATGTTGTACATCTAAACTCTAGGCTGATTACATTCTTTCTAACCCTTGGCTCTGCTTGAACTGTCAGCTTCCAGGTGGCCTTCCAGACTTGCTCCTTTTCTCTGATTTCCCTTTACCTTCCACTCTTATGCCTTACTCTATGCCTATGCCCCCTCTGCCCTTCCCCTCACCCCACCTCCTTTCTTTCTTTCTTCCTGCATCTGTACAAGCTGGAGTTTTGTAAACAGAGGTCTTTGGGGAAATATGATCGATCCTTTTCCTCTCTTTTTACTGAGTTGCTATCCAGAATTTGGGTCCACTACACAGTCAGGTAAGAATTTTTGTTCAGGAATCAGATCCTCGGCAGTGTATGTTGTCAGAAACATATGGTCAGGATCTGGGAGGATGGGGAAGGAGGAACAGATACAATAGACAGGAAATTAAGGTGAGAATGCAGGAGGATGGAGGGAGGTTTGCCTGAGCCCAGGTCAGAGCAGGATCAGTGGGATTGTATTGTGATTCAAGCCCACAAACGGGAACAGGGCATCCCTGAGGAGGCAGAAGGCAACAGTAATAGCCCAAGAGCCTTAAATCCTCAGTGAGAGCTGCCAGCCCTCTATTGACTGTAAGAGTTTCTTGAGCTAGGAACCAGAAATTACTTCACATTTATTTTGCATATCTTTTGTTTTTATTTATATTTGCACATATGCTTTCCTCTAAAAGCATATAATGTCCTTGAAAAAAGGGAATATTCCATTTTATCTTTGTATTTCTGCCTAGCACAATACACGGCACATAGTAGGTACTTAATAAATGCTTATTGATTGATTGAACCATATATTGCATCCACTTTTTATGTCCCTCAGCCATGCTTGCTCATGGCTCATGGCTCAGCCATGGCCAATGCTTGCTCAATTTTTGTTTTAGTTGGTAAACCATTATATTCTTTTCCTGCTATCTTCTTCCTCACAGGTCTTCACTGAGACTAATGTGTCAAAATTCTATAATGAGTTCCTCCTTATATTAAAAAATGTATCATATACATATATGTATATATGTGCTTATTGTATATTCTGCTACTTTATTTGAGACCATTAATTGTCTTAGTTTTACTGCACATTCTCTAGGATTTTTTAAATAAAACATTACATTATCTGCAACAACAACAAAAAAATTCTATAATGGGAGGGGCAGCTAGGTGGATCAGTGGATAGAGAGTAAGACCTGGAGATGGGAGGACCTGGGTTCAAATGTGACCTCAACCACTTCCTAGCTGTGTGACCCTGGGCAAGTCACTTAAGTCCAATTGCCTAGCCCTTATGAATACTCAGAATCAATTCCGAGACAGAAGGTAGGGGTTTAAAAAAATTCTATAAGACATTCATTCTACACTTCCACCCCAACTTCTTTGTTGCCTTCTTTTTGCTATGGGGCAGGAACCCTTCTGGTGCCTTCTTTCCCTACTACTCTCCTACTGGGATGCCCAGCCTGGAAATGCCTTTGGGAGCCACACCTCATGCCTGGGATTTTTTTGAAACACCTTTTCTCATGAAATTAGGCCTCTCTTGTGACCCTGTTCCTCAGAGTTTGGTTCTTGGCTATGACAAATTAGTTAATATATTGAGAACATGATAGGGTGTTTAAATGACTGGAATTGTCCTAGCTATACCACTTATTAGCTGGGTGTGTCACTGAACTTCTTCTTTGTAAAATGGGGGGGGTAAAGAGGGGGGAGCCAGCATTACCTGTCCTACGTCCCAAATGGGACTTTGGGAGGATCAAATGAAATCCTAAGTGCAAATTCTGTTTTAAACTACAAAGCGTCATATTTGTAAGGTACTGTTAATAAATCATGCTGGTGTATTCAGTAGATGCTGAAAGGTTAATGTGTCACTCTTCCTGAGTAGCACATTTGCATTTTAACAGAGGCTTTCTAGAGACAAAGTAATGTCCATGATGGTGGAATTTCAGGCACTGTGGTAAACTAATAGGGCAGGTGTTTTAAGCAGGAAACTCAGCAAATAACCATTCTTTTTCTGCCTATTAAAACTACATTTAGGACTGGCCTTGGAATTGTGATGTAAAAAAGCATATTTAGAGCCTGTTATATACTTTCTCTGGGTGAGTAATTCTTTTTAAAAGACCAACATACTCTCTGGAAGTCCAAGTAATCTACCATCTTGAAAGTATCAACCTGAAAACCAGACTAAAAGGTGTTGCGTCCCCTTTTCCAAGTGATGGCAAGACCATGACTTTGACCAATATCATGTAATAGACCATTGTGTGTGTATACACATGCATTGCACACGTGCATGCTCCTAGAAGGGGCCTTAATTCCACCCTCATTTCACTGTGTCTCTGAGAGAAATAATGTGCCCCCGACCCCATGGCTAATAAATGGCAAAACCAGCACTTACACAAAGTATTGGCCACTCCAAATTGAGTATTCTTTTCACTAGAAAAAATAGCTGATCACCAACATTATGTGGACTTTAGCATTTTCCTTGTTCTTAGGATTCCAAGAAATACTTTCCTTTTAACAAAATCTGATTAATAGGTAAATGAGACAAGGATACTCTTCCTACCTATGTGGCCTGGCCAGGTTGAGAGTTTGATGTATCACCTCCTAATTAGCTATTTGCCAATTAGAGATGTCTTGGAATATTGTCCAGGGCAAGAGCCAAATAATGTTTATAGATCTTCCTGAAGATCTTTGGGAGTCTTTGGTCATCGAGGGGATCACTGACCTAGCAATTTTTTGGTTATATACCAGCCTAATCAATAATTTTATATTCTTACCCCCAAACCAACCTCTTAATTATTTTAATTGTAACACTATCAACATTTTTTGAACAATTTCTGTATCAAGGCACTGTCCTAGGTACTGAGGGGGATACAGGTAAATTTAAGTCACAAAATCTATTTGGTAAGACAAGATATAAAAAAGATGAATAATAAGATAAGGCAATATGTGCTAAGTGCCAAAATGACAGGCTGTTAATTACCCATAAGAGTTCTAAAGGAAAAGAGATCATTGTGGCCTTGGATAGCCACAGACACAGAAGAAGTGGGACCAGAAAACCATGTTGAAAAATATATTCTTGTTGAAATTCAGGTTGAACTAGATGGCCTCTGAGATACCTTCCACTATGAAGTTCTGGGTCTTAACCTTGGCATTGGTTCCAGTAGCGTCTGTAGTAAGTAGAAGAAAGGAAAGAAGACATTTCTGGTAGGAAGCTATAAAATGTCAGTTCTCCTTCTCATAGTCAGTTTGTGGTTCTTGTCTTTTTGATGGGATCTGATAAATGTTCCTGGGACAAGTCATTATCCTAGTTGTATTCTCCCATATTTAGGGTTTTGCAGAGTCCCACTTTGTACATCTCCCTGGCTGATGATTCTTTAATTTATTATTGCCTTCCTTCACTCCACCCTCTCATAACCTGAGTTGGACTCAGAAAAGATGACTGTTGTTGTTACTGCTGGATCCAGACAGGTACAGAGCAAAGCATTGTTAGACACAGCCCCTTCCCTCAGAGAGAGAACAGTCTAATGGAAAGGCTATAGAGCCTACTTTTGCTTTTGAGGAATATTAAGCTGCTGGTAGGAAACCAGAGTGGCAGATAGAATAGTCTTGCTTTGTACAGCTAAAGGGAGATTATGTTGAGTTGTATACTCTGTGTGGAGAAGCAACATGGCATAATAGATGGAAAGTGGGTCATGTTTGGGGTCAAAAAAACATGAGTTCACATTGTGTCTTTGACACCAACAGGCTCTGTGATGATGGATAAATCACTTTCCTTATAGTGCCTCATGTGATTCTTTAAGACTATAAATGCTTTAAGTCTAAGTTTCTTGGTGGGGGGAGGGCTAGAAGGGAGAAAGGGAAAAAAAGAATGAGCCAGATTTGGGGACATAGCTAATGTGAGAATTTGTTTCACTTGGATAAATATATTTATTACATATTTCTAACAAATTATATGTATTTTATTATTATGTTACACATTATATTATGTTATATATATAAATAAAAGTAAACTGTAACAAAAATACAATGAAATCTTATGAATAAAAACAAGACTATGGGCTATGAATGAGTTGATGATCTATTTTGATGGAAGGAGTTTCCACGTTAGGAATTCACTATACCAGTGAAATCACAGCCCCCTGAAACTTCCCAAAACAAAACCCCAAACACTCCATGTCAGACCCTTATGGTGTGACATCCTATGTCCACCACTGTGG
The DNA here is from genome assembly GCF_027887165.1 of Monodelphis domestica. Classification (NCBI taxonomy): domain Eukaryota; kingdom Metazoa; phylum Chordata; class Mammalia; order Didelphimorphia; family Didelphidae; genus Monodelphis; species Monodelphis domestica. The sequence goes on along the minus strand of NC_077229.1, from coordinate 420,874,169 downwards.
GTTGAACATTGATCCTTTGCACCCCACCAACACGCCCAGATAGCAATCTGCTAGAAGCATCATCATCTCTGAATATGAAAGACTGTGATTTATGGGGGAGAAAGAAATCTGCCTACCTGGTGCTGATTTATATTGGACAAGTAGAAGTGTACTCATTTCATTTACTTTACAACCTGTGTACCCCCGAGGGGAAGGAGGGTTATGAGGTGGGGGAGGCAACATTTTTTATGGCCTGGTAAATTTTTCATACTTACCGAAAGGTTGATGTATGAAGCTTTTGCCAATGACTCAAGCTTTTGCCAATCTACTCAGTAGCCCTACAGCATTCAGTGTCAGGTTTGCTCTTAGACCTTCCAGTGTGGAAGTCTCATTCCTTTATAGCTTCAGTGGTCTCATTTCTTCATAGCTTGATTTGCCAGCTAGACTTGAGAACAATTTGTGAAGCAAAACCACGTCTTCTCTTTCTTCTGAATTTTTGATAGTGCCTAGAATATGACTGGGCACATAGTGGGTGCTCAGAAGAGGCTTGTTTAGTGATTTATCTTCCTTTTTCCAGGTGGGCTCAACTGCTAACCACACTAGACTACTTGCAGAGATCTTCTGGTATAGTGTGATAGAGTGATAAGAGTCCTAGTCTGGGCATCAGTTCACTCAGCCCCTAGCTCAAGCTCTGCCATTCAGTAACTGCATGACCTTTGACAAATTGCTTCCCATCTCTGAAAGTTCCACATTTCTGAAATGAGGGAATGAAACTAGATAATCTGGAGGCTTCTTTGCTCTCATCTATGCTTCTAAGTCTTCTAAAGAAGGGTAATTTCTAGTCCTTTAGTCACATTCAGGGCACACTCAGTGAAACAGACATGTGATTTTATCTCTTTTGTTCTCTCCTCACACCTCTTTGCTCCATGACCACTTCAGAAAATAAGTTACCTTGCATATGGGGAGACATTACAGCCTTAACTCTCTCTTAACTCTTGAGATGTATAGTTTTTCCCTCGGGCTGGAAAAAAGATTATTCTGTTTGGCTTTGTATGTGTATGGGCTAAGGTCTGAAAGTCAGGGTCTTCATCCCACTTCTCTTAATTGGCTATGTGATCTTTGGCCTCAGTTTTCTCATTTGTGATATGTGGAGATTTTACTAGAGCCTCTCTCAAGTCCATTCAACTTTAAATTCTATTCTTCTTTGAAGTGAGTTACTAAAGTTCCAGTTAATTTGAAAACTCCAAATCAAACCTCTTGCCTCTGCAATTAGCCTAATGAATGGACAAACCCCAAATCTCCCCCAACATCTTTGTTTCCTTCTCTGCTGACATATTTTGGATCATCAATGACCTGGCTCATTGCCCCTTGTAAAAAGAAATTCCTTCATGTCTTTTAAAATCCCATTACCAATCCTACCCATCCACTGGGATTGGAGGAACCACCAGTAGAAATTAGTGTCATTTAGATATACCTCATGACTTGCCTCTTGCCACACCAGTTCCATCACCAAGAACATGACCTCCTTTCAGAGGGAGTACAGAAGTGTGTGAGTCAGAAAGGAACTAGGAGAGCCATGTTATCAAATGGAAAGAATATTGGGCTTAGAATAAGAGTATGTGAGTTCAAATCCTGTCTTTGCTACTGTGTGACCTTGGGCAAGTTGCTTAACCCCTGCATCCCAGTTTCCTTATCTTCCAAATGCAGAGGTTAGACTAGATGGCCCCTGCCCTTCACCTCTAAATCTGTAATCTTCATTTCTTTGGCGTTTATAACTGGAAGGGACCTTAGAAATCATGGAGTGCAACCCTTCCACCCCCAATTTCATAACTGGCCCAGAGAGAAATGGCTTGCCTGAGGTCATATGAGTAATAAATAGTTGAGATTCCAATCCAAATCTTTGGACTCTTCCACTCTTTTCTTGGATCTCATGCTGGGGAGCTACAGTGATTCAGAGAGAGAAGTAAGAGATTGAAAGGGAGGAAGATGATAATGATTAAACACAACTGGGGACAGAGATGGAAGTGGGGGAAACTAATGTAAATGGAAGAAAAGCTTCTAGCTTCAGAAGGAGCTTGTTTGTTTTCTACTGGAAGCTCCTAGCTTTTCCCTTCAGCAAAGTGTCCTCTGCCAGCAAGGCTTAGCCACACAAATCTTGTTTCAAGAAATCTCTTGTCTTGTGTGCACTATAAGATATAAGATGTCAGTCAGTCAGATTGATGAGTTATTTTCTTTATTTAAAAAAATCCCCAATTGAAGAAGCAGAAGAAAGAAAACAAACCCATGAGTTAGGTTATGTTTGAATTTCAGGACCAGCCTCCTCTTCTTCCAGAGTAGCTGTCTGTGCCCTTCCCCCTGAAGACTGACTAAAAACAAGTTCTGAAATGAATTCCTTTCCCAGAAAAGTGAAAACAAACAATAATAGGACTTGGAAGAGATCTTAGAGACTCTCTGAAAAAGGGGTTCTTCCCCCTTTTGTATCATGGATCCCTTTGTCATCCTGGTAAGCCTATAGACCCTGTCTCAGAATAATGTTTTTAAATAATTGAAGGAAATGTTAAATTTCGGTTAGAGGTTAGTGAAAACAGAGATGTAATTCTTTTCCCATTCAAGTTCATGGATCCCTTGAAATCCATCTCTGGATCCTGATCTAATTGAAGACATCTGTGTGGCATAGTAGATGGAGTACTGGACCAGGAATCAGGAGGATCTGAGTTCAAATGTTGCCTCAGATACTTGTTAGCTATTTGAGCCTGAGCAAGTCGTTTAATTTCTTCTCGCCTCAGCATCTTCTTCTGTAAAATAGGGGATAATAATAGTACCTACTTCCTAGACTTGTGAGGATAAAGATCAATGTTTCTAAAGTTTTTTGGAAAACTTGCAGTGCTATGTAAATGCCAGCTATTATTATGAATTCAATCCTCTCATTTTACAAATGAAGCAACTGAGTCCCAAATATGAGAAGTGATTTGCTCTGGATTACACAATAAGTTAGTGTCAGAGACAGACTAGAACCCAGGGTGCCTTACTCCTAGTTCTTTCCCCTAGGTAGTGCTGTGTGTTGGCTGTTTCAGTCAACTGTTCTGCATGGGCAGAAATGAGCCTCAGGGACTAGCAGTTTTTGCTGAAACAGGAACTATTTCTCCTTCTGCCCTGAGCATAGCCTCCCATGGTCTATTGTGAGGATTTCATGGCCTTTGCTTCTTTGGTTCTGTGAGTGGGGACGAGGAGGAAGCAGAGCTGAGGACTAGACCTGCCATCACCCCAGAGTTACTGTACACCCTTAGGCAAAGCCCTTCACCTGGGTGGGTTTCAGCCTACTCTTCTGTTGAATGGAGAGAAAAATACCTGTTCTGATTCAGTTGTGAGGCTATGAGGAGATAATGAAGGGGAGAGCAATATAAAAATGATCCCGTGTTCTCTATGTAAGACCTTATTAGTTAATGATCTTGGCTGAAGATTCACCCACCTTGATTAAATCAGCTGCAAAAAATAAAAAAGCCCACAGAGGCTCTATCTAATCTCTGCATCCTTACCCCTGTACTCTGAGAATGTGGCAGGTTGACTAAGCTTCATCAGGAAGCCTCCTCGAAGATTATCTGCCGAGGCATGATGATTGGGGTTTGTTTTTTACATTTTGATTCTTTTGCAATTAACAGGCATTTTTTTCTTGCTCCCACCTCCTTCCTCATCACCAAGAAAGAAAGAAAGAAAACAAAACCCTCGTGACAAATTCACAGAGCCAAGCCTAACACACTCCCCCATTATCCATGACCCTGGATGCGTATGTCTCACTCTGAGCCCCCTTTTGTCTATTAGGAGTCTCATCGGTGTTTATGGAACCCCCAAGTTTTTAAACACAGTTGACAGGAGATCGCACGCTTCATCATAGGTCCTATGTTTGCCTTTACAACATCCTCATCATAACGTGTTCAGAAATGATTGTAGTTTAGCAGGTAAGGGTCAGAGAGCAGCTCAGTAGCAGGAGATAATGGCAAAGTGTAGAAAGATGATGAATTGTGCCAGGATGGGGCGGCACAGCATGGTTTATGGGAAATAACCCTGAATTTAGACCCCAAAGATCTGGCTTCAAATCTTGCCTGGTCTGCATTGGACCTGTTTGAGTTGAGGTAAGTCCCTTCATCTCTTTGGGGCTCGCTTTTTTAATAAGTAAAATGAAAGAGTTGAACAAGGTGATCTTAGCTCCATCCAACTCGAAATGGTATTCTCCAATGAGGTAGAACAAGATTCTTACTGGAAATCAACAGAGATGCAGGCAGTGAATCCGAATAAAGGAGTTGAACAGTAAAGACATCACTGGTGTCAAAAGCAGCAGGCAGACCTCTATGATGGGCTTCCTTGTGGTCTTCAGTCATGTCTGACTTTTCATATCCCTGTGGACCGTTGGGGTTTCTTGGTGAAGATACCTCAGTAGTTTTCCATTTCCTTCTCCAGTGCATTCTTTTGTCAGGCAATCAGAGCTGAAGTCACACAGCTAGGAATTATCTGAGGCTGGATTTGAATTTAAGTCTTCTTGACTCTGGGTCTACTCTTCCATCCATTGAGCTCTGAGATGCTTTCTTGGGAAAGGCAGCTATGCTTCTTTCAGAGAACCACTGATGGCTTAGCAACGACCACTATGGTGGTCAACCAGGGCTCAATATCCTTTGAGTTCTTGTCCCATAGTCCATGGAACAGGAAGGAAGGAAGATGTCTTCAAAGTGTCCAAGGAACTTACCTGCTCAAAAGACACATAAGGCACTACTTTTATTTTTTTTTATTTTTATTAAAAAAAAACCCTTATCTTCCATCTTAGAACCAATACTGTGTAAATGAATGGTAAGGGCTAGGCAATGGGGGTTAAGTGACTTGCCCAGGGTCACACAGCTAGAATTGTCTGAAAAGATCATACTTTTAAAGACAAAGGGACCTTAAAGATGATCTAATCCAGCACCCTCATTTTGTAATTCAGAGAACTGCAAAAGCTGTCAGAGTTTGAAACTGCACTCCATTCCAAATGATTCTAAATCAAATACTTTTCTAAAACCCTTACCTTCTGTCTTAGAATTGATATTAAGTATCAGTTTCAAGGCAGAATATGGTAAGGGCTAGGTGTTTGGGATTAAGTGACTTGCTCAGGGTCACACAGTTGGGAAGTGTCTGAGACCAGATTTGAACTCAGAATCTCCCATCTTCAGGCCTGGCTTTCTATTCAGAGCCACCTGGCTGCCCTCTAGTACTCTTCTTACTGAACCATGACACAATCCTCTCTCCTTCTATCTTCTTGAAGAATCCTTGGAATACACACTGATCAGAATATTCCTAAAGAAGAATTTTGGAGTCACTAGGAAATGAGGCCTTGGCCCTGTATGTCTATCTGTTGTCCAACTTTCTGGGTTCTTAGGAAAATAAAATATGAATTTCTTGTTTCTTTAAGTGCACTGAAGGCAGTTATTAGGCAAGGAGAGAGCCAATTATAACCACAAATAGACTGTCTGATTTTGGAAGGGCCAGTAAGGTTCTACCACAAAATCCTTGCTGATGCTTGGAATTCCATCCCAAGAAATTCTTTGTTTAGGTTAAGTATTGCACTTTCCCTGTGTTCTCTTGCAAAACAAAAATGCCATAGGAAGAGAAACATAGTTAAATACCTCATACCTCAGCATGCATATGTTTATAAAGTTATTTCCTTAAGTGATAGCATGATGACGATGGACACCTGAGAGGCAGGGGAAGGAAAAACTGAACTCAAAGTGGAAGAGAGGGGAAAAAGCATGGGCTTTCCTAAGACTGACTTCTACTCACAGATTTATGTGAGACCTAGAAGGGACCTTCCATATCCTTCAAAGGGAAGGGGAATGATAGTTAATTATTTGTCAATCCTCCACCCCCCAAATTGGCCCTGTTTAATATTGCAAAAAAGAAAATAAAATTCTTGTAAACCCCTTTGTAGGCTTAGGCTATAGATGGGTGGCGTATGTTTTTCTGACCTGAATTCTGCAAGTCCATGACTGGTTCTTAGTTCTTTGCTATAGTGACTTATGTGGACGCTCCTGTGGTTGAAAATTATGTTCTGAATGGAATTATGGTAAGAAATAACTAAAATGTCTTTGTCCTTTGATCAGAAATGCCTCTGATTGCCATATATTCTCCGAAGCAGTCAAAGATAGTTCTCTGGGCAGGGGAGAAGGTATATAGAGGCATCTTTTCCACATTACAACTTTCCCCATTGTGGTTTCAAAATATTATAGATTGGCATAAGCTATTTGGGGCATATGCTAATTGGGGCAGAATCTTGTGGAAGTCACTGATGACACCCAAAGTTTAGCAGAAAAAGTTTAAGAACTCAGAAAAACATAAAATATATGTATAGTATCATATAATATTAACATAGTTTATCTTTTAATACCATAAATATACTGATACCATATACAGACTGTCATAAATATAAATAGAAGTTTCTTTTGCTGTAAACACACCATAAAAGAAAAAGAAAAAAATTCAGACTTCTTTTCAGGTATGAAGGGATTTAGCAGATTTTCTAGATTGCCATGCTCCTAACCCCCATGGAATGGAAGGGACACTTGTTTTAGGAAATATGGATGTTGGAAAACTAAAGGAAATCAGTAAAGATATTGATAGAAAAAATAATTGATAGAAATTACTATGTTAAAATACTTGATAGACATTTATGCTCTGTCCAGGGATGTTATTTTCTATTTTAGGGGCCTGGAACTCATTTGGAATCTTTGTCCATTACATAACTGGATCTACAACAGATAGAGGGAAACCTTTGTCTTGTGCCTCTTTCTGAGATATAGGAAATGCTTGTATTTTGGCCACAAGACAGTCACATTCCTTTTTCATCTTATTTTGGCATTTGTTGATTCCTACATTTATTTATCCACTTATTTATTCAATTTGTTGGCTTCTGACCTCATTATTCCACCAAATCTGCTCTCTCCAATGCTACTAATGATCTCTTAGGATCTAATGGCCTTTTCTCAGTCCGTGATCTCTCTGTAGCTTTCGATGCTGTCCATCGCTCTCTTCTCTGTTAAATTCTCTCCTATGGAGGTTTTTAGCATACCACTCTCTCCTGGTTTGCCTCCTTCTTCTCTGACTGTTCTTTCCCTGTCTCTTTTGCTAGATCTCCTCTAGATCACTCCCTCTAAATGTGGGTGAGCCTGAAGGTTCTGTCCAGGGTCCTCTTCTCTCTCATCTCCCTCTACAGTATTTCACTTGATCTTATCAGCTCCTGTGGATTTAATTATCATCTTGCATCCCTTTGCTGTCCTGGAGAAGCCAAAAGACATCTTCTTAGAAGTGTTTTAAATTGCATGAAATAAAATACATAGGATTATAAAAGAAACCAATAACATCCAGTTATCAAGGGATGATGACTCATTGGATAGACAGTTGGATGACTCACTGGATAGATTGCCAGGCTTGATGTAGGAAGGATCTGGGTTCAAATTTGACCTCAGATACTTCTTAGCTGTGTAACCCTGGGAAAGTCACTTAATCCCAATTTCCTAGCCCTTACCATTCTTCTGTCTGAGAATCTATACACAGTATTGATCCTAAGACAGAAGGTAAGGGTTAAAAAAATGAAAAAAGGAAATACATTGATCACAATTAAAAAAACAAAAACAAGTTCACAGACTCCAGATTTAAAACCATGGTCTAGACTATGTTTGTAGGTGTGTGCGATTTAGGAATGGAAGAGACTTTATCTTAGAGCTTATTTAGTTCAATCCCTTTATTTAATAGATGGAAAAACTGAGGAAAAATGATTTACCTGAGATAAATAAGAGCTTAGACTTAAGTCTAGAGTCTCAGGATCCAATCTTTGGAACTAAGAGGGACCTTGGGAGGCTTATCTAGTCCAACCTCATCCCCACCCATTTCACAGATGAGAAGCTGAGGTCCAAAGAGGTAAGGGACTTGCCAAGACCAAGCACAGAACCAAGATTCTAACCCAGCGCCTCCAACTCCAGGGCTCTTTTTCTTTCCATTAACCCCAGCTGCCTCTTTTGATTTTTGTTTCAGTTGGTTAATAACATTCTGTGACCATTATCCAATCAGGGATACCCACACCTTGCCTCCCTGTCCTCAGCAACTTTGGGGAACACATTTCGATGAGCTTGATAACTTTCCTAGGACTTTATTAGTCCAAAATCCCAGCTCAGAGTCCTCCTGTCAGGTTCCATTTGCAAGTGTAGGAATCTCCAGCAGAGAAGTGCCTGATTCTGTGCAATCTAGAGCTTCAGGGTGGGGGTGGGGGGAGTTGGGCTGGGGAGAGGGAGAGAGAGAAAAGAGAGAGACAGAGTGGGAGAGAGACAGAGACAGAGAGAGACAGAGACAGAGAGAGAGAGAGACAGAGAGACAGAGACAGACAGAGAAATGGATAAAAATAGAAAAAGAAAGATATGGAGAAAGACAGAGGTAGAGAGAGAAGTAAATAGAAAGAGAAAGAAAGAGAAGGGGGAGAGACAGAGAGACAGAGATAGAGAAGTGGATAGAAAGAGAAAAAAGAAAGATATGGAGAGAGACAGAGGCAGAGAGAGAAATAAATAGAAAGAGAGAGAAAGAGAAGGGAGAGAGAGAGAGTGTGAGCACTGAAAGCAGCCAAGGAGGGGGCTGAGGGGGTGTCGCTCTGGCATCCTGCAGATGTTGTGCTCCTGTAACTCAGAAACTGGCACTGGAGAGAAACAGCACTTGGTGGAGCCTGTGATTTACTGCCACCTATTACATGCAGTTATTACAAGGCTGTGGTATTATACCAGCACAACGGCAATAATCACCATAATAATAACAATTCTGCATTTGTTCAGTCTCTAACTTGGAAATAAATAAAGCCACCAGTCTGGTGAGAGATCAGACTCTAGTCTATCCACCACCATTATCACTTAATAATGCTTATTGAGCACCCCCCACCCTCGGGGCAAATAGTCCTGTGTCGTGCACTATGGACATTAAATCCACCGATAAGCAGGATATAATATTGCCAGCCCTGCAGGAACATTCTGAGAATTAATTCCTGTGGACCTACCATCTTCCTCTTCTCTGGCACATTTAATCTCAGGAAGCCCAAAAGGTGGTGACATTTTTGCCATGAATTAAGTCATTCAGCCATGGCCCCTGGAATTCCTCATTACAATTCTGAGTCGATCAATGGCAAAGAGGAATACTATTTATTAGTTAAGTGGATGCTATTGAATTCTTAATTTAAGGGGCTTTTAATTCAGTGTTTTACTCACTGTCCTTCATTCTGTCCTTGTTCATAGGAATTTGCCCATTAACTTCTCAGTGTGGTGATGTGTCTGCCATTTCTTGTCATTATATTGTTTTTATGGAAAACAAACTTCAGGTGGATGTGTGTGGTGGGGGAGACAGGTTGGTTTCTAGGGGGTTCTCCAAGGTACAGGCAGTGGGGTATATGGCAACATATACATTCCTGCTGGTTGTTAGGAGAATAGGGGTACTGAGGAAGGAAACCCATGCAGGCTAAGGTTCTGACAGGTCTTGGCAGACAAGGTCCTGAAATGTTTCTGAACCCGTCTTTGTTTTTCTAAACCATCCCTAACTTTTCACTAACCCTTCCTAAACCTGTGTCCAGTCAAAAAAATGTACAGATCATAGGACTCAGAAGCCATGGACCGATCAATGGTAATGCTTGCTCTAAGTAAGTCTCTAACAGAGTGCCCCCAAACATCTGTCCTTGAGTTTATGATAGTTAAGGCAGCTAAGTGACATTGTGGATAGAGTCTGTTGGACTTGGAGTCAGAAAGGCTTGAGTTCAAATCTTGACCCAGACATTCATTAACTATTGGACCTTGGACAAATCACTTAATTACTCTCTGCATTGGTTTTTTCATCCATAAAAATGGAAATAATAATACCATCTACCTTCCAGGGGGTTGTGGTAAGGATAAAAGCAGATGCTACACATAAAGCATTTTTAAAAAACTCTTACCTTCCATCTTGGAATCAATACTGCATATTGGTTCTAAGGCAGAAGAGTGGTAAGGGCTAGACAATGGGGGTCAAGTGACTTGCCCATGGTCACACAGCTTGGAAGTGTCTGAGGTCAGGTTTGAACCCAGGACCTCCCATCTCTAAGTCTGGCTCTCAATCCACTGAGCCACCCAGCTGCCCCTAAAGCATTTTGTAAACCTTAAAGTGCTATATAAATGATGGCTATTATTTAACATTTTTACAAATGTCTAACATTTTTATTCCCATATCATCACTGAATGGGATACCTACACTGATGAAATCATAGGTCCATTGGCTTAGTGGAAAAAACAATATCTTGGGTGAAGATATAAGTAATATGTATATCAAATTTACAAATGAGATAACATTAGGAGGAAGAGCAAAAAGATCTTGACAGGCTGGAATATTTGGCCAAATCTAATAAGTTGGAATGGAATAGAAATAAATCTAAGGTCCTACATGTGTTTTTAAAAATCAATTTCACAAGTACAAGATGTAAGATAGCAGTTCATCTTTTATAAAAAACAACCAACTTGAGGTTTTAGAGCAATGTAAGTTCAATATGAGTAAAAGAGTGGCATGGTGGCCAGAAAGAATTTTTAAATGCAATTTAAACTACCTTAAAGAGAAGCATAATGTCCCAGAAGTAGCCCTGTTGTATACTGCCATGGTTGGACCACATCTAGAGAATTGTGATCAGTTCTGGGACTTTAAGAATTATATTATAGAACATCCATATGATGTTGACCATCAGAGTGGTGATGGGTCTCAAGATCATTATATATAAAAATAGGTTGAAGGAATTAGGGATGTTTATCCTAGAGTAGACAAGATTTAGTTGGAACATGATAGACTTCCTCAATTAAGAACTGTTATGTGGAAGAGAAATTAGGTCTATTCGGTGCTGTCTCCAAAGGGAAGCAACAGGGGAAATCACTGAGAGACATTCTTTGGTTGAACTTTAGGAAAAATTTCCTATTAGAGCTTCCTAAAATAGAATGGGCTGTTTCAGGAGGTAGTGGTTCTCCCTTTACATTAATCTGCAGTCCCAGTCTGGAAGATTGGTTGTTGGTTATACGGCAGAGGAATTCTTGGTCAAGTTGGATTGGACTAGGTGTTCTTGGAGGTCCCTCCAGCTCTCACATTGGGTGATTCTGAGCCTTAAGAGTACAGAGAGTGGTAAGATTTCACATCACTTCAATAGTTTCATAGAATTTTTTTTCAAAAAATCTTAGAGTTAGAGGGATCATGTGAGTTTATCTTGTCCAATTCATACATAAACAGAAATCCTCTCTACCCAATAGCACCAACTGGTACTCATCTAGCCTCTGCTTAAATATTTGCAATGATGAGAAAATCACTCTCTCCTGAAGTAGCCCATTCAACTTTGGGACAACTTCTTTAAAAGAAATTTTGTCACTTTCAGTTTCATTGATGAGTTTTGTTTTTACATTACATATATTTACCAAATTACTCCCACTTTGTGAGTGGACTCATAACCAGGTAAAACAGGTAAGTAAAACTAATGATAAAGTGATTCTATCACCACCTTCCCCTCCTTCCTGGTTTTCTTTTTTTTTTTTAAGTGAATATAAATCTATTTTCTTTCTCTTACCCCATTGGAAAAAAAGAGAAAGGGAAGGAAAAAAACCCCACATATTTCTTATAACAAATATTCATAGTCAAGGAAAACGAATTCCTCCATTGACTGTGTACAGAAATACACAATGTATTATTCTGCACCCTAAGGCACCACTTCTTCATCATGGATAACAGGCTTCCTCCTAGATCCTCTAGAATTATGAGTGATCATTGTATCAATCAGAGCTTTCCCAACTTTCAAGACTGTTTATTTCTATAATATTGCCTTTGTAGAAATTGTTCTCCTGGTTCTTCTAATTTTGTTCTTTATCAGTTTATAAAAGTCCTCATTGTTCATTTTTATAATATTGATGTTATAGATAAATAGTTCTGCTGCCACTCACTTTGTTCTGCATCAGTTCATATAGGTCTTTCTATGGGACAGTTATGATTGTTATGGATATTTTTTTCACGTTGATCTGTTCTGCCTCCCTGCATCTCCATCCTTTACCCTTTGTTATTTGGGGGCCAAGAAGAAGAAATCTAATCCCCTCTTTTATATGATGACCCTTCCAACATCTGAAAAAAAACACTAATGTGTCTCCACTAAATTTAAGGCAAAACAACCCCAATACCTTAAACCAATCCTGTAAAGCATCATTTCCAGGTTCTGTGAGACTGAGCATATTTACCAGATTCTTACCAATATCTAACACTATTATTCATGATTGTCATCTATATTGATGAGATGACATCCTGGTAAACCTTCTGGGTGTTCTTCTTAAAGTTTGGTACTTGAATCTGAACACCGTACCTAGAAATGCCTGACATAGGCAGAGTACTGCTCACTCATTCCTCATTCTGGATGCAAACTTTCTATTAAAAAAGCCCACGATCATATTAACTCCTTGGCTTGCCTCGTCACACATGACATAATGAGCTTGCAGTGTACTACAATCCCTAATGGTCCAACCAATGCTGACATCCCAGTTCATATGCGTATGACCATACCTCCACTTTCCTGGTCTTATTGAGCGGATTTTGTCAATTCAAGTAGAGGACTTTAAATTATCTTCTTAGAGTCAGTACAATGTTCTAGTTTGGAGAGGTTAGAGAAGGGACAGGAAAAAGATCTCAATTCGATCATCCCATGTACTAGCTATCCCTCCCCAGCTTTGCATCATCTATACATTTAGATAAATACATGCCTCCATCAGGACATTGATTTTTCAGTGATCCAACACAGCTAGGTGGCACTGAAGATAGAGTATTGTACCTGGAATCAGGAAGACCTGGGTTCAAATCAGTCTCTGGGACGTCTATCTGCCTCAGTTTTAGAATGGGGAAAATAACAGCATCTATCTCAGGATTGCTATAGGATCAAATGAGATAATATTAGTAAAGTGCTTAGGGTAGTGCCTGGAATTATATAAATAGATACTATTTAAATGCTAGCTCTCATTGTCATCATCATTTAAAAAATGAAAGAACTTCTCCTTGGAACCGAGAGATCTCCCTCTAGATGGAATCATTCAGCCAGGCCTGGACCCAGCTAACTACCATAATCTTTATTTTGCTAGAAGGACAAGAGTCTGTCAACAAGGAGCTGTTATATATTTTTGACAGCCAGGAGTGGGCAGTTGTGTGCTAAGGTTGCTAATATGGTATATTCAGTATTAAGTGTGTATATGTGTGAGTATATATGTGACAGTGTGTATGGGGGAGCTGTTTGTCTTCCTGGTCATTGGAGAAGAGTGATCTATATCCAGTAAAAATATATATAATATACAGTACACAAAATATACAATATACAAATACAATATAATAAGATTGATCTACATACACAAAAATATACATTTATATATGTGCATATATAATACACAATTTACAAAATATACACCATACAAATATACCTACAAAAGGCATTTCCCAGAAGTAATCACCATGGCCTCGACCCTGGCCAGAACCAGAGTTGCCCTGGAATTATCCTCCTATGCTGCTCTCTCTCTGTTGAGTTTCAGATCTGTCCTCTTGAATATAGAATGGAGATTTTCTATCGCTGCCTCATGGTTCTCCAGTAAATGAGAATTCAAGGTACTATTTCATTGATTTCATTTAATGGCATCTTCACTTGTTTCTCTAATTACCAACAATGGTTCCAATGACTGGTTGCATCAATCAAATGGTCTAACTCTAAAATATTGCTTTTCCTTCTCAAATTTTTAAGTGGGGTGAAGTGGGAACAATCATGGACTAGATAGTAAGAGATATGGGTTCTGCCATGAGTGCAGCCAATAGCTGGCTTGGGCAAAATATTTCCCTTCTCTGGGCCTCAGTTTCTTTATCTGTAAATTAAAATGTTGGACTAGGTAGTCTCTAAATTCCCTTCAAAAATCCTAATTTTTTTTTTAGTGAATAAATGAATGAAAAATACAAGTGCTTTTTCAATTGCCAAGCACTATGCTAAGTGTTAGAGATACAAATTCAAAAGTTGGACAGTTTCTGCCCTCAAGGTACTTATCTTTCCAGTGATGGAGAGGAGACAGCTAAGTAGTACAGTGGAAAGAGAGCCAGCCTTGAAGTCAGGAGGACCTGGGTTCAGATTTGACCCCAGATACTTCCTAGCCGTGTGACCCTGGGCAAGTCACTTAACCCTAATTTACTAGTCCTTACTGATCTTCTGCCTTGGAACCAATACTTAAGTATCAATTCCAAGACAGAAGGTAAGGGTTTTGTTGTTTAAGTGTTAGCTACTCACAATGGATAGAACTCTGGTCCTGGAACCAGGGGGACCTGAGTTCAAATCAGATACTCCTAACTTTGTGACTTTGGGCAAGTCTCTTAATCCTGATTGCCTAGACCTTGCTGCTCTTCTGTCTTATAAGTAATACTAAGACTGAAAAACAAAACCAAAAATATTCTAATAGGAGGACAATTCTCATTATTATTCTAATTAATTCTAGTTAAAGTCTAATAGGATGAAACAAACAGAGAAGTGCTACACTCAGAGAGGAGGGAGAAACAGTAGATTGTGAAATGGTAGGAATGCACAAATAAGAGAAACCAAGGCAACAAGGTTCTGGGTACAGTCAAGTCAGTAGCAAAACTATCAATTGCTAATAAATGAGGTCCAAGGCTCCCCTGTAACCAAGGACCCTGCCCAACCTTCAGGGCAGTTCTTTTAGAGTAAAGCAGCACAATCTATTTTTAGCAAGGTGAGTGTTACTGAGTTGTGACTGGCTAGAGTTAGAAAATGGGGATTTTGTTCAACTTGGAGATATTTTCACTCCTTGGAACATCTGCCACCAGTACTTCGTAAGATACATTTGGCCTTTATATTAAGTAAGTTTCTCCTAAAAGTGAGTGGTGGGTGGTACAAAAAGGAAATTGGGCACTTAAGTTGCAGGCTTAAGGAGTTTTAATCTCACATGATGAAGGAGAATAGTAACTTGATTAAGCTTGATTAAATCTTAATGAAATAAAGCAGTATATCAAATTTTAATATTACAAGCTCCCCTCTTTGGTAACTTTGGTGGGATCCAAACCCATAATAGAAGATACTGGGCTTATAATTCTGTCAATATAGGAAATTCCTCTACCAGCTGGGTATCAAGAAGACTCATCTCTTCCTGAATTCAAATCTGGTCTCAGACACCTACTAGCCGTGTGACCCTGGATAAGTCACTTAATTCTCTTTGCCTCAGTTTCTTCATCTGTAAAATGATCCAGAGAAGGAAATGAGAAGCCTCTCCAGTATCTTCACCAAGAAACACCCAAATGGGATCACAAGAAGTCAGACTCAACCGAAACAACTTTTTCTTCAAGGAGAGGGTTACCCTCGTACTGAGAAGTTCAGATACTTGCTCAGGGTCACAATGATAGTATGGGTCAAAAGTGAGCCTTGAACCTGGGTCTTTCTGACTACAAGACCAGCTCCTTCTCCTCTCTGTTGCCAGTGCTCCATGTTCTTATAGTTATCGTGTTTATCACAGAAAACAAAAATTTGTGCCGATGAACCTACTTGTGTAGAGAAAAATCAAATCGAAAGGACTGTAGCCTACCCTTGGGATGTATAGATTTCCCATTAAAGCCTCTCCCAAGACCCAAAAAACTTCCTTCCAGTTGGATGGCCCAAGTATCTCCCTTGCCTTTGGGCCCTCAGCATCCTGTATGAATGGAAATTAGATCCATTTCCCTTCACATTATGGGGATAGTGACAAACAAATGTCCCTAGTTGTTCTGACCTCTGTAAAGCTCTCTCCCCTTCTGCTTCAGCCCTATTTTGGAAGTTAAAGCTGGCCTCTGTGTTTGTAGCCAAGTTTATTAGGTGATTACTTCAGTTCTTTGATAGATACAGGATTTCATGAACATGGGCGTTCCTTCTCTCCACTAACCTAGATGGGCTCTTGGAGATACTTTCATGAACTACGGTGCCAAAAAGAAAATCATTATCTGGTGTCCAGCCTGCCAACAATGGATCTTTTTGAATATAGCTAAACCAGTGCTTGGACCCCAGGTATGCATATAATCAATTAATAATAATAATAATAGCTATGCTAAATATTTTATGATTATATGGACATACAATTATTTTGAATAAGTGCATATTTATAATTATTATCTCCTATTATCTCCCAATAATCCTATGAGGTAGTTTTTAATATTATCCCAATTTTACAGATGAGGAAACTGAGGCAAATAGGTTAAGTGACTTGCCCAGGGTCACATTTATAGTAAATGTGTAAGGCTATATTTGAATTCTCGTCTTCCTGACTCCAAGCTCAGCACTCTATCCACTGTGTCACCTAACTCATGATATGATGAAAAGAACATTGATTCTGGTGTTAGAGGAGCTGGGTTGAAATCCTGCTGTGTGTGACTTTGGGTTAGTCACTTAATCATTTAGGACCTCATTTTCCCCATCTGTAAAATAAGGAGTTTGGAGTGGCTCCCAGCTCGAAAGAAGTTGTCATCACTTATGCTCCGCTGATATGGCCTTGGAGAGTACAGGTTCAACTCTGGGCTCTCAATTAGGCTTTCTTTCATTTCTTTTTCTTTCTTTCTTTCTTTCTTTCTTTCTTTCTTTCTTTCTTTCTTTCTTTCTTTCTTTCTTTCTTTCTTTCTTTCTTTCTTTCTTTCTTTCTTTCTTTCTTTCTTTCTTTCTTTCTTTCTTTCTTTCTTTCTTTCTTTCTTTCTCTCTTTCTCTCTTTCTTTTTTCTTTGTTTCTTTGTTTCTTTCTTTGTTTCTTTCTTTGTTTGTTTGTTTGTTTGTTTGTCTCTTTCTTTCTTTCTTTCTTTCTTCCTTTCTTTCTTTCTTTCTTTCTTTCTTTCTTTCTTTCTTTCTTTCTTTCTTTCTTTCTTTCTTTCTTTCTTTCTTTCTTTCTTTCTTTCTTTCTTTCTTTCTTTCTTTCTTTCTTTCTTTCTTTCTTCCTTCCTTCCTTCCTTCCTTCCTTCCTTCCTTCCTTCCTTCCTTTCTTCCTTCCTTTTTTCCCCTCCCTCAGAATAAAGGTCTGATCATGTCACTCTCAAACATCTTTGCATCTAAATACCTTCATAACTTGACTACATCTCATCTGTCCAGCATTATTATACAGTAGGACCTGTATCTACAGGGGATATTCTCCAAGACCTACCTCATATGGCAAGAACTGAAGATATAAATGAACAATTACTGTCCCCTGTTCTATTGTGTGCTCTCTCTCCCATTCCTGCTCCTCAGCTTGTTACTCTGCAGCTTCCCTCCTCCATACCCCACCCCCAAAACTTTTAAAAAGTGAAAGTGAAACCAGAAGAGACCAGGCCACCCAGTTAGTTAGTGTCTGAGGCTGAATTTGAACTCAAGTCTTTCTGGCTCCAGACCTGGCGCTCTATCCACTGTGCCACCTAGTTGGCCTGGAAGGAACTTTGTTCCCAAGTTTTTTGATACCTTTGCTCCAGAAGGGTCAAACACACATGACCTACTGGCCCTAAGACCTGAGAACCTCCTAAGTGCTTTACCAGATTAAGATGTAATTAGAAAATAATTCGCAAAATAACTACAAATAAAACTGTTAATTTATTGTTTTACATCAATATGCAATCCACAGGGATTGGTTTATATTTGAGTGTGATATGGCTTTTAAGGAAATTTTTCCATACCCCTTATTCACTATGAAAGGAAAAAATAATAAATTCTGGTGTTTATCATGCATTTGCACATAAGAAGTGAAATTGAGATTCATTTCAATAGGACAGTGCAGTCTTTACCACATATTTTCTCTATCCCCTTGACAAGATTCTTGTACCACATGGTGGTACGTGTAGAATGGGAAACCCTGGTTGAGTACATTTTGAAGGAGAGGAAACTGGAACGTCAAGTTTGTTCAGGGATCTTTCCAGGGTCATGGGGTTGAGTTGCTGATTGATCTTTGAATCTAGATCATCTGGTCATTGTGGATCAGGAATCACAGAAACATAGCAATTCAGAACTGGAGGACACCTCAGAGGTCTGTTCATCCAGCCTTTGCTTGAAGACCTCTACTGAGGAGAAAGTCACAACTTCAACCCATTTGTTAGCCCTGTCTCCTCTATGAGCAGATGAGGTTCTTGAGGGCAGGGTTGTCTCCTCCATCTTTATATATGCTACAGTCAAACACAGAGCCTTGCACATAACGGACCCTGAAAAAATAGTTGGGGAAGCTTATTTGAGGACCGTGAGGTTTGGGCTTCAAGGGGGATCTTAGGCTGCCTGAGAACACTGGAATTTTCAAAGACCTTATATTGGGATTTCTTTCTTCTTGAGAGAGACCAGAACTGGAGAGGGGCCAAGATGAAGGCAAAGGACTGGGCTGCAACCTTGGGAAGGAAACAAACAGAGCAGGAGCCAATGGCCATTCATTCTTACTACTCTGTTAGTCGCTGCCATCACCACCAAAAAACCCTTTGCTTTCACCTGCTTTGGGTGGCACTTATCTGTAAACATGCCTGATTACTGAAGAACTGTGAAGCAGTGAAACAGAGAGGGGCTGTAAATATTATCATCAATTTTCAAAATGTCAAATGGAAATTGGAATGTTTTCAGGGAGGTGTTGAGATGAATTAAATACCAATAAATCTTAGACTTCTCTGTCACATTCTTGATCTGTTGTTCTCTTAGGGTGTGTCCGCCCATAACAGAATAAAAATGGGATCTATATTTGCAAGTCATGCAGATTTTAAAGCACTTTCTCATTGAAAATCTACAGCTTTTAGTAAACATTTTTGGCCAACTTTTCTGCTTCCAGAAAAAAATATTATTGCCTTTTTTTTTGTTAATTTCTTGATGAGGAAATTAAACATACAAACCACAAAGCAGCACCAGCATAGATCAGGGAAAATATTGTAATATTTCAGACTTTTATAAAGGTTTTAAGTTTTATAAAACCTGACCATGATCCTATGAAAGCAGTATAATCCCCACTTAACAGATATATCTAGTATCACATAATTA
Source organism: Monodelphis domestica (assembly GCF_027887165.1). Lineage (NCBI taxonomy): Eukaryota > Metazoa > Chordata > Mammalia > Didelphimorphia > Didelphidae > Monodelphis > Monodelphis domestica. The sequence continues at coordinate 420,855,140 of NC_077229.1, read as the reverse complement.
GTAAGTATCAGAGTCAGAATTTGAATTCAGGTTTTCTTTTTGACTCTACAATCATTGCCCTTGACCAAACACCACAGTGAATTTTAGTTTTAGCTTTCTTACCATCTGCTACTTTGTCCCCTTCCCGAATCTCTGTTTCCTCATATAAGAGTGATCTCCTGTTTCTGTTCACTCTGACATGCCTTGATTCTGGGGAGCCTTTGAGTCATTGCAGTCTTATCTCCTTGTCATCTTCTGTAGATTATCCTCACCCATGGCATCCTGCTGCCAAAGATCTTTTGTTGGGGGGAAGAAGGGAAGACAAATCTTTCATACAAAGGATTTTCAGTGGACTCTGTATTTTGGAACATAATCTCTTCTATCTTGGGCCTTTCTGGGACAAGGGCATGTCATCATTGCTCTTGTAATTGATGACAAAGTCAAATAGCCTTGCCATACAAAACCCAAAATTCTTTCCTTGCTTGTTGAGTTGGTTGGCAAGGCTAGATTTTCAACTGAATGGTGGAATTTGAGGAATGCCAGGAAGGATTCTCTGTTCCAAAAGATTGAGATCCTGCCATTCATTTGACTTAAAAAAAAAAAAAAGCTTTTCTTGTGGTTCAGTGAATTGAAAACAGTCCCAGAGAAGGGAAGTCCCATGTTCAAATCTGACTTCAGATACTTCCTGGCTATGTGACCCTGGGCAAGTCACTTAACCCCCATTGCCTAGCCCTTACCACTCTTCTGCCTTGGAGCCAAAACACAGTATTGATTCTAAGACAGAAGGTAAAGGGTATTTTGGTGCTTCTTTTTTAAGATTTTCTTTTAGAATGCAATGGTGGCAACATATGTGATTCCTTCTGCTGATGGAAACTGAGGTTTGTGAATGATGTGAATTGGAAGAGTTCTGAACTGTGATGCCTGTACTCAATCCACACAAATATGGTGAGCCCCTAGGAATGGAGGGCACAAATCCTAGAGTGCCAAAGGAGAAGCAAACTGGTCCAAACAGAGCAAATTAAAGCCTCTGTGCCCATCAGAATTTAGATATTGGATTGCTCCATGAGTGGTCATGTGCTTCTAGTCTGAGAGAGACAAGGGGACCCAATCTCAAACAATGACAACAAAATGTAAATACTTGAGAGAGTATTAACAGCAGTCATTCCTATCCTAGTGTGAATGAGTTTATTCAGATTGTTTTCCTCTTAATAGTACTTGTGATAAATACAAAAAATTTCTAAAAAATATGGAGGAGGAGAGAGAGGAAGGAAGGATAATTTTGTAGAACTGGACATTGCCAAAGGAGGGCATATTTAAATTGATGGCATTTGAGAGGACAAAGAAGCTTAGTAATCATTAGTTTGGGTGGGATGCCACAATGGGGGGGGGGATTCAGTTAACACAAGACGTGTAGAGAATGTGAAGAAAGGAGAATCAGAGCACCAAAGTCAAAGTATCTATCACAATTGGGGGGGGGGGGGGCTGGCCCTAATTGTAAGTTCAGAAAGAATGTGAATTTAGGAACAAGAGGAAATAATGTATTATTTGGATTTTTGAGGTCCCCTATTGGGAGAGAGAAAGCAGGGGGAGAAATGAAAGAAGAAAGGAAGAAAGAAAAAGAAAGAAAGAAAGAAAGAGAGAGAGAGAGAAAGGAGAGAGAGAGAGAGGAGAGAGAGAGGAGAGAGAGAGAAGAGAGAGAGAGAGAGAGAGAGAGAGAGAGAGAGAGAGAGAGAGAGAGAGAAGAGAAGAGAGAGAAATAGCAAAGGCATGGTGATTAATTTATTGATGGGTCTCCATTGAGACTCCAGTGCTCTTTTAACTGGTGGAGCTATCACAGAAATCCCTTCCAACTGCCTCATAGTAAAGGATAAAGAACCTAAAAGGAGAGGAGGCAACTTATGAGGAAGCATGCTTGTTGTTGCTCAGTGGTTTTCAGTCATGCCCAACTTTTTGTGACTCCATTTGGGGTTTTCTTGGTAGAGGTACTGGAGCGGTTTGCCATTTCCTTCTCTAGCTCATTTTTACAAATGAGGAAACTGGAACAAACATATTTAAGTGATTTGCCTAGGTTCACACAGCTAGTAAATATCTCAGGTCAGATCTGAACCCAGGAAGAACTAGAACCAGCACTCTGTCCACTGTACCATCTAGCTGCTGCCCTGGGGAAGTATGCTACTAGCCCTAAAAGAACAATGAATTCTGTGTACACCTTGAAAATGGAGAGTTTTGACTGTATTTTTTGTCAAAACCTTCTGTTACTTGCAAAGCACAGATGGCCATTTTTCCTCTAGAAAACATGGAGATTGATTTGAAAACAACATCGTCCTCACACACGAAGCCTGGATTTTCAAAGCTATTATCAGTTTGGTTTCTGTGGTAGCTTGGTCCCCAAGTACAGACAAGTGTTTCAGAAGTGTCCTTAACTGCAATGAATCACTCAGAAGGGCCCATGGCTTTGTGCCAATGGGAACAATAACAGTAATGTAGGATGCTTTGGAGAGAGCCTCTCTGCTTCTGTCTCACTGTCCTTCCCATGAGATGATGACACTGCAGATGGTGTTATTTACTGCCTAAGTGATCTCTTCATTCTGGCATTCAATGCCCTCCACCATCTGTCCCACCTGCCCTATCTACCCTTATCTCCCATTCTTCCCAGTCTGGAGTGGTCAGTCTCCTCTCGTACACTTGTCCATCCCCAATTCTGCACGGGTCCAAAGTTGCTTCCCCTGTAGATGGTAGGGATGGTAGAAACAGTAGACAGAATCCTAGAGTGGAGTCAGTGGATCTAAATTCAAAATATGACTCTGCTATAAACTACCTATGTGACCCCAGGCAAGACATTTGGACTCTCTGAGCATTCATTTTCTCATCTCTGAAATGAGGGAATTAATACCTGAGCTGCACCCTTCAAAAGGCTGAGGAAAGCTTCCCAGATCATTCCCACCAGACTGTTCTTCAGCTCGACATGGATCCAGTAAGGACTGCTCTTCGGGTCTGAGCATTCAGCCTTCCCCCTTGGGTCCACATAACCCCCATCTCTTCAGCTTGTCTATGACGATAGAGAAGGTGTCTCAAGTATTTAGTTAAAGTCTAAGTATGACATCTCTCTGTCATACTAGTCTAATTATCTGAGCTGTCTGAGAATTTTGGTGCCTAGGACAAGGGAAGAAAATGGTGAGCACTGGGATGGATATAAAGGGGAACTCACCTGAGATGTGGCCAAAAGTACAATCTGAGACACCTAGAAGATTGCTAGGATGGGAAGGGCAGGGGCTGGGGGACAGGGATGTGGCCACCAGGAGAGGAAGAATTCTGTTGGTGTTCCCTAGATTTCTATACACTGGATTCTGCCCTACTTATAATTCTGCTGGTTTCCCTCTCAGAAAGGAAATGAGTTTAGTAAGGCATGACCTTGGCTTGATATTATCTTCTGCCTTCTCTTGCTACTCATCATTTATTGAACCCTCTGCTAAACTTAGTACTATTTCTTACAATTGCCTACAGAGAAGCTGACCCAAGCATATGCCCACTAAAGTGTTAATGGTTAATAATAGTTTAATTATATGATCCTTCAGGGCATATTTTAATGGGGGGAATAGTTCCCTAATATCCAATGTAATGGATTTCTCTTAGTAGTTTTTCAGGTAGGGGTGTGAGTGTGTGTCTCAGGAATTTTTCTGAGTAGGGGGCTAACCAGGTGACCCTCAAATCACACCATGTAGATATTTCCCTTTTCTTCACCAATGCTTTCCATCCTTAGGTTTCAGGAACTGTAGGGAAAGGCAGTGGAAAATAGCCCAGATGTGAGTGAAGATGATAAAATCTGGATGGCATAAAGAACCAGCGTTTTCTTGGTGTCAGGTATATGAACTGTACCATAGAAACATCTTGTATCTCTTTTCAGACCTTGGAGGCATCCAAACCATCCTTAGGGAGGGGTTCATAGTGGGGGGGGGATGGAGGGGGAGTTGTCTGATGAGACTGCAGGGATGAGTGATGATTCTCACACTTATTTTCCCTTTATTACCAATCTGCAAAAAGGAAACGTTAATGATTTTAATTACCTGGTTCGGTTAATACATCATGTAAATGATGATTTGAGGTAGAAAATGCAAACTAATCACCTTTTCCAGAGGGAAGCTTTCTCCTTTGGCCCTCCCACTAACCGGCCCACCAGGATGGGCACACATTGCCTTCCCCAAAAGATCTTGGCTTTCTAGGAGGCAGAGTTCGTAAAAAGTGGAAGGATGGGCACGAGCACTCCCCAGGGAGTTGCAATGGAAAAGAAAAACTTCTTCATACATTCCTCCTAGCATCAGTGGACTCCTACCCCACTCAACTCCTCCAGTGGGATGCATCCAAGGAGAACAGAATAGCAATCCCTATCCTCAGCTCTTGGGGAATCCTTCCAGTTTCCCTCCATGGCCTCCTCAGTCCAACAAACAGGACTTGATTATTCCTCAATTTGTTTCAACCTGAAAATAGAGACAGATAAAAGGAAAATATTCTGGGAACAATGCCAAGCCAAAGGCATTAAATTATTAAGTGATCTGTATCTGGGTAATGGATTTATGCCCTTTAACAACTTTAAGAGAAATATAATGTTTTTCAATACCCTCTTTTAGGGAGGCTCTTATAAATGAACTGTCCATTTTATTAGTATTAAAGAAAATGAGGATTGACTCACAGCTTCTAGGGAAGGATATCATCTGCACATTTTTTTCTTTAGTCTTGGGGAAATTAACAACATGGAATAATCAACACTTTTTATTTTTTTTCCTAAAGACACTTTACATGATACCATATAGTTCATTGGCAAATATATAACTATCCATCAAGGTAGCTCTTGGGAAAAAATAATTAGAAGCCACACAACCATAGCTGGGGAAGATTAGAGCTAAAATTAGACATTGTAAAGTTGTTTTTAGATTGCCTGGGAATTGACGTTGGCTGTTTTATTGAATAATGGTACTTTAAGGGAGGGCTAAGAGGCACGGTGGAAGCTCCCTCAAAGTTAGCTCTGACTCTCCTGTTTGAGGACACATGTGAGTTCTTGGAGAGGAGAAGAGCTTCAGGGCTGGGGGATGGCCGTTTTCTCCTTCTTGCCTGAAATTCAGAGACAAATCCTGAACAGGCTCCTTCCCCCTCCCCACCCCAGCCCACCCCCTTTTCATCACAGTGGCTTTCCTCTGGAGAACATGAATGTGATTTGGCCCATGTGGCCAACTGCCGATGGGCTGGAGATGGTTTCAGGGGAAAGGAGGTGAATTTCTGTTTGTGGGGAGAGGACAGAAAAGAGGGAATGGGGTACATTCATGAGAGCTGAGGATGGATAGAGATGCCAATCTGTTTCTTTGTAAACGTTCTTATTGTACAAAGCTAGAGTTTTAAAACTACCATCTGAACTCAGAGATGTCCACAGCCTCCCATTTGTGTCCTAGCCCCAATCCTACAGGCACTGAGGCTGCAGGAGACTACAGTAGCCTTGGTGAGTGGCCGCTGACATTTTGGGGGCCCCTCCTTCCCCTTTGATGGCCAAGCCCTGGGGTCTGGTATGTTGGCCCTATTGGGTGAGGGATCACATGATGAGGAGGGGCACATCAGTGGGTGGAATGAGGGAGGGGGGAAAGTGACTGCAGCCCAGCATTTTATGGTGGAATATAACCACTGCCTGGCAAGACAGAAAAGTAAGGCTGCCCCACCCTGGTGCAGGAGGCTCGCCAGTATTCCCAAAAGCAGAGGACAAGCTATGTAGCATGCAAGCTGGCAAACTCCAGGGCTGGAGCAATCCTTGGGAGGGGCTCCCACCCAGGGTTGCCCTCAGCCGGGTGGTATGATAAAGCCCTGAAAGAATAGAACTGAACCCTTGGACACAGACCAAAGAATCATTGATTTTAAGCTGGAAGAGGCTTCAGAGGTCATCTAGTCCAACCCCCTCACCTTACAGATAAAGAAACTGAGACTCAGGGAGATGAGGTCATCTATCCAGTCTCAAAGTAGTCATGCAGAAGGTGTTGACCATTTTATGGATCATAGATCTAAAACTGGAGGAAACTTGGGAGAGAGGGAGGGAGGAAGCAAGGAAGCAAATAAAGAAGGAAGGAGAAAGGGAGGGAGGAAAGAAAGAAGGGAGACAGGGAGGAGTGTAGGAAAAAAGGAAGGAAGGAAGGAAGGAAGGAAGGAAGGAAGGAAGGAAGGAAGGAAGGAAGGAAGGAAGGAAGGAAGGGAGGGAGGGAGGGAGGGAGGAAGGAAAGAAGGAAGGGAGGAAGGAAGGAAGGAAGGAAGGAAGGAAGGAAGGAAGGGAGGGAGGGAGGAAGGAAGGAAGGAAGGAAGGAAGGAAGGAAGGAAGGAAGGAAGGAAGGAAGGAAGGAAGGAAGGAAGGAAGGAAGGAAGGAAGGAAGGAAGGAAGGAAGGAAGGAAGGAAGGGAGGAAGGAAGGGAGGGAGGGAGGGAGGAAGGGAGGGAGGGAGGGAGGGAGGAAGGGAGGGAGGGAGGGAGGAAGGAAGGAGGGGAGGGAGGAAGGAAGGAAGGAAGGAAGGAAGGGAGGGAGGGAGGGAGGAGAGACCTTTGACCAGACTTATACCTAGTAAGTGTCTGAACTGAAGTTTTCCTGACACCAGACCTATTATTCTGTCCACAAGCTGACTGTTGGAGCCCATTTAGTACAAACTCTTCATCTTCTAGGCTTTGAGATGGAGTTTCAACTGACGTCCTCTGAGTCTAGTGAGTATGCCTAGGCTCCAATAGGTCACCCAGTTCAGAAACAGTGAGGAAAAAATTGAAACTGAGATCTCTGACTCCAAGTACAGCACAAAAAGCATAGCATACCTCCTCTCATGTCAGAACAGAAGGGAACATCAGAAGCTAACTAGTCCAGTCTCCTTGTTTCACAGATGAAGCAAATGAGACTCAGGCCAGGTTAGTCTTTGTGACTCAGAGCCTCTTCTTTTTGTGCCTTCTTTTTTGCCAGTAAGGCTGTTTCCCCCGTTCTTCCCCTCTTTTCAAATTGGGCTATCATGAAAGGCACTGATGGTCAGTATTCATCCCTTAGCATAAGTGTAGGTTATTGTGTTCTCTGTCCCAGGAGGATTTGCATTCCAATCTTCATTTCTAATCCTGGAATCAAAGACGGTGCCTCCTGGTAAAAGGATTTTGGCCACAATTAGACAGGTAGAAATAGATTTTGGAGGCCAAGGTCCTCCTTAGGGACTTGAAATCACACCAGATGGGTGGCCACCTACACTGCTAATGTAGAAAATGAAAATGGACCCTGCTTGAGTTGTTTCTATAAGAAGGGCAAATGCCTAATGACTAGCCTAAGATATGACAGTATGCCAAAAGCCTTGCTTTTCCACTACCCATTACATGGCATTTTCCCTAGTAATGAGCACCTTGGCCAAAAGATGGATAAAAGAACATATTCCAGGAAATGTGGCTCATCTTAAAACTGAGTAATCACGTTCCCAGTCATTTAAAATCAACTGTGCTCCTAAAGGTTCACTTCAAGGAAGGCTCTTTCTACCTGACAGCAAATAGCCAAACATCCTCTTTGTTCTTTCCTGCTTTACTCAGTTCCGACTGGATCAGAGAGCCCAATTTGGGATCCTCCAAGAGGAAGAGAACTTTGTTGTCAAATTTTCAGCCACAAAACTGCCAAGTGAAACATAAATTAGTTTAAAATGTAATTGGGAAATGTTTGCTAAAATAAAGAAAAATATACTACATATAATATTAATTTGTGGTTTTTTAAGTCAATATGTGGGTACCTAGGTGGCCCACTGGATAGAGAGCTGCTCCTGGAGTCAGGAAGATTCATCTTCTTGCCTTCAAATCTGGTCTCAGATACTTAGTAGCTGTGTGACCCTGGAAAAGTCATTTAACCCTAGTGGCCTCAGTTTACTATAAAATGAGCTGTAGAAGGAAATGGAAAATCACTCAATTATCTTTGCCAAGAAAATCCCCAAAGGCATCATGAAGAGTTAGACATGACTAAAAACCAACTAATCCATTTCTAGTTGAGTCTGACATGACTGATAAACAGAGAATCGCCATTTAGACTTGGAAGAAGTTTTAGAGGCCATTAAATTCAACCCTCTCATTTTACAAATCAGATAAATGAAACACACAGAGGTTAAGAGACTTGGCCAGGGTCACACAATTTGTAACTGAGGCAAGATTTGAACTCAAGCCTTCCTGACCCCAAATCCAAAACTTTCTACTCTAATCACCACCTAAACATATTGCTTTACAGTATTCCGTTGACAGAAGGATTCTAACAAAGCTATATAGTATTTTTTTAAAGGTGTCCTAGCCCAATGGCAAATATTGGGGAGGCTGAAACAGATAGATTGCTAGATTTCAGAATTTAGAACTACAAATAGGGCTAAAAATTAAATCAGAGGGATTATGGTGACTTCCTGAGCCAGCACAGTGATTGAATGAATGATGGTACAGTGGAGAGAGCTGGGTCTGGGATCTAGAAACATATAGAAATATATGCCCAACTCAAGTGATTCTCTGTCCAAGAAACCTTTCCTAGGGGTTATATTGCATGCTACATTTCTTCCACTCTATATCTCCCCACCAACTCTGAGCCCCATTATTGTCTTTACTTTTTGATGATCACATAAAAAATATTTAACAGATACTTGTTAATTGATTGATGACTGACTGATGATGTTAGGGATCATTGAGGTATTCAGACCTATTTGCCCCTAAACTGAATGTCCCCAGATAATCAACTGGCAGGACTCAGCTGTTAGAGCCATTCAGCACCAGGGGAATGGTTTTCTGTTTGGTCACTGAATTTTTACCCATTCATCACAGTTTCAATATTCTGAATCTTCAGCTTGTCTTTCTTTCTTTCTTAAAAAAAAAGACCCTTTATTTTCTCAATTATATATAATGACAATTTTCAATATATATTTCCCCAACTTATAAGATCCAAATTGTCTCCCTCTCTTCCTTCCTGCCCCCCTTTTATGGATGGTAAACAATTTGATGCAGGTTATTCATGTATTCTCATGCAAAACATACTTCCCCAATTGGTCATTGTTGTAAGAGAATATGCATATAAAACCCAAACCCCCAAATAAAAATATAAATAAACTAATGTTAAAAATAGTATGCTTTCACCTGCATTCTGACTCCAACAGTTCTTTCTCTGGAGATGGATAGCATTCTTTATCATAAATCCTTTAGAATTGTCCTGGCTCATTATATTTCTGAGAATAGTTAAGTCTATCATAGCTGATCATTCTACAATATTGCTTTACTGTGTATAATGCTCTACTGGTTCTGCTTATTTCACTCTACATCAGTTCATGTAGTCTTTTCCAATTTTTTCTGAAATCACCCTGTTCATTGTTTCTTACAGCACAATAGTATTCCATTACCAACATGTACCACAATTTGTTCAGCCATTCTATAATTGATGGACATCTCTATTTCCAATCCTTTGCCACTACAAAAAGAACTGCTATAAATATTTTTTTGCATATAGGTCCTTTCCCCTTTTTTATGATCTCTTTATGTTATGGGTCTAATAGTAGTATTACAAAATCACAGTTTCATAGTCCTTTGGACATAGCTCCAGATTTCCCTCCAGAATGGTTGGATCAGTTCGCAACTCCACCAATAATGTATTAGTGTCCTAGTTTTGCCATATCCCCTCCAACATTAATTACTTTCCTCTACTGTCATATTGTCCAATCTGGTAGGTTTGAAGTGGTACCTCAGAGTTGTTTTAATTTGCATTTGTCTAATCAAGAGTTGATTTAAAACATTTTAAATATGATTATAGATAGCTTTGATTTCTTCATCTGAAAGCTTGTTCATATCCTTTGACCATTTGTCAATTGGAGAATGATTTGTATTCTTATACATTTTATTTAGTTCTCTTTATATTTGAGAAATTAGGCCTTTATCACAGAAATTTGCTATAAAAGTGTCCCCTCAATTTGTTGTTTCCCTTCTAATCTTGGTTACATTGGTTTTGTTTATACAAAACCTTTTTACTTTAATATAATCAAAATTATTCATTTTATATCTTATAATGCTCTCTATCTCTTGCTTGGTCATAAATTCTTTCCTTTTCCATAGATCTATCAGGTAAACAATTGTATGTTCCCCTAACTTAGCTATGGTATTACCCTTTGTATCTAAATTATGTACCCATTTTGACCTTATCTTGGTATAGTACAATGATGGTGAACCTTTTAGAGATTGAATGCCCAAATTACAATCCTCACACCACATGTGAGCTTACCCCAGACAGGGGAGGGAAGAAGCACTCCCATAGGCTGCTCGGCAGAGGGGTAGGTCCTGGGAGAAATGTCCTCAGGCGTGCATGGAGAGGGAGAGGGGAGCAGCCCCCTCTGGCATGTGTGCCATAAGTTTATCAGCACAGGTATAGGGTGTGAAATATTGGTCTATACCTAGCTTCTGTCATACAGTTTTCCAATTTTCCCAGCAGCTTTTGCCAAATATTAAGTTCTTATCCCAAAAGTTGGAGTTTGGGGTTTATCAAACCAAATTATTATAGTCTTTTGTGTATCTATTCAGCTTTTCTTCATTCTATCCATGGATTTATACTCTAGAAGGTAACAGTTTTCAGAAGATTCAGTAGCCGAACACTAGGAAAGAAGGCTACAACTGACCAAACATATAGATTCATTCACAGAAACCTATTTTATAAATAAAATACAAATCTCTTGATTTAGGCAGTATGAAATGAACTTCAGTGCTTCTGAACACACACACACATCATGGATTATTTGGCATGGTCATTATTTAACTTTACATCATATCCCATTTTAGATTATAAGTGCCATGAAACAGGCCCTATATCTTATTTTAACTTTTCATATCTTTCTATATGTCTTGTAGTGTTATTAATTCATTTTTTTCAAATATTTACTGTCATCTATGTACAGAACACTATTGCTGAGCCTTCTAGAAACAAGTTAAAATGAGATTTGGTCTCATGAAGGCTATTGGGTGGTAGGTTATGACAAAAGAATTGTTGTTCATTCATTTCAGTCTTATATAACTCTCCATGACCCCTTTTGGGGGATTTTCTTGACAAAGATACTGGAGTGATTTGCCATGTCCTTCTCTAGCTCATTTGACAGATGAGGAAATGGTAACCTGTAGGATTAAGTGACTTGCCCAGGGTCACATGGCCAGTGAGTGTCTGAGACTAGACTTAAACTAAAGTCTTCCTAACCCCAGGTCTGGTGGTCTGTGTACTACTGTGCCACCTAGTTGCCTATGCCAGATATCTTAGAGGGGTGTAAAACAAAATGCATATGGGGGAGGTAGAGGAGGTGACACGTGAGTCAGATTTTAAAGGATGTATGGGAAATACAAAGACCAAGAAGAAAGATAAAGGAAACAAAGTAGGCTTAATAAAATAAATGTTTATTGAACTGAAAGAAGGGATGGATGAATAATGGAACTAGTCAAGGATAGAATTGAGAGAGAGTTCTGTTGTGTTTGAGAAAGTCATAGATATTTCACAAAATTAAAAAAAAAAACAAAGTTGTACATCTTTCTGCTCTAAATGTCTTTGCCTATTTTTCCTTTGTTTCAGTCCATAGCTCTAGCCATGGAATAAGTGACTTTAGTTTCTTTGCCTTAGTCACTTAAAAAAAATCAATATCATTAGTAATAATAGCTAACATTTATATAGCACCTACTTTGTGCCAGACTCTTATGCTAGACTTTAAAATTTTATCTCATTTGATTCTTACAACAATCCTAGGAGGTAGATGCTATTTTTATCCTCATTTTCCAGATGAGGAAACTGAGGCAGACCAAGGATAAGTGACTCGCCCAGGACACATAGCTAGTAAGTGTCCAAGGATAGATTTGAACCCAGGTCTTCCTGATCTAAGGCCCCATAGTGCTCTATCGGTGGCTCTATCAGCTAACTGCCTGAGTTACTGAGTATAGCTTGGAGTTCAAGTGTGAGCATTTGTATATGACTGTTAGCTGGTGGAGGGAATGGTTTCTTGATGCTCCTCCCTTTCTCAGAATTAAGGTAGAAGAGAAGTCCTTCCTTCTGGCTTCCAGCTTTGAGGAAGGACACAAACAGAGCCAGGCTTCCTCCAGGTGAAGGAAAAAGACTGGGAAGGTAGCCGGCACATAGCAACTTGAGCATGTCCCTGATGTGTGGCTTGCTCTACTCGAGACTCTGGAGAGAAGTCCCCAGTCCAGGTCTTCCTTTCTTCCTTTTTTCCTTTCTTCCACATGCCTACATTTCCCCAGTCTTTATCTTCCTCCCCCGGAGAGCCTAGAACTACCTGTATCCTCCCTCAAAGTCAGAAGCCAGAAAAAAAAGAATGTGTCTTCTCTCAGGCTCATATGGGAGGTGTAGAGCGATCATTTTGTCCATCAGTGAGGAGAGCCTTGCTCATGTCCAGGCTGGGTTATAAATGTCAGTGGGTTAATTGAAATTAGTTGTTATTCAGTCACATCCAATTCTTCTTGACCTCATTTGGGGTTTTCTTGGCAAAGAAAAATGGAGTGGTTTGCCATTTCCTTCTCCAGCTCATTTTACAGATAAGGAAACTGAGGCCAACAGGGTGAAGTGACTTGCCCAGGGTCACCCAGAGAATAAGTGTCCAAGACTGGGTTTGAACCCAGGAAAACGAATTTTTCAGACCCTGGGTCTGGAAGTCTTTCCGCTATACTACCTAGCCACCCTATATTCTCATTTTATCAATGAGGAATTTGATACCCAGAGAACAGAATGGACTTTCCCAAAGTTAATGACAGAGTTGGGATTGGACCCTCCATTTCTGCTCTCTACTAGCCCAAAGCTCTTTCTGAGAGAGAGCTCTGATGGGCCCTTGGACCTCCTCCCCATCCTTTGACTCTTTCCCAGGCCTTTTTTAATGTGGTACCAGACATAATCCCCCTCCCCATCTCAAATCAAAGCCTGGCCGCAGGGGAGAATCTGATAAACTCATACACACAGAGAACAAACTCTCCTTGGGCAGGTCTTATTTTAAAGATAATTAAAACCTAAAGCCAAAAGATTAAACCTCTAATTGCTGGATTTCCTGAATTATCCAGTAGGGTGGGGAAAAGAAATAGAAGGGAGGGGTCAGAGATTTTACCAGCTCTCTGGAAATCACACCAAGTAGGCTGCAGGCTGGCTCCTGGTCTGCTCACCCCACCCTCCCCAGCCTCCGGGCATCTCTGGCCCCCTCCCTCCCCGTAGACTCTGGCAGAACTTTTCCTCAAACTCAGCTTTTCCTCTCATGGATGGCTCAGAGAGTTTCCTTTGTGCAGGGCCAGTGTAGTAATCACATGCACTCATTAGTTCACTGGGTCACACTGATTTTTTTTTAATGGCCAAAGAGCTGAGGTTTGGCACAGGGGGATGTTGTGGCAAGATGGGGCTGATCTCGGCTTTAACTCTATGTATGGGAGAGGGACTTGGCTTTCCCAAGCCTGGGCTTCTAGCTCCTCCGCTGTTTACTTGACCAGTTTTAGACCTGCCTAGTTTTCTTCTTGTCCCCCTATGCTGAATTCTCTGTTTTTAAGGAATCCTATCTTTTTCTCCTAAAAGCCCATGTGGACCCTGGTCCTCCCTCCAGGCTTTTACCTCCCTAGGTACTTAATAAATGTCTACTAAATTGAATAAATGTGTTCCTGTCATATGTGTACGTGTTTAGTTGGCTTGAGTTCTGGTAAGAGGACCTGGGTTCAAATCTTGTTTGTTAGGGCCAACTGTGTGGCTCATTGGATAAAACCTCTGGAGTCAGGAGGATCTGGGTTCAAATTTGGCTTCAAATACTTCCACAGTTTACCCTATTGCCTAGCCCCCTTGCCCTTCTCTCTGTTACTAAGATAGAAAGTAAGGGTTTTTAAAAAGGAGAGAGAGGTTGTCAGGAGCAAGAATACAGGATGAGAAGAACTGAGACAGCCTGCGTGTTTTGTCACCAGGAGGAATGTGAAGACCTGAGAGAATTTTCTTCATACCTCCCTATTGCTAAATAGAGATAGAAACTATGCTATGATATGAAGCATCCTTTATTTCGGGGAATAAATGAATGACTAAATCTCTGTGTTAGTTTGTTTATTCCCTCCTCCCTCCAGCCATGCAGATTACAGCCCCTTACTCTATGTAACTAAGCAGACATTCACTATGAGTTTCAGGAAACCATCCAAGTTCCTCCCCTCAGTTCTCCCATCTACCAATCACTGTTCATCAATTTCCCTGTGCCAATGGAGGCTCTAGCTTAACCCAGGACCGCCCAGAGGCTTTGCACATGTCTGTTGAAGGTCATATTTTCAAATGATTAAATCTTTGCTCCTTTGCTACAGCCCTTTCTAAATCCTGTTAACCTGAGTAGGGTAGAGATTGGAATAATTAAATTTTGATCTAGGCTGCAGCCCTTACTCAATCCTGTTAGGACTGAATAGGGTGGAGATTTATTCCAAGTATCTCCATTGTATCAATTCTAAAATCAATCATGACTCAAAGAAATTCCTGTTCTATGCTTAAGCATAGGTCAAAGTCCTTTCCATTGTTCAGCAAAAGGTTTCTGTCCTAAAGTAATCTTAAGAAGGGAAGAGAAGGAACCTCCCATGCCAATGGGGTTCCCATTCCAATAGACTATCAGTAAGAAATTTTCCAAGTATGAAATATCCCAATGGTGAAATTTCCAACATTTATAAGTCTAAGGAATTTTGAGGTTTACAATCCCCCCTGATGATCATTGGGAGACTAGTCTCCCCATTGATCATTTAACATAATCATTTTGTAGTTCTAAATTCACTTCTAACTAAAGATATACACAATATTCAATTTTCTAGGAGAAATTAGAATAGTGAGAGAGGAAAGAGAAAAGAAAAGAAAGCAAAACCAATGTTTGCTAGGCGCATTGACAGAAAGCCAAATTAGGGGCAGTCCCTTTTGGCATAAATGTTACAATAAATGTTCAATCAAAAGTTCAGTCCAATCAATCACATCCAAAGTTCATTCTTGATCTTCTTGATATAAACTTTATCTCCTGGGTTCAGGTCATGCAGAGAAAAGTCTAATGGTCCAGCTTGTACTGCTGCTCCGGATTCATGAAGTTCACGTAGTTTGTGCTGTAACTCCTGTATATAGGAAGCAATCGTAATATCTCCCCCTAATAGCGATGTATAAGCCGGGGAGAAAGGCTTAGCCTGTATAGGCGGATGTCCAAAAAGCATCTCAAATGGTGAAATATGTAAGTCTCCTCTAGGCCTGCTTCTAAGATAAAATAGGGCCAGAGGGAGAATTTCAGGCCATTTTAAATGGGTCTCAGTGCATAATTTGCCAATCATAGTCTTAAGTTCTTTATTCATCCTCTCCACTTGGCCTGAGCTCTGGGGGTGATATGGAACATGGAATTTTGGAGTTATCCCCAAGCAAGAATATATTTGATTTAAGACAGAATCGGTAAAATGACTCCCTCTATCGGAGTCAATACGTGCTGGTAGGCCAAAACGAGGAATAATTTCTTTTAAAAGTATCTTTGCAACAAAATCTGCTGTGGCTCGGGTCGTAGGAAATGCTTCCGGCCATCTGGTTAGTTGATCTACAATTACTAGACAAAATTTATAACGTCCAGCCTTGGGCATTGTTATGAAATCTATCTGTAGATGTTCAAAAGGTGTGTAAGCCAGAGGACGTCCACCAAAGGCTTTCCCACGATATGCATGTTGGTTATATGCCTGGCAAATAGGACAGGCTGAACATACTTTAGAGGCTACAGTAGTTATACCAGGGGCTATCCATACTCTCTTGACAGAGTCCACGATGCCCTGGGTGCCAAAATGACCATTTTTATGAATAGATTGGCAAATTTGGTTATAGAAACTTCTAGGGAGCAGGGGTTTTCCTTCAGAAAGACTCAATCGCCCTGACTCTTGAGCCTGGTATTGAACCTGTCTTGGGCTCTCTTGTGCTGGACTGGCTCTCAAACAACAGGCCATTAATGAATTGTCCTTCACAATAGCTGACATTTATGGGGCCTTTTAGAGTTTGCAAAACAGCCTCACATATCTCACCCTTACTCAGGACCAACAGGCAGATGTTATTATTCCTATTTTACAAATGAGGAATTTGAGGCTTACAGAATGGAATTAATTTGCCCAATGAGAAAATGTTAATAATGCAGATTAAATGTCAAAGGGTCCCATGCTTTCCAGAGCTGGTTGGGAAACATTTACCAGCACACCCCTGAAGAGATTGTTTAAGAATCCAAGGGCAAAGGACAGCTGGGTGGCACAGTGGATTGAGAGTCAGGTCTAGATATAGGAGGTCCTGGGTTCAAATCTAGTGTCAGATCCCTCCTAGCTCTGTGGCTCTAGACAAGTCATTTAACTCCCATTGCCTAGCCCTCACTACTCTTCTGCCTTGGAACCAATACACAGTTTTGTTTCTAAGACAGAAGGGTCTAAAAAAATATCTAGGGTTCCTGGGAGCAGCTAGGTAGCTCAGTAGATAGAGCATCAGGCCTGGAGTCAGACAGACTAGGGTTCAAATGTGGTCTGTAAAAATTAAATCTCTAATAAAAATATTACATTTTATTGCGGTTTACTAATGATCGTTAGAAATCAAGGAATAAAGAACATACAAAATAAAGACCATGTGCCCATGGCTGATCAGCCAGTTCAAACACCCACCTTACTACCACCAAGCTCAGGACAGGAAGTAAAGAGGTGGGACTTTCCACATTCCTGCCTAATATCCCCTATCTACAGGAAGTATATAATGACAGGAAGTCAGTGGGCTCCCGGGAAATGTAGTTCTTTTTTAGGGTAACAGATTTTCAATTATACAGGTCTCAGATACTTCTTGCGTGACCCTGGACAAGTAATTTAACCTCTATTTGCTTAGGCTTTGCTCTTCTGCCTTACAGTTGTTAACTAAGACAAAGAGTAATGGTTTAAAAAAAATCTAGGGTCACCTCCCAAGGATCATGAGGTACCCTAGTTGACCTTTAGTGGAAGAATGAATGAACTATAATAACAGTAACTGACATTTATATACCACTTAAGGTTAGCAAAGCATTTTACTCTCATTTGATCCTCCTGATGACCCTGGCAGGATTTGAACCCAGCTCACTCCTGATAATGCAATCTCTACTGTACCAATTGAATAGCTTTTCATATATAATTTTAGAAAAAGTTCTCCTCCCATCTGCCACATATCTACATATGAATGTGCCACTGTTTGCATCACACATGGTGGTGTGATGGTGAATGTCAGAAGGCATGAATTCTAAGTCCATCGATATCTTACAGTGTACTCTTGGCTAACAGAGAATCTCTCTAGGTCTCAGTTTCTGCATCTAAAAAACTGAGGATAGCAATTACTTTCAAAGCCAAAATTGGTGACCATGTACTTATCCAGTAAGATCGATAAGAATGTATTTGGATGAGCAATCCAGATTTAATTAGAGATCACCTTTGGGTTATACTGATTTGTCCACCATTCCTGAATGCTGGAGTGTGAGCCCTCATCTCTGGACCAAGAATCCTCTTATAGCCACAATCTCCCATAGCAGATGGATGCACGTAGGGCTTAGTTTATCCCTATATGTGGCCAACTCTGATCTTTAAATGCTTGTTGAATTGAAGAATTGAATTGAATTTGAATTCTGACTGCACCATAATGAATTCAAATTGCACAAATTAATCATAATTTATTAAGCATCTGCTATATGAAAAGCATTATACTAGACACTGAAGAGATAAAGAAGCAAAAAATATTATCACTGCACTGAAGGAACTTGCTATCTACATAATTTTTGTTTTATCACCTTTATTTCTTAATATTTTCTTCATAAAAAAGGAATGGAAGGGAAGTAGTTCAGCAATATCAGCTAATACACTGCTGTCCAACAGCATCTTTGATATTTCAAAGCCATGATAGCCATGGGCCTTGCTTCTCCAATAAAGGGAGGAAGGTGAATTTTTTCAATTCTTTTTTGGTTAGAGAGGCAGCTGTGCTATATAAAAGGGATGGCCTCTAAACCAGAACACCTGGGTTCACATGCCTCTCTGATATATACTGGTTTAGTGGCCCTGGATAAGACACATAGCTTATCTGTAGAATACTGTGCAACTCTTTTTAAAAAACATTTTTTTAATTTTTTTAAGCATTTATTTTATTTGGTCATTTTCCAACATTATTCATTAGAAACAAAGATCACCTTTTTTTTCCCTCCCCCCTCCCCCACCCCTCCCATTGGTGATGCTTGATTCCTCTATATGTCACATGCTTCCTCAACCTGAGTCCATTTCCATGCTATTGGTTTCCATAGTAGGGTGTTCATTCAGAGTCTCTCCTCATTCAAATCCCCTCCACCCCTGTAGTCAAGCTATTGTCCTTCCTCCCTGTTTTTACTCCCACCATTTGTCCTCTGCTCGTGGGTAGTGTTTTTTTCTCCTTGGTCCCTGCAGGTTGTTCAGGTTGCATTGAGACTAATGGAGAAGTCCATTACGTTCGTTTGTACCACAGTGTATCAGTCTCTGTGTACAATGTTCTCCTGGTTCTGCTCCTTTCACTCTGTATCAATTCCTGGAGGTTGTTCCAGTTCCCATGGAATTCCTCCACTTTATTATTCCTTTGAGCACAATAGTATTCTATCACCAACATATACCACAATTTGTTCAGCCGAAGAGCATCCCCTCATTTTCCAATTTTTTGTCACCACAAAGAGCGCAGCTATGAATATTCTTGTACAAGTCTTTTTCCTTATTATCTCTTTGGGGTACAAACCCAGCAGTGCCATGGCTGGATCAAAGGGCAGACAGTCTTTTAGCGCCCTTTGGGCATAGTTCCAAATTGCCCTCCAGAATGGTTGGATCAATTCACAACTCCACCAGCAATGAATTAATGTCCCCACTTTGCCACATCCATCCAGCATTCATTACTTTCCTTTGCTATCATGTTAGCCAATCTGCTAGGTGTGAGGTAATACCTCAGAGTTGTTTTGATTTGCAGCTCTCTGATTATAAGAGATGTAGAACACTTTTTCATGTGCTTATTAATGGTATTGATTTCTTTGGCTGAAAACTGCCTATTCATGTCCCTTGCCCATTTATCAATTGGAGAATGGCTTGATTTTTTGTATAATTGATTTAGCTCTTTATAAATTTGAGTAATTACACCTTTGTCAGAGGTTTTTGTTATGGAGATTGTTTCCCAATTTGTTGCTTCCCTTCTCATTTTGGTTACATTGGTTTTGTTTGTACAAAACCTTTTTAATTTGATGTAATCAAATTATTTATTTTACATTTTGTGACTCTTTCTATGTCTTGCTTGGTTTTAAATTCTTTCCCTTCCCAAAGGTCTGACATGTATACTATCCTGTGTTCACCTAATTTGCTTATAGTTTCCTTCTTTATGTTCAAGTCATTCACCCATTCTGAGTTTATCTTGGTGTAGGGTGTGAAGTGTTGATCCAGACCTAGTCTCTCCCACACTGTCTTCCAGTTTTCCCAGCAGTTTTTGTCAAATAGTGGATTTTTGTCCCAAAAGCTGGGGTCTTTGGGTTTGTCATAGACTGTCTTGCTGAGGTCATTTACCCCAAGTCTATTCCATTGATCCTCCTTTCTGTCTCTCAGCCAGTACCAAATTGTTTTGATGACCACTGCTTTATAGTATAGTTTGAGATCTGGGACTGCAAGGCTCCCTTCCTTTGTATTTTTTTTTTCATTAGTTCCCTGGATCTCCTTGATCCTTTGTCCTTCCAAATGAACTTTGTTATGTTTTTTTCTAATTCAGTAAAAAAAAAATTTTGGAAGTTCAATGGGGATGGCACTAAATAGATAGATCAGTTTGGGCAGGATGTTCATTTTTATTATATTGGTTCATCCTACCCATGAGCAATTGATGTTTTTCCAATTGCTCAAGTCTAGTTTTAATTGTGCGGAGAGTGTTTTGTAGTTGTGTTCATATAGTTCCTGTGTTTGTCTCAGGAGATAGATTCCTAAGTATTTTATTTTGTCTAAGGTGATTTTGAATGGGATTTCTCTTTCTAATTCTTGCTGCTGAGATGTGTTGGAAATATATAGGAATGCTGATGACTTGTGTGGGTTTATTTTGTATCCTGATACTTTGCTAAAGTTGTTGATTATTTTGATTAGCTTTTTGGTTGATTCTCTAGGTTTCTTTAAGTAGAGCATCATATCATCCACAAAGAGTGATAACTTGGTCTCCTCATTGCCTATTTTAATGCCTTAAATTTCTTTTTCTTCTCTAATAACTACTGCTAGTGTTTCTAGTACAATGTCAAATAGTAGAGGTTATAATGGGCATCCTTGTTTCACTCCTGATCTTATTGGGAATGCATCTAGTTTATCTCCATTGCAGATGATATTTGCTGATGGTTTTAGATATTGTGCAACTCTTTAAGGTGGCAAGTTGAAGAGACAGTATCAAGTTGTACTGGTAAAGGAAGTTTCCTCCTTTGAGAGTTTCCTGTATCAATGAAATAACAGGTCTTGTCCCTAACTGTGAAACAAAACTTAAACATTTTAATTACATAGCATTCAGGTTTTTATTTTTATTTCCACTTTGTTTTTTGTTTAGTAGTTTCAATCTTGTCCATCTTTTCTTGACCCCATTTGGATTTTTCTTGGCAAAAGATATTGGATTAGTTTCCCATTTTCTTCTCCAGTTCATTTTACAGATGAGGAACTGAGGCAAACAGGGTTAAGTTACTTGTCCACGATCACAAAGCTAGTTAATATCTGAGGCTACATTTGAACTGTGATAAAGGATGGAAAGGTTTACAAGAACTCAGGAAGATCCTGATTCCAATCCTGGCACTCTATCAACTACCTAGTTGCCAAGTACCTAGCTGCCTACTTATATTGATGTAATAATTGTGTTATTGCTTTACTTGTTCCTTCTATTTCACTTTGTATCAATAGTTCATATTATTTTCCTAGACTTCTTTGAATTCTTCATCTCCATCATTTCTTATGGCTCAGTAATATTCGACTGCCACAATTTGTTGAGACATTTCCTAATCAATGAACATTTACTTCTTTTCCAGTTTTATGCTATCACAAATAATGTTTCTTTGAATATATATATATACATATATATATACCTTTTATTTCCATCTTTAACCCCCTTGGGAGGTATAACCCTAGTTATAAGATCTCTAAGTTAAATTATATGGATGGTTTTTTTCCTTTAGTTTCTTCCAAACTGTTCTCCAAAATGGTTGAGTCAATTCTTAGCTCTATCAACAATGTGTAAGTATAGTTGTACTTCCACAACCCTTTCTTCATCTTCACCAATATACTGGATAAAAATTCAATTCTCAGAATTATTTAGTTTTGCATTTCTCTTTTACTAGTGATCTGGAACAAGTTTCACAATTATTAAGAGTTTCCAATTCTTTTGAGAACTGATTGCTCATATCCTTCAACAATTTATCTACCACCTGGAGAATAGCTCTTGGTTATATATATTTTTTGTTACTTGCTTATAAATCTTGTATCTCATAATAAGGAAAATGACTTGTACAAAAATATCCATGGCCACACTCTGATGGCAAAAAATTGGAAAATGAGGGGATGCCCTTCAGTTGGGGAATAGCTGAACAAATTGTGGTATATGTTGGTGATGGAATACTATTGTGCTCAAAGGAATAATAAAGTGGAGGAATTCCATGGGAACTGGAACAACCTCCAGGAACTGATGCAGAGAGAAAGGAGTAGAACCAGAACATTGTACACAGAGACTAATACATTGTGGCACAATCTAATGTAATAGACTTCTCTACTAGCAGCAATGCAATGACCCAGGACAATTCAGAGGAACTTAGGAGAAAGAACGCTATCCACATCCAGAGAAAGAACTGTGGGAGCAGAAATACATTAGAAAAAGATATGATTGACCACATAGTTCAATAGGAATGTGATTAGGGTTTTGATGTTAAAGGATTGCTCTACTGCAAATATGAATAACATGGAAATAAGTTTTGAACAATGATACATATATAACCCAGTGGAATTGCTTGTCAGCTTTGGGAGGGGGAGGAGAAAGTGGGGGGGTGGAGCATGAATTATGCAACTATGGGAAAATATTCTAAATAAAAATTTAAAAAATAAATCTCATATCTCAGATCCTATCAGAGATATTTATACAAAGGTTTTTTTTTTCCCCCCTCCCAATCAATACCTTTCCTTCTTATCTTAGCTGCATTGATTTTTCTGAATAATGCAAAGGCTTTTCAGTTTCACATAATTGAAATTATTTTATCTTTTGTAATCTCTTCTGTCCCTTATTTGGATAAGGATTAATAGCTCACAATCTAAGAGTGAAGATGAGATACAGCTACAAATAAACATAATTAAAGGCATAATTTAGAAAAGTATAAAGGAGAGGTACAAAGTACTAGAAGAAATTTGAGGAGAGAATCATTCTACAATTGCTGGTGTTATTTTGTTAGCCTGTAACCAACCCGCTCTTCTACCATTCCAAATGGAGTTCTGCCCTCTAGATTCAAGTAAAACAACCCTAATCCATCCACAGGAAAACCTTTTAAATTCTTAAAGATAGCTATGGCACCTCTATATCTTCTCTTACCTTGCTCCTTTTTTTCTCCCCAGTGTCTGAACAGACCTTCAGATATAGCATGCCCCCTCACTATCCCGGTTGCTATATTTGGGAAGCAGTTTCACTTATCAATGAACTTTTGAAAAAGTGACTCTTAAAACTAAGGAGAATATTTCAGATATGCTTTAACAAGGGCATAAAACAGTAGGATTATTAGTGTTGTTCTGGAAACAATACTGTCCTTATCATAGCATAAAAGCGCATAGCTTTTGTGAATGCTTTGTCTTACTGTAAGTTTATAACATTTTATAAAAATGCATTTCATCAAGCCTAGGAATAATACAGAACATTTTAAATGAGAGTCCTGTCTATTCAAAATAGTTCATCCTAACCATCCACAAAAGAAACATCAAGTGGAAGAAGCATGACTTTGTTCAGGTTATGATCTATGGTTAGATGTATAGTCCATTGAGCTGGTCTATTAGCACAGGATTCTTAGAGGGAAACTTTAGGTGGACAATGGGCTTGTCCTTGGTCACTAAAACTCCTGGGTCTTATTCACTCTAACCATTGTCCTGCTGTCTTCTGTATGCTGTCCTGTCTAGTTTATTCTATTCAGGCTATTGCTCTAACCTGAACACATGTTCAAGGCACTTGGGGAATGAAAAAAAAAATAAAACTGACCTCTCCTCCCACTTCTCCACCTTGTCCAACTGCTACCCTCTGCCTTGGATGAAGCCCTCATAACCCTGCACTGAACTATTATTAGTATAATCTCCAACTGATCTCCCATCTCTCCTTTCTCTAATTCTTTCTTCACACCACAGCTCTCATAATTTTCTTATTACACCACTCTTGTGATCAGAAACTTTCAATTGAGCCCTACTATTTTCTAAATGAAGTGGAAATGACTTATTCTGGCATTCAAGGTCCTCCATAATTGGGCTGTAATACACCTACCCTACTTTATCTTATACTGCTTTCCTTCATTTAGCCTGTACTGCGGTCAAATGGAATTATTTTATGGTTCCCATTCTTATATTGATAATTTCCTTCCTCATACCTTTGTCCAGATATCTTAGATGGAATAATGATTACAGCTGTATCCATACCACCTGCTATCTCCTCCTGATGAATTTTTCCTTCTTTAACTCAGGTCAAATTTCTCATGAAGTCTACTCCTAGTCAGCTGGAAGGGATTCCTCTTCTTGAGTTTTTCATAGCCTTTGTGTAAGGCTTTGATTCTCTAATTGTATTGTAGTTGTTTGGGTGTATATCTTATCTTTCCTTCTATTTTATAACCTCCTTCAGGGCAGCTGTTGCACCCTATTTTATTTTCACGGTCCCAGCACCTAGCATGGGACTTGAAAAACATTTTTTTTTAATTCTGAACTTAACACAAAAATAAATGAGACATTTCCATATACAAAATAGAATGGGGAAAAAAGATGATTGCATGTGAAACTGTGAATCTTTTATGTAAGCTTACTTTTCTTTTTAAATACATAATAAATCCATTGTTTAACTTTCAAAACTTCCCTTGTGGTATGTGATTCTTTCTGGTCTTCCTTCTGCTATTTTTTTTTGTATGTTTTTCTTAGCAAATCCCTCAATGACCTCTTTTCCTTCCCTCTCTTCTTCCTATTCTCCTTTCTTCCCTTCTCTTTGGCATTTTCCTCCCTCCTTTCTCTCTTTTTTGGTCCTTTTTTCCATTTCTTTTTTCCTTCCTTCCTTCCTTCCTTCCTTCCTTCCTTCCTTCCTTCCTTCCTTCCTTCCTTCCTTCCTTCCTTCCTTCCTTCCTTCCTTCCTTTCTATTTAAAAAGAAAAAAGAAAAAGACAACTTTTATAACAAATATACCTAATCAAGTAAAACAAATTCTCAAATTGGCTATATCTGAAAATGTTATATCTTCTTCATATTTTGAGCCCATAGCTTATGTAACACAAGTGAAAAGCATGCTTCATCTTCAGTCTTCCAGAACCTCAGTTGGCCATTGTGTTGATCAGTGTTTCAAGATTGTTTTTCTTTACAATGCTGTCATTATTCTATAAATTGTTCTCATTTCATTTGGCATGAATTCATACAAGTTGATCAGGTTTCTCTGAGTCTATCCCTTTAATTTCTTATGATGCAATAGTACTGCATTACTTTCATAAAGCATAATTTGTTCAGCCATTCTTCAATTGATGGGCATCACCTTAGTTTCTAGTTCTTTGCTGTAACAAAAAAGAACTGCCATAAATATTTCTATGCATATGGACCTTTCTCTTTCTTTCTTGATCTCTTTGGAGGTAGTCTGAATATGGTATTCACTTAATAATTATTTGCTGAGCAAAATTTTGAAGTGAATTGATTGCTTGAATAACCTCCTAACTGGTCTACCAACTTTCATTTTCTTCCCCCTCCTTTTGGAAAGACATTGACAAACTGGAATGTGTCCAGAGAAGCGTGGCCAAAATGGACCTCAAAATCATACCATTACAAGGATAGGGTGAAAAAGCTGGGGAGGTTTTGCCCTAAAAAAGGAGAAGGGCCATTATGGCTCTTTTCAAGTATTTGAAGGGCTAACAAATGGACAAATCTGTCTTTCTCATCCTCAAAGGGTGGAACTACTAACAAGGCCATGGCTACCAAGAACCCAGGAAAGAAAGGTCTCACCATCAAAGCCCTTGGTATTAGAAAATGATTCACCATCAGAAAATGATATAATTTTTAAAAATTCTCTCTCTTCCCTCAATAAAGAAGGTATTGTTTGACAGAAAGATATATGTCTATAAAACTATGTCTTATTTCTGTTTGTCAATTATTTCTCTGTAGGTAGACATACAGAAGTCATTCTTCAAAGAATATTTCTGTTGTACATAATGCTCTCTTGGTCCTGCTCATTCCACTTTTCATAATTTCATGATCTTTCCATATTTTTCCAAAATTAACCTGCTCATCATTTTATGGCGCAGTAGTATTTCATCTCAATCATCTGCCACAACTTGTTGAGTCATTCCCCAATGATGGGCATCCCTTCAATTTCCAATGCTTTGCCAGCACAATAATTAGTGAAAATGACATTAAAGAAAAGGCTTACCACTTGCTTTGCTATTATACACCACGGATGATGCATGAGTCTTTTACTTCTGACTTGCAGTTGAAACCATCTATCTTTTTAAAATTATATTGCCTTTATTTTCTCAGTGATGTACAAGGCAAAATCCTTTTTTATATTATTTAATTAATTAATTTAGAATATCTTTCCATGGTTACATGATTCATATTCTTTCTCTCACATCCTTCCTCTCTACTCCCAGAGCCAAGGAGCAGTTCCACTGGGTTTTACATGTGTCCTTGATCAAGACCTATTTCCCTATTATTGATATTGGCACCAGGGTCACCATTTAGACTCTACATCCCCAACCATATCCCCGTTGACCCATGTGATCAAGTAGGTGTTTTTCTTCTGTGTGAAACCATCTATTATGTGTAGTCTTTCCCAATAGAATGTGAACTCTTTGGGTTCAGGCACTGTCTTCTTTATTTGTGTCGCCAGCACATACTTAGCACAGGACTTAGTGAAAATGTACTCAATAAATGCTTCTTCATTCATTCACAGTATCTTGCCCACTCTCAGGAGATGGGGCTGAGAACATTATGAGAGTGAAGTCTCCCTGCAGCTGGTTTATCCCTGTACATGACTCAGTGCCACTGATTATTTTCCTTGTTTGGTGCCTCAAATGCAATATTAAGTATCATGGCGGTGAGGGGTTTGTTCAATATGCGGATTCCATCAGCTTGTTCAGATGGTGACCTTCCATGTGGGGGACTCGGGGAAATAGCTTCTGGGAGAATGGTGATGACATGTAAGTGTAGTGCCTTGGAGAGCTTGTAGGATAGATAGATATTTTGTAATCCATTCTGCTTGGCTGGCTTCCCAATTGGGAGGAGCCAGGGAAGTGCTGAAGGCAGCTTGAAACATTTCTTTTGAGAGACAATTGGTTGGTTTTCATTTTAAACATTTTATCCCTTAGAAATCAGCAAATGAGGAGGCAGCCGGGTGGCTCAGTGGATGGAGAGCCAGGCCTAGAGATGGGAGGTCCTGGATTCAAATCTAGCTGCAGACACTTCCCAGCTGTGTGACGGACTTCCTTAAGTGTTCTTCCTCTCCAGGACACAAACTGCTGTTCTTACTCATTTGATTAGTTTTATTCTATTCTAGATGCAGGGAGTAGAATCTCCTCAGTGAGGAAAATGAATCCCAAGAATTTGGGGACAGAATTGTGGACCGGAATCAGTGGCCTGAGGAACAAGGAACAATCTTAGGGAGTGACCCTGGGGACTCCAGTCCTGGGACATTTGCATCTGAACATGGATTGGTGGAACCAATCTTGTGTACACACTGAGCCAAATTTTGAGTCTTGTCTCCCAGAGACTAGGATTATACAGGGAGAGTGTGACGTTTTTTTTAATCCTTACCATCTATCTTAGTATTAACTCTAAAGAGTGCCAAGGGGTAGACAATCAGAATTAAGGGACCTGCCCAGGGTCACACAGCTAGGAAGTGTCTGAGGCCAAATTTGAACCCAGGTTCTTCATCCTCTAGACCTGGCCTTCCATCCACTGTGCTATCTAAATGCATCTGTCCTGAGGTTTGAGAGCAAATGTTTGTATGCTTATTCTTGCTATATTTTTGAAGTAAAATTCCCTTTTAGAAAGTCAATTAATGTTAAGGGGTTAATCGCAACTGGAGTACTCATCACGGGTACATTGTAGTAGCTCACAAGAAAAGAATGTGGGATGAGTAAATTTAGTGATCTCTCCTTCCCAAATGTTCCCTTTGGCTCTTGGTGCCCAAGCTGTCTAGAGCCCTCCAAGCTCCTATTGGTCTGCTCAGCCACAGATGGACACACTGAACACTGACCCCAACAGAGGAGCGGCATATTGGTCCCCTTTGAGTACAACAGCAAACCCAACCAACCAACCAACCAACGAATGGGGAGAATTGAGCCCACGGAGGCTCAGGACCAGAGCAGTCAGACGAAGCACTCCACAGCTGCCTCGGGGAACTTGAGAGTCAGCCTTGGAGCCAGGGGCCTAGGAGAGAGGGCAGAGAGAATCATGGTTTATAAGGAGAATGCACTTTTTGCACTGTGCTTTCTCTGGCCAGCTTTGTCAAAGGGAGTTTCATTTCCAGAGCATTTCCTTTTGGAGATATTGGTGAGGAGCTCCTGGGTTATTCTGAGCACCACGTACAGGTGCTGAGCAAAACAAGGAGACTCTAGAACAAAACTTAAACATTATTGCTTTTTCCAAAGTTTTATTTCTGCTCTTACCATCACTATCTATGGAATCGTAACATCCAAAGTGAGCTGGACCACTGCACTTCGAGCATCAGCTTTGTCAGCGGATATGCCAAAAGAAAAATCCAGTCCCTGCCTGGGAAGTTTTACTCCATCCCTAAAATTGGCTTGGAGGTTTTAGAATAGGAAGACACCTGAAGTATATATCTTAGGGGGCAGCTGGGTAGCTCAATGGATGGAGAGCCAGGTCCAGATTTGAACCCAGGATGTCCTGAGTTCAAATATGACCTCAGACACTTCCCAGCTGTGTGACCCTGGGCAAGTCACTTAACCCCCATTGCCTAGCCCTTACCACTCTTCTGCCTTGGAACCAATAAATAATATTTATTCTAATATGGAAGATAAGTGTTTAAAAAAAAAAGACATCTTACAGATGAGGAAACTGAGACCCAGAGAAGGGGGGGTGATTTGTCCAAAATAACAGAGCAAAGTTTCAAACCAAAGTCCACTTCGAGTTTGTATCAAATGTGGTTTCCACAACACCAGCTTACCTACCCTAATTGGCATGTGGGGAAACTGAGGCTAAGGTGAAATTGTTTCCCTGTGGTCTTGTGGCTAGTGTTGGCTGACAACAGAATTAGAAGTGAGGTCCAAATGCCCAAACCCCTTTATTCTGCCTCATGGCCTTGAACAACAGTGCTAAGTGACTGGCATTTATAAAAGTGATCTGTCATATTCACATGAGGCGGCTAAGTGAAATTTCTCTAGAGAGTGTCAAAATAAATATAATATTAACCTCAGTGCCAGAGCTGGACAAATAAATACAGTCAGTCAGGAAATGGGCTTCTGGCAATTGTTTCTAAAGAAAAGCTACTGTTTCTATAAGGATTTGTTTCTGTCAGTCCCTGATATTAAGACCTCTCAGTCAGTCAGTCAGTCAGTCAGTCAATAAATACTTTTTTTCCCAGTCAATGAATATGTATTAAGCACCAACTACCTATGGCCAGGCACTCTGTTAAGTGCTAGGCTTACAAAGAAAGGTAAAAGATGGTCCTTGTCCTTGATGCGCTCAGAAGGGGAAACAAACAAGTTATGTACAAACAAAGCACATACAGGACATATTGGAAATAATAAAAAGAAGGAAGGTAATTAAGAGGAGTAGGAAAAGGCTTTCTGGGAAAGGTAGGATTTTAGCTGGGACTTGAAGGAAGCCAGGGGAGGAAGATGCAGAGGGAGAGCATCCCCTCTTCCTTCTCTCTTCTTCTGTGTGACCTAGTCAATAGGCTGTAACTAGCCTGAACAACTGAGACTTGGCTCCCAGGTGTCTGCATGACAGGTGGGCATGTTTTTCCTCTCAGAGGAGGCTCAGAGATGGCCATACTCATGACTTTGTGCCTGGTGGTCCTTCCGTGAGTCTTTTTTAAAATTCTTATCATCTGTCTTAGATTCACAATCTAAAGCAATGAAGGCTAGGAATTTGGGGTTAAGTGACTTGCCCAGGGTCACACGGCTAGGAAGCATAGCCATCTAGTGGTCCCTGTGGGTCTTAATCTATAGTGTTATCCTGCTCCAGTCCTGAGATTGCTCATAGTGCCACAGCTCCATTTACTCTCAAACCCTTTCCCGTCCCCCCCCCCCATTGGGACATAATTCCTATTTAGGACTATGCCTTGATCTTTGAATATTCCAGTCCTTTCCCCACTGCAATCCTCCTCTCCTGCAGGGGAGTAGCAACCACCCAAGCACTTTACAGAGTACAGGGGTTTTAGAAAGGAGAATGACAGGGGGCAGGCATGGTGAAGGTATATCTGGGAGTAGTGATCTAGCAGGAGTACTTCTGCAAAAATGTGGCTTCAAGGTGCCTATGATTCTAATCCCTGGAGTTGCTTACCCACAGAAAAAAGTCTGAATCATCCTTTGCCTGGCATTCAAGGCTTTTCACAATCTGCCTGTATTGTGTTTATCTAATTTTATCTTCTACAACTCTCCAACATAAAATCTGCTCCCATGGAGTCCATTTTTCTTATGGTGGTAGATAAAGGGTCAGAAAGATCTGAGTTCAGTTCTAGCCTTAGATACTTGCTTGCTATATGACCCTGGGCAAGTTACTTAACCTCCATCTCCCTCCCTTTCCTCATCTGTAAAATGGGTATAAGAATAACACCTAGGATTGTGAAGATTAGATCAGATATCTATAAAGTCTTTAGCACAGTACCTGGCACAGAGACGCTTAAATTTTTATTTCCCGTTTTCCTATTATGTTATGAATATAGCACCCTGAGGATCATGGGATTTTTTGAAGAAGGAAAAACTCTTAGAGGTAATCTAGTTTAATTCTCTTATTCTATAGATGAGGAAACCAAGTCCCAGAAAGTCATGGTTTCCCTGAGATCCCACAAACAGAAAGATGCAAAGAAGGGATTTTAACTCAGGTCTCAGATTCCAAATTAAATTAAATATTTTCCCACTGTTCCGTACTCACTCCCAATCTCCATGCTGTTTTCACTATCTGGAAATTACCCTTCACTTCACCCCTTCCTCCTTTCTCTCCATCCAAATTCTCTTCCTTCTTCAAGGCCCAGCTGAAGGCTTCCATTTTTCTCTAGTCTTCTGTGATAATTCCCACCACAGCGATTTCTGCCTCCTTTGAATTCCTGTAGCACTTATTGTCTGTACCACTCATATGGGGACATTGCATTATAATATTGCTTTGTTATTGGAAAAAATAAATATTTATATGGTGCCTATAATGTGCTAGGCATTTTAAAAATAAAAACCCTTATTTCCTGTCTTAGAATCACTACTGTGTATTGGTTCCAAGGCAGAAGAGAGGTAAGAGCTGGGCAATGGGGGTTAAGTGACTTGTCCAGGGTCACACAGCTGGGAAGTGTCTGAGGTCAGATTTGAACCTAGGACCTCCTGTTTCTAAGTCAGGCTTTCTACCCACTGAACCACCCAGCTGCCCCCAAGTGCTTTTTCTAAATATGATCTCATTTGATCTTCATAAAAACCCTGCAAGGCAAGTACTATTATCCCCATTTAACAAACTGAGACAAACAAGATCAAGTGATTTATCAAAGGTCACACAGCTAGAGTTAGGGTCTACCTTTGAACTCAGGTCTTTCTGACTCCAGGCTGAGAACTCTGTCCACTGCACTACCACCTGCCTCTACTGAATCCATTCATGTATGTTAGTCTGATCTCTCCAAAAAAAATTCTAAACTCTTGGCAGACAGGGACTATGTATTTTGCTTTTCTTCAAATCAAATGAGATAATTGTAAAGCACTTAGCACAGTGCCTGACATATGGTAAGCATGAAATAAATGTTAGCTACTATTAATATTATTATCATATCCCCCACAGCCCTAGCTGAGAGCATTCAGTTGCTACTCATTCAATGGAAGAAGCTAGATTTCGGTTCGATATAAAAAACAACTTTCTAAAAATTATAGTTGCCCAACAGGAGGGACAGGCTACCCAACAGGTAGTGATTTCCTCATCACTTGGTGTAATCAAACAAGAGATTAGATGAATAATAGGAGCAATGGAGAGAGAATTGCTCCATTGGGTTACAGGTTACAAAAGATGGCTGGAAAGGACCTTGCCTGTATATTCCATGATTGTTTTATTTTATGATTCAACAAATTGAACACTGGTCTCCTGGTCATTCCACAAACAAAACACTTCAACTCCTGGCTCTGGACTTCCTTTCTGACTATCCCCATGCCCAGAAAGCTCTCATCTCTGCTCCAACTACTGACCTCCCTGGCTTCCTTTAAGTCCCAGCTAGAATCCCACCTTCTGCAGGAAGCCTCCTCCAACCCCTCTTAATTCTAGCGCCTTCCCTCTGTTAATGATCTTTTTATCCTGTATATAACTTCCTCATACATAGTGGTTTATTTATTGTTTCCTCCCTTAGATTGGAAGCTCCTTGAGGGCAGGGGCTCTTTTTTTAATCCCAAGCCCTTAGTATAGTGCCTGGCACATAGAAGATGCTAAATAAATATTAATTGTTTGATTCGTAGATGAATGTCTCAAATAAATAGCATTAGCCTCCCAAAGAACTCCCATAGTATCAGATACAGGGGACCTCTCCACCTCCATATATTCGTGTGATTTCAAGGTGGGCAAAACAGATGTCTGCTGGTCTTCCTGGCTCCTCTTTTTGCTATGGCAGTGGCTCCCGCTGTGCTTGGGAGGCCATTTTTCCTCCTAGCTTTCTATTTGAATTCACCAAATCAGCCACATTTAGGAAACACAGCCCAGTGATGGTTTGATGGTCAGGGGCATGCCTCACACAGTGAAGTTGGTTTCCTTCCATTTCCACCGCCAGCTCTCCCAACAAATTCTGGGAACATATTCCTTGCCCAATCTGGATGTCCTTCTCCCAGAATAAAAAAAGACTCGCTATCTCTCCCTGGCCTTGGACTCCTGCTTTCTATTCTCCCTAACATTGCTATGACACTCAGGCTGTTCTCTTTACTACATCCAGCTTCAGTCAAGGTTGCTGCTTCATCACTTTGAAGAGGATTTTAAAGAAGGACCCAAAGCTGCAGGAATGTTTCTGTGTCTCATTCTGCATCATTACATGCAGACTTAAAATTGAGGGTCCTTTTCTCCAATTTGGGGCAGCATGAGAGAGTACACTTGTGAGGATCCTTCAATGATGAGAAAGAAGACAAAATCCAGGTTAGAGATGACGATTTTGCAAGTCACTGTATCTTTCCCAAAGCATATGGCATATATGGCCTTAGGGTTTGTTGTCAAGTAATTAATTGCCTGACAAAGAGAGACCTTGGGATGGAAAAAGTTTGTTTCAGAAACTGAAAGTTTCTATTACAGCATCAGTTGAAGATCATTCAGAAATAGACAAATACTTGTGAGTCACGGGAGCAGCAAGATGGGGGACAGACATTTTCTCTGATTCCCCAAATCTTTCAGACCTCTCTAAAACAGAAAGGATATGTGAAAGATAAAGCGCCTTCAGCTTTCACAGTGGTTTAGAACTCCCCCAATCCAAAAGATTAAAAAAACAAATTGTCAACAGGCAGTAAACATTTATTAAATATCTACTATGTGCCAAGCATTGTGCTGAGGGCTGGGAATCCCAGTGAGAGCAAGAAGGACAGTCCCTGACCTCAAGATCGCACAGTCATGTGGGAGAAGACAACACAAAAGAAAGCTCAAAAGTATTGCTGGCTGAGGGAGGGGAGGAGAAAACATGGTGGAGACCAAGACCCAGGAATACAGTTGGATGGGAAATGATGGCTGCTGCTCTGAAGGTCTTCTTTAAGTAGAAGCTGTGGGAAGGGCTCTTTGCTCTCCCCTCCAGTCACAAGAGCAGGAGGTATGAGGGTACTGATATAGTCTAAGGATGATGAGTTTACTGGTAAAGAAGTTTCTTGGGAGCATAATTATGATGGAGTTCAAGCCCAAGGGATGAAGCTGTTGGGAAATTAATAAACCACACGGACTCATATATGTTACATTTTATAAAATATTTTATGTCCCTTAGCCCATTTAATAACAATAATCATACAGGTATCCCTTCCAGGTCTGCAGGATTTAGGGGAATACACCCACAATCTGGAAAATCCATGTAAAACTTTTGGACCCTCCCTTGGTATCAAAGAAGTTGAATTTTTTCCTTCTTCTCTTATGAGCTGTTTGCAATACCTTATGGTAAAATTTCAGTTAAGTATTTGGTCATAGCCTATATGTAAGTCAGTGTTAAGTAAAAATGCTGTCTGAAAAAGAAATTTTAAAAGTAGGAAACAAATAGAAAAAAAATTTAAATGAAACAAATTTGAAGAGAAAACATACTGCGCAGGTAATGTTATACTTAACAGCACATTCATTTTATGCATTTATGAGTTTCTAAACTTTTAAAGATGTCTCTGCATTTCTGGCCTTTACAGGTCTATGATTGGCTGAATTTCATGTTCTTTTTGCAAACATTAACCTTGTACTTATTTTAACTTTAAAAAAGAAATGCTGTGTATTCATGGTAAAGATAAAATATGCTGATATATGATACTGTACACATATTTTATGCATTTCTGAGTTTCTAAACTTTTTCTGTCATATGTCGGATTTGCATGTCATTTGCAGCTTTCACAAAACTCCCCCTAAAATTCACATTTAATGTTTTGCATCAATCCACCATGCATCAAAACTGTGATGGGGAAAGTTACAATGTGAAAGGGATACCTTTTAAAGCTGCCATTTATGTAGTGTTTTAACATTTACAGTGTTGGGGCAGCTAGATGGCACAGTGAAATGAGTGAGAGCCAGGTCTAGAGTCAAGAAGACATCTTTCTGTATTCAAATCTAGCTTCAGATACTTACTAGCTGGGTGACCTTGGACAAGTCACTTAACCCTGTTTGCCTCAGTTTCCTCTTCTGCAAAAATGAGCCAGAGAAGGAAATGAGAAACCACGCTAGTATCTTTGCTAAGAAAACCCTGAAATACAATCATGATGAGTCAGACGTGACTCAAAAACAAAAAAAATTACAACTGTCATCTCATTTTTCCTTCACAACAGCTTCAGGAGATAGGTGTTACTATCCTTATTTTTACAGATGGGGAAACTGAGGTAGAAAGTAGTTGAATGACTTGCCCAACATTACCAAGGTAATAAGAGTCAGGGACAGGATCTGAACCAAGGTCCTCTGCCTCCCAATCCAGAATTCTGTTGGTTTTAACTAAAATTTTATAGGAACATATCTATTGTCTAAATCAATGTCCAAGTCTCTTCACCATGGCATGGCTGTTTCATTTATAATCGCAACATTTTGTCTTAATGAATATAGGACCAAGGTTGTCCTAAAATCCTCCAGGGGGCCATTTAGAAACGAAGTCAAAGAAGAACAATCAAAATTCCTCTTATTGATCTTCTACTTCTCTAAGGTTGGAAGGGAAGAACATTCAGCCTCATTTTCTGTGACTTAAACTATAATAAGAACTTGGGAATGACTCTCCACACAAATCACTGAGCCTTTCCTGTGTCAGAGTAAAACATTTCGGATTATAAAATGTGGATTTGGAAAAAGAGAATGTTAAAAAAGTGTTCCTTGGCCTGCCCACACCCATTTGCTGTGCCCCAAGAAGCTGGCTACCTGCCCTATCTCTTGTTTTGGTTCTTGACTGAAAGAATCCATGGACCTCTTTTTGTTGCTGGTTAGTCCTTTTTCAGTCCTCTCCAACTCTCCATGACCCCATTTGGGTTTCTTTTTTCATTGAAAATTTTTATTTAATTAATTAATTTAGAATATTTTCCCATGGTTCCATGATTCATGTTCTTTCCCTCACTTCCTCCCTCCCATAACCAATGAGCAATTCCTCTGGGTTTTCCATGTGTCATTGATCAAGACCTATTTCCATATTATTGATAATTGCACCAGAGTCTATATTGAGTTTTGTTTTTTTGACAAAGATACCAAAATGGTTTGCCATTTCCTTCTCCAGCTCATTTTACAAATGAGGAAACTGAGGCAAACAGGGTTAAATGAATTACCCAGAGTCACACAGCTAGTAAGTGCCTGAGGCCAAGTTTGAATTCATGAAGTTGAGTTTTTCTGGCATTCTATCCATCTACTGTGCCTCCTAGCTGCCCATATGGACCTCTTTGCTTTTATTAATTCCAAATGAATGATTTCACAAGAACCATCCTAAAATCGTCCAGAGACCCATTAGAACAGCCACCTTAGGGAGGGCATTCCAACTTCTCTCTAGTTCTCTGCCCCTCTAAAACAGGAAAAAAATCAATTAATTCCATATCTCAGAACGTAAACCGCCCTTGGAAATTGTGAGTGGTTCTCTACCCACCCACTACTCTACTCTACAACTACCATTGGGAAAGAAACCAGGTACCCCAAGAGCCAGAGGCAAGGAAGAAGTGAATTCTGGACATGGGACTGTCTCTGTAAAGATGTGAAGATGAGAGACCGAATATCACATACGAAGAAGCAAGAAGACCACAGAATATGCAAAGTAGAGGGATGCAAAATAAGTCTAGAAAAGTAGGGTGAAGTTGGGTTTTGAGGAACCTTGAATGCCAAATAGAGGAGTTGATATTTTTGTTGTTGGTTCATTGTCTGTCCTGTCCAATTTTGAGGGACCCCATTTGGGGTTTTCTTGGCAGAGATATTAGAGTGGTGTGCCATTTCCTTTTCCAGCTCATTTTACAGATGAGAAAACTGAGAGAACCAGGATTAAGTGATTTGCCCAGGGTCACACAGCAAGAAAGTGTCTGAGGCTGGATTTGAACGCAGGTCTTCCCAGATCCAGGTCAAGCAATCTATTCACTGCACCACCTAGCTGCCCCTGGAATTTGTATTGGGAATGTGTTTATGTCTATATATTTATATCTATGTGTACATATATAAATATACGTAGCATAACCTAATGAATAATAGACAGGTGGCAAGCTGACGTCACAGCTGCAAAGACCTGAGTTTCCAAGTGTTCCCTCTGATACATACTGGCTGGATAATTCAACATACATATATCTAGTCCTCAAAGTCTTACTCAACATGTCACGCCTGCACACAGTTATATAATATATACCCCCGTGTACGTATATACACCTAGAATCACGTGTGTGTGGGCACAATGGTACAAATATAATACAGACACACAGCATAATTCTGCATACATGCATGTCTATTACCATACATGTAGGCACACTCAAACGTTATATATGTAGTCCCCAAAGTCCTAATAAAGTTTTAAGCTCCGGTTTTAAGCTGTTAAAGCTTAACGCTGCCCCCAGATTTTTGGCACACGCTGTATAAATAAATACGAATGCATGCACACACACGTATATAATATAGTGTATATGGGAACATATCTAAGGGGATATTTTTCTCTTTCGCCTTATGGATAACAGCTGCTGTTTTTGCCAGGCTGTCATCTTTTGCTTGTTGCTTTTTCAACTTTATTTTTAAACAGTATAACATCAAGTACGACAACACCGAGCCTTAGACAGATGGAGAGCAAACTCAAATACCAGCTTTCCCCTGCCACCCTAATAAAAGGGACTGGGTGGGAAGGAGGGAGGGTGGTGTGAGGGGAGCAGTGCCATGCACCACGCAGGGAGGGTACAGCCAGCCTGCCAGAATCCTAAAAGCAAACAAATATCAATAAATCACAAACTAAAGAGGTGGGGAAGCTGGCAAATCCATCGAAAGGGACAGATATAACCAAGTGAATGGCACCTGAATTCTCAGCTGGGTCTAGAAGGAAGAGCAAACCTCGAGGGCTCCACGGGTTTTCACAGGCAGCTGGAGAGCCCAGTTCCCCTTCCTGAATTACCAGGGAATGATGAGAAGGGACTCCTAGGTTGGATGATGACTGTCACTGTGCACCTTCCGTGCACAGTGACATGGGCTGCTTGAGTTTGCTCCAGTACATGCATGCATTTTTGAGCTCGTGCGTGGGAGCGCTTCCTCCAGCAGGGAAGATGACAAGCCGTATCTTCCACCCAACATCCAGAGGACTTCTCATTCTCTTGGCATCTTGGGGGACAATGATAGACTTGGTCCTTTGCTTCAGGGAAAAGCATGGAAAATTTTCTGAAGCCAGTCCAGTCTTCCTGTTCAGTCCTGGATCCAAATCATTTTCCATCCACAATATTTGTCCGAGATTATTTTGATAGACAAACACTGCCCAACAACTTTGGTACACCAACAGGCATTCTTCATCCACTTAGTTTTCCTCCATGAATAGTTAAGCCAAACTCTTTTGAGTGATTAAGGATCTCATTTAGGAGAGTCTGCAATGCTCTGGAGCACAATATAATCTTTATTTTATTTTATTTTTAATCCCTTATCTTCCACCTTAGCATCATGGGTTCCAAAGCAGAAGAGCGGTAAGGGCTAGGCAATGGGGGTAAGTGACTTGCCCAAGGTTACACAGCTAGAAATTGTCTAAGGTCAGATTTGAGCCTCCTGTCTCTAGGATTGGCTCTCAATCCACCGAATCACCCAGCTGCCAGAGCAATATAATCTTTAGACAAAAGCATCTGCAGGACTTCACCATTAGTAGGGAAACCTCTTAAATTTGGTCTCTGATGGGCATCCCATATGGCTGTAGTAAAACCTCTAGTGAGCATATCTCTGTTTAATGTCTCACTTGCCAATTATTAAAAGCTCATCAAGCTAAACTTTCTCTGTTGATATATCTTTCAAGGACTCTTGTAGGATGTCAACATAGGCATGAGGGAAATCTTTTTGGAAGAGAATCCGTCAGGTGCTGTTAATACTATTTTTTAAACCCTTACTTTCCAGCTTAAAATCCAAATAGTGTTCCAAGACAAATGCAGTAAGGGCTAGGCAAAGGGGGTTAAGGGACTTGGTCAGGATCACACAGCTCAGAAGTATCTGAGGCTAGATTCGAATCTAGGACCTCCCATCTAGAGACCTAGCTCTCAATCCAGTGAGCCACCCAGCTGCCTCTGCTGTTTATACTTTTAAAACTCAAAAAAACCAAGCACAGTGTAATCCCAAATTCTCTCTCTGTGTATGACTGTAAATATATGACCTATTATGGAACAGAGGTGTCAAACTCTGGCTGAGCTGCCTCTGAGTGGGACGGGAGCCAGATGAAAATGTAATTGGAAAATTTTTAACAAAATAAAAATACAGCATAGAAAATGTTAATTTGTGATTTTCTAAGTCAACCTGTGAGGGGCAGCTAGGTGATATAGTGGACAGAGAGCACTGGGACTGGAGTCAGGAAGACCTGAATTCAAATCTGACCTCAGACACTTACTGGTTGAGTATCTCTGAGCAAGTCATTTAACCCTGTTTGCCTCAGTTTCCTCATCTGTAAAATGAGCTGGAGAAGGAAATGACAAACCATTTGGTAAAACATCTGTGCCAAGAAAAGCTCAAATGGAGTTACAAAAAATTAGATGACTGAAATGACTGAACAATAAGAAGTCAATATGCAACTTTCAAGAATACCTTTCTATTTGAGTTTGACATCACTGTTGTAGAATACTGTTTGCCTGCCTTTTTCTTATGCCTTCATCAGTGATTTCATCAATAATGTATAGATTATTCTCTTAATAACTTTTTAAAAAAATCTTACTTACCTTCTGTCTTAGAATCAGTGCTGTGTATTGGTTCCAAGGCAGAAGAGCAGTAAGGGCTAGGCAATGGGGGTTAAGTGACTTGCCCAGGGTCACACAGCTGGGAAGTGTCTGAGGTCAGATTTGAACCCAGGATCTCCCATCTGGAGGCCTGGCTTTCAATCCATTGAGTCACCTAGTTACTCCTCTTAATAGTTTTGAGAGCAGGAAAAGTAAGCATTTGAGTCAGTGCTTACTGATTTTTTCTTTCTTTTAAAAAAATTAAATTTGCTCGTTTATTACATTAAAATCCCTACCCAACTCTCTCCTTCCCTCCCTCCCCTCCACCATTAGAAAAGGCATCATTTGACAAAAAGGTATATGGATTTATAAAACTGTATCATATTTATTTCTGTTTATCAGTCCTTCTCTGGAGGTAGACATATACAAGCCATTCTTCAAACAATATTTCTTCTTGATCACCTTTTGTGGGTAATAATGTCTGAAATTTTTTTCTGTGACTTGGGAATCTTCTCTTCTTTTAGATATCTTGGAAAGTGATCCTCCAGTTTCTTTTCCCAAATTGATTCGCCTCTTCTATGTACAGTTGGTCTTATTTAATTCCTTTTCCCATTTTTGTTTTTTTAATGTCATTTCTCTCCTCCTCTAACATATCCAGGATTGTGATGTTATAAAGTCCAAATGGGATGCTGCCACTGTCTTTGATGGTGTCTTGATGCCTTTCTTTGAAGGAATAAAATACCCTCCCTTCTCTTCTCCTGTAGAACCATAATTCTTGTCCTTATA
Source organism: Monodelphis domestica (assembly GCF_027887165.1). NCBI lineage: Eukaryota > Metazoa > Chordata > Mammalia > Didelphimorphia > Didelphidae > Monodelphis > Monodelphis domestica. The sequence goes on along the minus strand of NC_077229.1, from coordinate 420,815,420 downwards.
ACCAAAGTCAAAGGGCTGTAAGGGGAAGATCATTTATAGGAGAAGAAATAAGACCCAAAGAGGGGCATCATTTGCTTGTTCAAGACCTTCAAGGTTCAAATTCAATTCAGTTCAGTTCAACTAGTATATATTAAATGCCTGCTCTATGCAAGGAACTCTGCCAGGCCTTGGGAAGGCAAAACCAGAAAAGAAACAATTCCTTCCTTCAAAAAAGCTTATATTCTACTAGGGGGAGTAATATATACACCAGTAAATAAATGCAAGTAAAAAATAAATGCAAAAAATATTCAAAATCAATACAGAGTAATTTTAGCTGGGGATAAGCACTTACAATTGGTGCAATTAGGGAAAAACCTCATGAAAAAGTCAGGGATTCTACTAGTAATTCTGAGCAATCTTTCACAAGGTGGGTAATATTTTCAGTTCTTTTTTTTAACTATTTATATGTTCTGACCCATTATCTACTATTGGAGAATGGCTCTTAGTCTTATATATGTTTCTTTTAGTTCTCTGTATCTCTTGGATCTCAGACTCTTACTGGAGAGACTTGAGGCAAAGATGTTTCCCCCCAATCAACAGCTTCCCATCTTATCTTGATTGCATTAGTTTTGTTTAGATGCATGTGATTTCTTAGAAAGGGAGAAAGTTGAGCCAAGGGTGATGTGGGTCCTGGAACGTAAACAGGGCTGATATAGGTACGTGGGGCTCCGAGAAAGCAACATTTCTTCATTATGCATTTAGTATGTGTTGCCAGCCATGCAGCACTGGCATACGGTTAGGAAAGTAGCCTATACTCTAGTTGGGAAAATAAAGGCATAGACCTGTGGGGAATGCATAAGAGCACTTGTTGGGGAGTCAGAAAACTCAGACATGCCTAGATAGGATGGCAACATGTGCCAGCACCCCCTGAGGAATCATCATTGGTCTTCCCATTTCTCTTCAGGGAAGCAAGTGCAAGCACAGCTTTGCAGAAGGCTTTGCCAGCATCCCTGACACAACTTTCTAGGGAAGCCTATGATACTTACCCACTAACGAGCAGCACGGTATAATGGGTGGAATGCTGGATTTAGAGACAGGAGGCCTGGGTTTGAGTCCAGTCTCTCTTGTTTGCTAGCTGAATGGTCTTGGGCAGCACATGTCCTCTCTCTTAGCCTTAGGGTTCCTCATAGGTAGAAGGAAGGGACTGGATGAGATGATCTCTGAGGTCTCTTCCAACTCTAACACCCTCAATTAAATTATTGTTTAAGACAATAGCACAAAAGATATCAGAGCGCCAGATGGATGCTATGGAACACCAACATTACAGGTGAGTCCACACAAAAAAGTGACATCAAAAAGTGATGGAGTCATTGGGGGATGGTGTTGTGAGCTCAGCCACGAGCAATGGGGAGGATTTAGATGGAAGTGGAGAGGAAGAAGAGAGAAATCTTAGCAACCCCATGACTTCTGAAACTTTGTGAAGAGTGCTTTACAGAACACTCACAGCAATCTTGGGTCCCAGTCTGAGAATGGCAGATGGAATCAAACATTCAACAAGCATTTATTAGTACCTACTATGTGCCAGATACCCCTTACCAGCCCAGAGATGCAATGGGTAAAACAATGTGTTATATTTATATTTAAAAGAAGGAGACAAAAAGCATGTATGTATACACACATACATGTATATATGCACATACACATAGAAAATTAATATAAAGGAAATAAATGCAATGCAAATACAGGGTTAAAACAAAGACCCTCTGAGAGACAACTATTTTTTATTCTTCAGTTTACTAGAGGATGGATAAGATGCATAGTGAATGAATAAATGAATGAATGAATGAATGAATGAAAAAAGAAACTGCATTAAACACTTACTTTATGCCAAGCAGTATGCTAAACCCTGAGGACACAAATAGAAAAAATGAGGCAGTCACTGCTCCCAAGAAGCTCACAGTTGATTTAAGGATATAAAAGAAAATTTAGTTGTAGAGCAGATGGAAAGGTCCAGCTGTACTATGGGCTGTAGTTGTAGGGCAGATGGCAAGACCAGGATTCCTCTGATTATATTACTAGGTTAGATGATGGGAATGAGGGGCAGAGCAGGTGGTAAGATATGGAAGACCTCAGGAAGCCATAGCAAGGTAGACTATAGGGCCTGGCATTCTTCATCTTATTGGAACAAGCAGATTTGTTGTCTTCTATCCTGGTCAAGCCCTGTATAGTCACACAGCCTAGGAAGTGGGAAGGAAAGAGAAGGCACCTTTGGAGATGGCTGCAGGGTACTCCCATTTTCAAAGGACCTAACAGATAGTGCTTATGGTGCTAGACTCATTAGACATATTGGGGACCTTTCTTCTTAATCTCGGATTCCCATGGTGGGAGAAACAGATCAAAACAGAAAAGTCCACTTTACAGTAACTACAGAATCACCAGAAGAATCTCAAGCAGAAAAGGTTCCTCTCTTCTTTCGGAATTACTTATTTTCCTCCTTCCCTTTCCAAATAATTCAAAAGTTTTGGGTTGACTTCTATTAAACCAGTGTTGGAGATTTATTCCATCACAGGCAAGATTGGCAATCAGAAAACAACAACAACAACAACAACACATAAGCTTGGGTTTACCTGAAGATGGACTACATTCTTCCCTTTCATGATTTTGCTTTCAACATCAAGGACAGCTCCTGAGTCCAGAAGGCAGTAGGAAGGGTTTCCCCTAAAAATAAATGGTTTCTTTCATGTCCTTCTGGTTTCTTCTGAGGCTCTGGTGTGGGGATTGGATGAGCTGATAAAAACTTCTAGGGGAAGAGTTTCAATTTAGGAAGAACAAGCAGCTGCTTACATGATGTTACTTCAGGAGTGACCCCTTTACTGGCCGATGCCCCAAATCTCATTATTGGAGCTTAATATTTTTATTTTTAAACCCTTACCTTTTGTTTTACAATTGATACTAAGTATCAGTTCCAAGGCAGAGTGGCAGTTAAGGGCTATGCAAAAATTGGGCTTAAGTGCCTAGGGTCACATAGCTAGGAAATGTCTGAAGTCAAATTTGAACCCAGGACCTCCAGTCTCCAGGCCTTGTTCTCTATCCATTGACCCACCTAACTACCCCCAGCTTAATTTCTTTAAAGGAAGACTTGAATACCTATTAAAATATACTTAGACCCTGAAAAAAAGATCACATTTTAAACTTTCCTCAGGGTGAATAAAGGTATGGAGAGCAAAATTTGATAGATTAATCTCAGGAAAGAAGGGGAATGCACTTGGATGGGGACAAGGCATCAGAGAGGAATAAACCATGATATAGAGTGGGGACACCAGGCAGCACAATGACAAACCTCCAATTTGCACAATGAGTTCTTTGCCATTTTATTGGGTAACATAAATATGTTCAGTAGGCAGGGATTTCGTATGATGAAGGACTCCCCACCCCCAATAGCTAGACAGGATGTTTTATAAAATCCATCAATATAGTCTAATGGTGGGGGTAAAGTAAGACTGAGCAGGCATGTCTGTGCAGAAGATACAGGAACAAATAACCACAAGGGATGGACGCCAAGGAAAGGTAGCACAAGACTGGCTTGCCTTCTTTTTGTGCATGGACTACTTCCATTTCCCCCTGCATGAGACTTCCACCTCCTACTATGCCTTTCTGATCTCCAGCCTCTGGAGAAGAGAAAAGTTTAACTGTGACCTTCCATTGGATTGTATCTTCCATCCTCTGCTACGTGTTCCCTGAAGGAAATGGAAGAAGCAAGTTGGAAGGGAGTGGGACTTCCATCTCCATCTATACTGTCCTTTGTGATTTCCAGCCTTTGAAGGAAGCAGAAGAGGCACCTTCCCTCTCATGCTTCACATGTCTCTTGCCTGATCTCTAGCCTCTTCTGGAACCTTCCATTTAATGATTAACATATCCCTACCTGGTCACACCCTACCCATCTAACTGATCCTGAACTTTGGTAGGTCTTCATCTAAACGCTGTTCTCCATACTCTACCAGCTAATTCCTTATTCCTGTCCCCCTTAATCTTTGCACCCCAAAGTCTCAATCAAATACTACCTACCCCCTTCCATTGTGCCTTCTGGAATGTCTGTGCCATTGGCTATAAATCAACCTTCATCTTAAATCTCTTTCTTTTCAATTCTTTCTCTCTTTTGACAATCTTTAAGACCTGAATAACACAGTCTCCCTGGCCACCTTTCCCAGTACTGGCTATATTTTTAATTCTTCCTTTCAGCTATGAAATTCCTTACTCCTCATTGTTATTTTCAGGTTCTGGGGCCATTTTCTCTGGCTATTCCTCATACTGAGCATTCTCTCCTTCTTTATCTCCATTTTCTGTCTTCCTTCAAGTTCCCACGAAAATCCTATCTTCTATAGCAATGTTGTACATTTTTTGCATGCCCTGCACCTATGTCCAGCCACCCTGAGCAAGCACTGGGTAATACGGGGGCTCACAGACACCTTGAATTTGCTCTCCAGACACTTGAACTTGAAAACCTTCACCAAGGCTGTTCTATAGGAAGCCTTTCCCAACTCCCCTTAATTCTATTGCCTTCTTTCTGTTTTGTATTTCCTATTTACCCTGTCTACAGCTTGTTTGCACACAGGTGGTTGCTTGTTGTTTCCCCCATTTGACTGTAAGCTCCTTGAGGTCAGGGACCGGTCTTTTGCCTTCCTCTACCTCTTCTGTGTTTAGCCCAGTACCTGACCTATAGGGTGCTTAAGAAATGCTAACTGATTGACTAGTCCAGAGTGCGATGAGAACTAAGGAAAGGATTAAGATTAATGATGATCATTTAGGACTTGGACTCATTGCTCCCCTCCCTTCCCATCTCCCCACTGCCAATGGAATGCCAGCCAGTGCCAGTTGTCCTGGGAGGCTTCTTGTTGTGAAGATGCCTTTTCTGTCCCGAGAGGTACAGGCTGAAGCTTATGCTGCTGCTGAGCAAGGCATTTTTTCTCATCTGCCCAGGGCCTGTGCCAAAGTCAATAGTCTGATGAAAATATTGAGAGTCCCAGTTTCCCTTTCAGTCCTGAGCAGGCAACATAAAGAACACTGGGGGTGGGGAGCTGGGTTGTAACTGATTTTTCTCTGCTTCTTCCTCTAACTTAGTTTTTGTTGAAGCTTTAAAAAAATCCATCAGAAAGCAAAGGAACAGAGTCAGAGCACTAAGAGCATGGACCTAAGGCTGGGAAGTAGTCTTCTAGTCAAGGATGGCAATAAAGAAAAATGAAGTCCCAATTCATCAGCTCCATAGCCTGGCACTGAGGACCTCTATAATCTGGTTTTATCAACTAATCTCATCTCCTACTGTTCACCAGCACAAACCCTCTAAACCAGCCAGACTGGTTTCTTGGTTATTCCTTTTCTCTGCCATTTCTCCCCAAACCACTGTGACTCCTGACCCCCAAGCTTTTGCTCATGCCCCTCCACCTGCCCATCTAAATCTAATTCTGGCAGTCTCAAAATTTTGTTCTCCCCTTTAGATTCTTAAAAATTCCTGAGGACCACCCCCAAGAGCTTTGGTTTATGTGGGTTATATTATAAATTTTAGTCTTAGTATTATCACAAAAACAATTTTGTTGTTATTATTATTATGAAAATTGGACACCTTGGAAGGATCTGCCCTCCAGGGATTCCCAGACCACACCCAGAGGTATCAAGCCCAAGGACTGCTGGTGCTAATAAAACTCTGAGTAAGGTCAAAACTAGATTAGAATGTAATTAGGAGATATTTAACAAAACAAAGAAAAAGAATACAACATCAAAATGTTAATTTGTGATTATCTAAATCAGCATGGGCTCACATGGGTTGCTTCTGAGTTTAACACCATTGGGTGAATCTAACTCACATTTCACCTCTTCTAAGGAGTTTTCCTTGACTACTCCAGCCTGCAGTGATCTTTCCTTCCTCTCATCTATTAGCAGTTATTGTTCATGCCCCTCAAAATAGCATAGACTGTCTTGACTTGCTATTTGTTCATTTGTATACCCCTCTTTCCCTCTACTTGATTATAGATCTTTGAAGTCAGAGACTAGTTCTTCTTCTAATCTTGTATGGAGGTTTGACTGAATTAGGGAGAGACTTGTGGTGGGCAGACTAACCAGCTGGCTATTGCAGCAGTCTAGGCATTAAGTGATGAAGATCTGCTCTAGAGTGGTGACCTTGGCAACAGATTGGATACGGGGGAGCAGGGTAAGGGGTTAGAGATATCAAGAAAACAAGGATGGCACCTAAGTTGTGATCCCTGAGGGTGAGGGAATTGTGGGAATTGAATGAACCACACCAAATCCATCTTGTGACTCAATTCTGGATCTAACTCAGTTCCCTTTCTATTCAGTTATGGGGCTACTCTTGTGAGAATTTCTGTCTTGTGAGAAAGCTTTATTCAATAATAGGAATTGTGAGAAAATTTTATTGTATTGTTTGAACCTAGCTCTGTGTGGCTAGGAAGCTAGATCACCTCTCCAAAAATTGATGTAAGAAATTTTCTCATGATTACACTTCTCAAGTAACCCATATATCTTATTTGAAAGCAGACCACATACTAGTCAATCAGCTACTGTTTCCATGTCCCTTTGATTGAATACAGACACTTGGGGGGAATGAGACATCTCTTTTTCTGATTTCTGAGAACTGAACCTGTTTGCTTTATCTCACTCTTCCCAACTTGAAAATCCCTAACATTTCCTCCAACTAGAAATCAGATTATCTAATCTTGTATCCTGTTTTATATCCTATTAGTTGTTTTCCTTTAATGCATAAAAGTCTGTTCTCCCCTTTATTTGGGATCCAGTGCTAAGCTGAGGAGACCCGATACTGATTTGTTATGCAATTGGCATGCATTGCTTAATAAATCAATATGCTTGGAAGCTCAGACTTCTGTTTCCTGAGTTATTTCAGATTGTATCCATCACATGAGACTAGAAGAATGGTGATATCCTTGACAGTTATTTGTCAACAGGGAGATTGTAGGGAGAAAGATAGTAAGTTCAGTTTTGGACATTTTGAGTTTAAGAGGTCTACTGGACATCCAGTTCAAGTTGTTAGAGATGAAAGACTAGAGCAGAGGAGTTAGGACTAAGATAGCTTTGGGAATCATCAACAGAGAAATGATCATTAAACTTGGGGGCTTAATTAGATCCTAAATAAAGTACAATAGAGGGAAAAGAGAAGAAAGTTCAGGGCAGGACCCTTTGGGACACCCATAGTTAGTGGGCATGATTTGAGTGAGGATCCAGCAGAAGAGTCTGAGAAGGAGCAGCCAGAGCAGGGAGCAGCCAGGGGAGTGTGATATCCCAAAGGTCTAGAGAGAAGAGAATATCAAGGAGACGAGGTTAATTGATAATGTCAAAGGCTTCAGTGAGGTTAAGAAGAATTAGGATTGAGAAAGCTCATTGGATCTGGCAACTAAACAATCATTGATAATTTTGGAAAGCAGTTTTGGTGAAATGCTGAGATCAGAAGTAGGAGGTTAAGAAGAGAATAAGAGGAAAGGGAGAGGAATATCTATTATGGACAGTTTTCTCAAGTAATTTAGCATAAAGAGTAGAAGAAACATAAGATGATGGTTTGAAGGGATGAAAGAATCAAGTGAGATTCTTTGAGGCTGAGGGGGACATAGGAATATTTATAGGCAGTAGGGAAGGAATCAGGAGACCAATGGAGATTGGAGATAAGTGAGAGTAGAGGTGACAGAGGAGCGATCTTCTGGAGGATACATGACAGAATTTACAGGTTTACTTTGACAAGGAGTAGGGTCACTTCTTCATGTGAGATAGGAGTGAAGGAGGTAGTGGTAGAATGCAACTGAAATATATGAGATAAAAAAGAGGGAGCTCTTGGTGAATGATTTCAATTTTTTTCTGTAAAATATGAGGTAAGGTTCTCAGCAGAGTAGGTATGGGAAGGGGAAGCCGTGGGAGATTTGAGGAAAGATGAAAAGGTTTTAAAGAGTCCCTATGGAAAGAAAATAGGACATGAGTTGATAAGGAAAGTACAAAAAGATTGCCTAGCAGCAGAAAGAACCCAGTTGAGATTGTGTAACATAAATTTGTATTGGACTCAATCAGAATACTTACATGATTTTCTTTACCTCCATTCAGCAGCAAGTAAAGGTAGTGAAGGTTTTGATTGGTGGAAGCAATAGAGGGATGACTGCAATTGGCAGGGTGAAATCAGTGATAAGATAAAGGGCTTAACCTTTGATCCAGCCAGAGCACTGCTGGGTTTGTACCCCAAAGAGATCATAAGGAAAAAGACTTGTACAAGAATATTCATAGCTGCACTCTTTGTGGTGGCCAAAAATTGGAAAATGAGGGGATGCCCTTCGATTGGGGAATGGCTGAACAAATTGTGGTATATGTTGGTGATGGAATACTATTGTGCTAAAAGGAATAATAAAGTGGAGGAATTCCATGGAGACTGGAACAACCTCCAGGAAGTGATGCAGAGTGAAAGGAGCAGAACCAGGAAAACATTGTACACCGAGACTGAAACACTGTGGTACAATCGAACATAATGGACTTTTCCATTAGTGTCAATGCAATGATCCTAAAAAATCTGCAGGGATCTAGGAGAAAAAACACTATCTACAAGCAGAGGACAAACTGTGGGAGTAAAAACACCGATGAAAAGCAACTGCTTGACTACAGGGGTGGAGGGGATATGACTGAGGAGAGACTCTAAACAAACACTCTAATGCAAATACCAACAACATGGAAATGGGTTTGAATCAAGGACACATGTGATACCCAGTGGAATCACACGTCGGCTATGGGAGAGGTGGGGGGGGAGAAGAAAAGAAAATGATCTTTGTCTCTAATGAATAATGCTTGGAAATGATCAAATAAAATATTGTTTTAAAAAAAGATAAAGGGCTTAAGGACTCAAGAGAAGAGTTAGTTCACCAAGGAGTCCATATGGAGAAAAGAGGAAATTGCCCTATTAGATTTTAAGCTTTGTAAGGACAAGAACCACACTGTTCTTCATCTTCCTGGTGCCCAGCACAGTTTTCTGAATAGAGTAGATACATAATATAGCAAACAAGCATATTGGGGACAAATAATAATAAAGAGATGGAGTGAATTACTCTATTCTGGGGTCTCTCCTTTAACTATATTTGTCATAAAGGGCATTTCCCCCCTTCCATTTGCCCCAATTGCACATGCACTTGCGCGTGCGCGCGTATACACACACACACACACACACACACACACACACACACACACACACAAATGCTGGTTGTGGCTCTACTGGGGCAAAGGTGTTTATAGACAAAAGAGCCTGCTGGTTTCTCTGGCTTCTCAAGTACGTTGTAGCGAAAACTGGATTCAGAAGCCGGAGTCCCAGGTTTGAACCTTGGCTTTTACCCTTACTAATTGGGCGATGTTGGGAAATCAGAGAATTTCTCTACATGCCAGTTTCCTCATCTACGTAGGAATATACTACAGACCTTGTAGAAATCTGACTTGTTGTTGTCCTACCAGAAGAATCTATCTTGATGACTCAGATGGATGATTTGAACATCTCTGATGAGAACATGCAGCAATGAGGCAACAGCTGGGCTCTGGGTCTACATTTTTCCTTCTGATGGATGCTGCATTGAATATTTCATCATTTGACATGTCTGGGGCTGCTTGGCTCAAGTAGTTAAGCGAAACCCGGATAATTCTCCTTTAGAATGAGAGTGTCCTATTTTGGGAGATCGGACGTTGGTTTGTTCACCTGTAAAATAAGCAACTAGTCTGAGGTCCCACCTGGCTCTCTATTTCTATTGTCCCGTCACCCTGACTAGCCATATGCTATAGCTCTAAGCCCAAGAAGGCTCTCTCCTTAACCAGGGTCACAGCAACACTGGGACACTTGGGGACATTGAGCCCCACATGGAAGTTTCTTGTCCCCAGTATATTTACCTGTATGCTTCCTATATCGCTACTGCTGGGGACTCATTCAAATAAAGCATGGCCCTACTGCGCATCTTAGCAAAGCTCATGCCACTGATGACTAAACCGAATAGCCTAGAGGGTGGCTATTTTACTACAGCCTCCCCCTACTAATGGAACCATGTTATCTCGGGACTTCTGACCTACTTAACTAATGGCTGGGTCAGTAACTTACTTTCACACTCAGCACATTTTCACCATCCTTCAAGAAGCAAGCATATACCGAGCCACCATTAGGTCTAAGACACTGAGCTCATTGGCTACAGAGGCATAGGAAAGGTGGTTCTAGAGATCTAATAAATGGGAAAATCTGCCTCTACTTCATTCTGCGTAGGGCAGGTGGGGCAACGCCCTCCAGCAGGGACCCAGCTGTAACGCACAAGAGACCTGAGCTCAGCCCCAGGGAATAGCAATCATAGGGCACATGATAGAATCTCTGGCTTCTATCAAATTTACAGATGAAGAAACTGAGGCCAATGGAGGCAAAGCAACTTTCTCAAGGATGTACAAGTATTGAGTACCAGCCCTGGGACTTGAACTTTAGTCTTACAGCTGGATCCAGGGCTGTGGTTTGCATTATTATATCACAGCATTTTCTGGCATTCCTCTTTCTCCAAAAAGATTTTCCTTGTGTTTACTCTCAATCTAATTTGATGGCAGGTATTTATTTGTATGTGTACATTTTGCTTCCTCCAATAGAATTTAAGATCCTTCAGAGACTGGTTTTTTTTGGTTCTAACACAAAGCCTGACCATGGCCAGATGGACATAAAAGATCCCAATAATGTGGAAAATAAAGGTGGGGGGGGGGGCAAGAGACACTGAGGTCCTGATGGGGAAGTCTAACCCCTGAGATGCTTTGCCCCATAGCCTGGCATGCACTCGATTTATCCAGGCTATCCCATTGAGTTACTTACTGCACTTTAGACAAAGCTGCCCACCACATCAAGGCATTTAGACAAACACTATCATTTGAGCTTCAGAAGTAGCCTTTTGGGGGAGAATGACAAGATACTTTTCTTTAATAAAGTAACACCTCCACACCTTTGCACAAGCCATTCCCCATGCCTAAAATGCCACTCCTTACCTATCCTCTTTAAAATATTTGTTTTGTTGTTCAGTCACTTTTTAATCTTGGTGGACTCTTTGAGACCCCATTTAGGGTTTTCTTGGCAAAATTCTTGGAGAGGCTTGCCATTTCCTTTTCCAGCTCATTTTGTAGATGAGGAATTGAGGGGAAAATGGGTAAGTCCAAGGTCACAAAGCCAGTAAGTGTCTGAGGGTAGATTTGAACTTATGAGGATGCCTTCCTGATTCCAAGTTCTAGGTTCTGTCCACTGAACCACCTTGTTGCCCCCTTAGGATCCCTCGTTCCCTATAAAATTCATCTCAAGAGCCACCTCCTCTCTGAGGATTTTCCTGGCATTTCTCTTTCTCAGTAAGATTTTCTTTGTGTTTATCCTCAATATCACTTGATAGTGGGTATTTATTTCTATGTGTACATTTTGTTTCCTCCAATAAAATTTAACATCCTTCAGAGACTGGTTCTTTTTTGTTCCTGGCACAAAGCCTGATACAGCAGGCACTAAATAAGTGCTCATTTTTACTTGAAAGGAGCACGGGATTGGGCGTCAGGAAGACAAAGAATTGGGCATGGGGGAGGGCTCACAAAAGAGGAGTCTGGCTTTCATGTTCCCCCTCTGAGCGCCTACATGGACTGTCTAACGTGAGCCTGTTCTGCATTAGGGATGATTTTACTCCTTGAGACATCTTGAGACATGTAGTCTCCCCAGTTGAAACTTGTCACTGTATGTTAAGTCAGACCGTGTTAAGCAAGGCATTCTGAGGTATGAGAAAGAGCTGGACTTCTTAGAGAGTATTTCCAAAGGGAGAATTCATTAGAAGAAAGAAAATTGGCAGCTTCTCCATCCACTCGAATTCCTTAAGGACCAAGGGCGTTTCATTCATGAAACAGGGAGAGAAACCCACAGGAGCTCAGGGCTGCTTTTCTACCTGCCACACTTTTTCTGGAACTTCAGAAAGAAGGGAGAACACCCTTAGGGGGCCAGCTTCAAGTGGAAAATACATTTCTTGGCCATCAAGGCAGAATTTTGTTCAGAATTGGCCACTCACTTGCTGTGCAACCATATAGGCTATTCATTTCCCTCTCTGAGCCTCCCTATATTCGTGCAACAAATTAATTGTTTGACATAAATAAATAATCTCCTTTTTCCTGCTTTAATATTTGATAATTCCAGATCTCCAGAAAGAGAGAAACCTGAACAGAAGATCTGGTATCATTATTCCTGTTTTCCCACATGGAATATAGGACCCCAAAAGGCAGAGTGACTTATTCAAGGCTATCTAGCTAGGAGAGAAGGCATTTCCACCCCCTCCAAACACAATATTTCCTTTTTTAAAAATTCGTGGGGCAGTTGGGTGGTTCAGTGGATTGAGAGCCAGGCCTAGAGATGGGAGGTCCCGGGTTCAAATCTGACCTCAGACACTTCCCAGCTGTGTGACCCTGGGCAAGTCACTTGACCCCCATTGCCTAGCCCTTACCACTCTTCTGCCTTGGAACCAATATACAGTATCAATTCTAAGATGGAAGGTGAGGGTTTAAAAATATTCTTTACTTTCTACCTTAGTAACAACTCTAAGACAGAAGAACAAAGTCTGGCGGATGAGTTTAAATGACTTGCCCAAGGTCACACAACTAGGAAGTGTCCGAGGTCAGATTTGAACCCAGGACTACATAACTCCAGGCCTGGTGCTCTAACCATTCCACAACCTAGCTGCCCTAATCACTATAATTTCTTGAATTTGATCATTTCCATCATGTAACATCTAGTCATGGATAATATGGTGGACTTGGATTTGGAAAGACCTGGGTTAAAAATCCTGCCTCTTGTTGCTCTGAACCTCAAGCAACTCTCTAAGACTACAAGGCAGCTGGGTGGTTCAGGGGATAAGAAAGCAAGGCCTCAAGATGAAGGTTCTGGGTTCAAACCTGGTCTCAGATGCTTTCTAGCTGTGTGACCCTGGGAAAGTCACTTAACTCCAATTGCCTAGTCCTAACCACTCTTCCATCTTGGAGCCAAAACTTGATTCTAAGATGAAAAATAAGGGCTTTTTGTTTTAGGACTACAAGTTAGACAGGTTACAACCTCTAGTAAAGCCATAGAACCATGGACATGCTGACGCTATTTTGGGAGAATCTGAATTTTTCCAGTAAGAGAAAAACACAATTTCAGAATTTGAGGGAACTTCTGAGATCATCTAGAGCAGCCTATATATTAACAAGAATCTGTCCACAACAAATGGCCATGGAGTCTTTGGGTCAAGACCACTAGCGAGTGTGAACCCCTACCTCCTGAGGCTGCCCCTTCTTTAGAAAGTTGTTTGTTTGTTTTCCCTTCAAGGCTGAATCTACCTCTCTGAAACTTCAACCCATTGCCCTAAGTTCAGCCTTCTGGGGGCAGAGAACAAGTTTAATCTCTCATGACAATTCTTCAGATATTTGCAGATGACGGTCACCTCCTGTTCATTCCCCTTTAGCTGGCCCTACTCCAGGCTACACATGCTTAGATCCTTCCATCAGTCTACGCCATTCCCAGCTTTCCTCTCCTTTATCACAAATTATGAGATAAAATAATAATTTCCCACAAAAGTTCCTATCATTTCTGTTTCAACAGCCAGACCTTTGTTGTTGGTGAGAACCAGTCAAAGAATAGTTGATCCTTCCCATTCTGAAGGGTGAAGGGATGAAATAACCAAGTTGGGTTTTTTTTTTTTTTTGGTTGGTTTGTTTTAAAGTATCTGTTGATAATACATGTATAACCCAGTAGAATTGCTTGTCAGCTCTGGGAGGGGGGAGGGAAGAGGGGGAGGAGAGAACACGAATCATGGAACCTTGGGAAAATATTCTAAATCAATGAATCTATCAATTTATTAAACATAAATAAATAAAGTTCCTGCTGCTCTGTTTTTGGTAAACAAGAGAGCTCTAGTAGATTTCTGGAAAAGTAAAGTTCTTATCTCAGGACCATATTATACCTTCATGCCAGCCTTGTGAGTTCTTTCCCAAATTCATCTATTTCTTCCTTCTTTTCATGTGGTCTATAGTGTAGTCCCTTCCTTCCTTCCTTCCTTCTTTCCTTTCTTCCTTTCTTCCTTCCTTCCTTCCTTCCTCTTCCTTTTTTCTTTCTTTCCTTCCTTCCTTCCTTCCTTCCTTCCTTCCTTCCTTCCTTCCTTCCTTCCTTCCTTCCTTCCTTCTTTCCTTCCTTCCTTCCTTCCTTCCTTCCTTCCTTCCTTCCTTCCTTCCTTCCTTCCTTCCTTCTTTCCTTCCTTCCTTTCTTTCTTCCTCTTCCTTTCTTTCTTTCTTTCTTTCTTTCTTTCTTTCTTTCTTTCTTTCTTTCTTTCTTTCTTTCTTTCTCTCTTTCTCTCTTTCTCTCTTCTCTCTCTTTCTCTCTTTCTCTCTCTCTCTCTCTCTCTCTCTCTCTCTCTCTCTTTCTTTCTTTCTTTCTTTCTTTCTTTCTTTCTTTCTTTCTTTCTTTCTTTCTTTCTTTCTTTCTTTCTTTCTTTCTTTCTTTCTTTCTTTCTTTCTTTCTTTCTTTCTTTCTTTCTTTCTTTCCCCTTACATTCCATATTAGAATCAATACTGTGTATTGGTCAAGGCAGAAAAGTGGTAAGGGCTAGGCAATGAGGGTTCAGTGACTTGCCCAGGATCACATAGCTGGGAAGTATCTGAGGTCAGATTTGAACCTAGGATCCCCTGTCTCCAGGCCTGGCTCTCAATTCACTGAACCACCCAGCTTCCCCACCCTCCCCCCAGTATTGTATAATTTCTGATAATAGAATTATTTCTGTCTCTTTTGAGGCAGAATATTTCTCCACTTTTATTCCTAGATTTTCTCACATGAGAACATCCTCTACATTAGTCTATATGTATTCTCCTATAGTACAGTATTTGTGAATTGAATATCTAGGGGACCTTCATCCCAGAAAGACTCAACATAGGAATCAGAGTCACGTGTCTGATAGTCTGATGCAGTCTTGACGACCTGATGGCACTATGGAAGCCAGATGGCATCACATATGAAAGCTGTTGGACAATGGAAGAACCGGGGTGAGGAACTTAGGTTTGACAAGCCAGCTTGGGAAGCTGTGCTTCCATATCTGTCTCTGGGCTGACTCTTCCTCGGAACTCTTAGCTCATCTTTGACCATTGTTGGGCTCGAATCCAGGATTTGATCCTACTCAAGTCAGAAAGTCTGGAAACCTTATTTCTCTCATACTTTCTGCTAATAAATGCTTATAAATTTAATATAAAGCCTCTAAGAGTACTTTTTATTTCCAATAAGTATATACTTTGTCCTCTCTTTTACCTGTCCTTCAACAGCCATATTCTAATCACATGAATCATGGGTCCATCCCAGTAAATCTCAGTGTTCACTCAGTGTTTGACTCCTTGTATAAAACTACTAGTTTATCTTATTTAACTTCTCTACTTAGTACATTTGGGTATAGGCACAGGAGACCAGAAGGGCTAGTAAATGCTTAACAATCTGCTTTCTGATGGAAACACACACACACACACACACACACACACATATATATAAACCCGTCACACATTTAAGTTTAATCTGCATTATTAGCATCCTCTCTCTCACTTTCTTAAGTCTAGACAATCAATGAAACAATAGATCAAGCCTTGATACGTAGGTTTGCCTATTTCTCAGGTACAAATGCTCCCACTGAAATTTTAACAGTGGGCTCTGGAGAATCAATCTGAGTTGGCTCCAGCACAACCCTGCAGAGCTGATGGGGTGGTTCTACTGCCAGCTCGCTAATCTCCTGCAGATTACTAGGAAACTCTACAGCTATTTCTTCCTACATCATAGCCACTCTGGAAAAAGTTCATGATATGGAATCTGTTTATTTTGTTTTATTCTTAAATATGTTGGTAACTAGAAGGCCATTGGGTGGCTCAGTGAATTGAGAGCCAGGCCCAGGGATGGGAGGTTCTGGGTTCAAATATGGCCTCAGACACGTTCTAGCTGTATGACCCTGGACAAGTCACTTAACCTCCATTGCCTAGCCCTTACCGCTCTTCTGCCTTGGAACCAATACACAGTATTGATTCTAAGATAGAAGGTAAGGGGTTTAAAAATAAACAAACAAACAAATAAATGAATGAATAAATAAATAAATAAGTAAATAAATAGAAAGAAGTTGGTAACTATATTTCAATTTAACTGGTTTCTTTTGTAGTTCTACAAATTTTATTTTATGTATTTAAAAAGTTATCGCTGAGGGGGCAGCTGAGAGGGTCAGTGTATTGAGAGCCAGACCCAGAGCCCAGAGGTCCTAGGTTCAATGCAAGTTTCAGATAATTCCTAGTTGTGTGACCCTGGGCAAGTCACTTAACCCCCATTGCTTAGTCCTTACTGCTCTTCTACTTTGGAACCAATACATAGTATTGATTCTAAAATGGAAGCTAAGGGTTAAAAAAAAGTTACTACTGAGAAGTGGTTCATAATAGGCTTCCCCAGAGAGTCAAAGTAACTGTCAGCGTCAAAAAAGTGAAAAACTCCCATCTGGTTTCTAGCTTGGTAGCTATACCTTGGGCACTTTTCTTTCATCTACCTTCTTTTCAGTTTAAAGCTTTTTAATTGGAAAAAAAATTTCTTTTTGTCACCATCAACTTATTAGATACATTCTATCCTGGCCAAGATTTGATCCTTCCTTCTTTTCAAGTTGTGTACCAGAAGTCTAAATCCCATTTTTTTTAAGCATCATCTTCTTACTTAGCACTTCAACTCCCCAAATCTGCCTTTGGCTTTGAGAGATGGCATGACAAAAACACCACCTGTGCCCCTAAAGCCTTCAGTTTCTTGCCCAGGACTTCCTAATCCTTAGCATTGCTTCCCAGATTCCTTTTGTCAGTGTCTCTTGCTCCCCCTCTATGAATCACCAGGAGTGAGTGGTAGTCATGACGTCTGACATACCTTGGGAGGTTTTCTATCATGTCCTGAGAAGTCAGGAGAATTCCATATGATAAAGTCAGGTAACTTTAACAATCTCATTCAATTTTGCTTCTCATCCTATGAGTCTTATCCCTTTCCCATCTTCCTCAGCATCTTGGGAACTATCAGAAAGAAAAATCAGAGCTCCTTTTTAGATAGTGATTTAGAGTTTATACTATAAACTTTATAGAATACCTTCCTCACAAAGATTCTGCCATGTACTATATTATTATGCCAATCTTACAGATGAGGAGACTGAAAGGTTGAGGCACTTGCCCAAGATCACACAAAGGTGGCAGGGCCAGGATTCAGTCTCTGGGCTTCTGAATCTTTGATCCACTGCTCCTCTTTCTGAATCCTAGAGGCAATGGTATAATGGAAAAGAGACTTTCATGGCTTCTGTTACACAGAATATCTGTTTAACTGGCAGATGGAAATCTGGAAAATACTGGGCATGAGAAAACTGTGCAGTCAGGCAAAAAAAGGATACAAATCCAGTCCTCTTAAGGTACCTCTTACTGTCTTAGAATTGGGTTCTCTCTAAAATCTCAGCTAGTCCCTAGCATTAGGGTTGTCTCAGGAGTAAATGGCATGGGTAGCTTTCTCCATGCTTTGATTCTAGGGATGCTGATTATGATCTCTTGCCCCTTAATGAGTCTCCCAAAACCTATCCCCCCCTCTCTCTTCCCCTCTCTCTCTCTCTTCCTCTCTCTCTCTCTCTCTCTCTCTCTCTCTCTCTCTCTCTCTCTCTCTCTCTCTCTCTCTCTCTCTTCCTCTCTCTCTCTCTCTCTCTTCCTCTCTCTCTCTCTCTGTTTCTTTCTGTCTAGTAACAACTCTAAGACAGAAGGGCAATTGGAGTTAAGTGACTTGCCCATGGTCACACATTTAGGAAGTGTCTGAGGCTAAATTTGAACCCAGGTTTTCCTAACTCCAGGCCTGGCACTCTATTGACTGTGCCTCCTAACAACCCCTTGCTGCTGACTCTTAAAATTCTACCATTAGGTCTTCATTCCTTTAAGATTGTCATTGTGATTATTAAATTGCAAATATTCCAAAAAAGGTTATTGTAGGATTTATCATTATCAGAATGATTTCACGCATTTAAATTGGGGCAGGTTTTCATTTGGAAAGCAGACCATGAATTGTATGAAGGTAAAGATCTGGTCTTATTTCTTTTCATTTCTTCTCTTTTTTAAAATCTCTTATATTCTGTGTTAGTATTGGATTCTAAGGCAAAAGAGTAGTAAGGACGAGGCAATGGGAGTTAAATGACTTGCCCAGGGTCACACAGCTAGGAAGTATCTGAGACCAGGTTTGAACCCTAGTTCTCTCAATGTCAGGCCTGGCTCTCTATCCTCTGTGCTACTTAGCTATCTTTTTAATTTCCATTACACATACTGGACACAATAAATATTAAGTGAAAGGATAATTCAATGAAGAGAAAGGTCCAAAATTTGGTGCTAATGCTGGCTTTTATTGGGCAATGGGGTTTGACATCCAGGTGATAGTGTGGGAGTAGAGGGACTTAGTAATTTTGATAAGCGAATTGAGAATTTGACAAAAGGAAATTTACTTTCATTCAAAGTTTGACTGATGTCTGTCCTTCAGCTGCTCAGAAGCAGCTATATTTCCCCTCTCTTCCCTGCAGTTTACTGGGTGGCTATTGTCAAGTCACTTTCCTTCTCTGGGCTTGGGTTTCCTCCTCTGTAAAATGAGACATTTGGATTAGAGGAACTCTAAGGCCCCTTCCCACCCTGATATTCTACAAGTCTCTGATTCACAAAACCACAGAGATTTGGCCCGACCACAACTTTCAGTCCCAGCTTTTTCTGCTGCAGGCATGTAGATTTGCCCTACTGAGCTGACAGTCAATCACCATGTTTGCCACGGGCTTTAGCTATCTTTCCTTGATGACACACTCATCTGAACCAGAGCCTGTCAAACAGAGATTACCTTCTCGGTTCAGGGGCACTTTGTTGGCTGGATTTGCTGGTGATGATGGAACGGGGCATGAAGGGAGAGAAGAAAGATAGGCAGTGCTGCTCTGGAGCCACAAAGCCCTCCGTGCCCTCCAGGAGATTGCTCAGGTAGGGCGGAGGGAAGGGTGCCAATCACTTACATTCCAGTTAATGACAAAACTTTGGGGAAAGTCGTGTCCAAACCCCATGCCTGGCAGGCAGAGTCAAGGTTGACACCAGATACTATGCCCATGTAATAGAACTCCTTACAGAAATGAATCTAAATTCCTCAGCCTGGCATTCAAAGCCCTCTAGAAGCGATTTCCCCGGTCTCTCACTATTACCAACAGAAATGTTCCATTGGTTTCACTTTCCCCTAAAAAACATCATGCTTCTTCCCTCCCACTTCTGGTCAAAAAGAGCTGTGTAACCTTGGGCATCAGTTGCCTCATTTGTAAAACCCGTGATTAAATGAGATGATCTCAACGGTCCTTTCTTGTGTTATAAAACCTCTGGTTCTTAGGACATTGTTTGGATTTCCTGGAATGCCCTCCCCTTCATTTTCACAATCTTGATGCTGCCCATCCTTTGAGGATTTGTGTAGCAGGACTGAATCACTGAGCATCAACCTCGGAGTGAGGTGACCTGGGTTTTGATGTTAGTTCTGGCACTCACTAGCCATATGGCCGTGGCAGGCTACTGCCTCTCAACCTTAGTTTTCTCAACTCTAAAGAAACACAAACACCATCTTTTAGGTCCCTTCTTGCCCAGTTCTTCCGTGAAGCTTCTTTGGCCATTACCGTTCAGCCATAAAGCCATCTCCCTTTTCTCTGACTCCTTGCCCCACACTTTTGCTGTCTTTTTTGGGCAGCAGATGCCTTAGCAGAACATCCATGTGTATATCCTAGTTAGACTCTAAGCCACCTGAGGGCAGAGATTTCTTTTCTATCCCTCATCATGCCTAGTCTGTTATAGATACTCAGCTTAGCTAGTTGAATGACTGATCACTGGTGGAAGTGGAAGGGAGAAAGCCAAAATAACAGATCGCAGAGCATCACATAGTGAACACTGGAAGGGACCTGAGGGTCTCTCTAATCTAACTTAACATCTTTTACCAAAATAGAAACTGAGATCCAGGCAAGGTAAGAGACTTGCCCAACATCACACAATATGGTCCTTTTAAGTTTGCAACAGGCTTTCCACACCTTTATATAGCTTCCGATATTCCTATTTCTATTTTAAAGATGAGGAAACTGAACTCAGTGATTTGCCCATGATTATTCAACTTTTAAGTGTCAGAGATGGGAACTGAACTTAGGTCTTTTTGATTTCGAATTCATCTACGCCACTGTGGTGGCTCTTCACTGGTGGTTTCCTTGGCCACTGCTGTCTCTCCCTCCAGCCAGCTTACAATGATGGGAATAAAGATCTAAGCCCATTAACTGGTTTCATTTTAGTTACCCTCGCCCTATAGCCTGTGCCCTGTAGGATTCTACACCACTGGCTGTTCTGATGAGACTGGTGTGCTTCTTCTGAAAAGGAAAGAGATTTTTTTCCTTTTCTCTCTCTCTCTCTCTCTCTCTCTCTCTCTCTCTCTCTCTCTCTCTCTCTCTCTCTCTCTCTCTCTCTTTCTCTCTCCCTCTCTCTCCCTCTCTCTCTCTTCCTCTCTTCCTTTCTCTCTCCCCCTCTCTCTCCCTCTCTCTCCCCCTCTCTCTCCCTCTCTCTCCCTCTCTCTCTCTCTCTCTCTCTCTCTCTCTCTCTCTCTCTCTCTCTCTCTCTCTCTCTCTCTCTCTCTCTCTCCCCCCCTCTCTCTGTCTCTATCTCTATCTCTGTCTCTGTCTCTCTCTGTCTCTGTCTCTCTGAGAAGGGGAGGGCAACTGGAAGATGGGTTGAGTCACAACAAGGAGAATTAAAAGCCATTGCAATAGTGAATAACTAGCCTTATTTAGCACAGTTATTCAAGGCAGCAGGGCTCTGTGAGTATCTTATCTTCAAGCCTTCCCTAAAACAGATTTGAGGGAATCTCCTTCAGATCCCTAAGTGCTCACGTGAGTGCCTTACTGGGCTTTGCAATTGACTTTAATCTCTCTCCTTTTTTAAACCCTTGAAATCACAACTCTAAGACAGAAGAAGGGCAAGGCCTAGGCAAACAATGGCTTGCCCAGGATCACTGAACTAAGAAATATCTGAGGTCACATTTGAACCCAGGTCCTCCCAACTCCCTGTCTGGCTCTCTATCCACCATGCTACCTCCCTGCCCCAAGGAGTTCTCATCTTTTGCAGATGCTTGGGTATCCCAGTGAACCAAATTCTCAAGATAAGATGAGCAAACTGAAGAACATGGTTGGAGGGGATATCCCCTGAAATAATCTAGAAGTATCTCAGCAGTTAGAGCCCCTGCTTCCCAATTCCTAAGCAGGACTCAGTGTTTCCTTGAGTCCAACAGATCTTGGTGATGACGAAAACATGACCGGTCCAAGGGCAGCTCCATGGCTCAGTAGATAGAGAGCTAAGCCTAGAAAGGGGATGTTCTGGGTTCAAATGTGCCCTCAGGTACTTCCTAGCTGGGTGATCCTGGGCATGTCACATGATCCCATTTGCTTTGCCCTTGCCCTTCTGTCTTAGGACCAATTCTTAGATAAAGGTTTAAAAAAATGGGTCCTATTGAGTCTTCCTTTCCAAAAGGGGTCACAGCAATTGAATCTGAATAGGAGATGCTTCTCACCTATTTGCTTTCCAAATATAATTTGCATTGTGGAGAGAACACTGGGTCTGGAGTGAGAAAGACCAGTGGTGGAATCCCACCTTAGACACTTGTTGTCATTTAACTTAGCCTCAGTGTTCTCCTTTGTAAGCAGCAATAAACAGCCCTTACCTCCTAAGTCTGTTGTGAAAATTGAGCAACAAGATGTTTGTAAAGCGTCTGGCAAATCCTATACCGCCATCTAAATAGGAGTCATTATTAGCTCTCTTATTATTGTTGATTATCTCATTCCGTGGAGAGCCTGGTGATGTATGGGTCACCATATGAATTCAGGCTGGCCAGGAAGATCTCCCTCTGGCTCAGATCTCCTTGGCTGCTCCGTTACACCTGAATCCCTTTGTCAGGGGACAAAGCCTTCCATTCCACCCTGACAGAGAAGGCATAAGATGCAATGGGGCTGAGAGAGAAAAATGGCTCATTTACATTCCCAGGGAGGGCTGCACTGGGCAGTTAGCTGGGAGAGCTGAAGGCAAGCAAAGTTGGAATCTTGGCCTGCTTCCATATCAGCTTTTCCTTTCTTCACTCCCCCCTGCCAACCCCCAAGCCCTTTCTGGAGCCACATCTCTCCCTCAGTGTCCCAAGTGTGCTAGCTGGACTGGTGTGCCAACTCTAACAAAGTGCAGGGTTCCTTGGCAGGCTGCCCTGCGTGTCTTCACCACACACCTCCAGCCCTTTTACAGGGGTGAAATCAGGTTAGAAAGAACAGAGAGAGAGAGAGAGAGAGAGAGAGAGAGAGAGAGAGAGAGAGAGAGAGAGAGAGAGAGACAGAGACAGAGACAGAGAGAGAGACAGAGACAGAGAGACAGAGAGACAGAGAGACAGAGACAGAGAGAGAGAGACAGAGAGAGACAGAGACAGAGACAGAGACAGAGAGACAGAGAGAGGCAGAGAAAGAGACAGAGAAAAAGAGGGGGGGAGGGGGAAGGAGGGAGAGGGAGAGAGAGAGAAAAGAAGGGAGAGGGAGAGAGAGACAGAGACAGAGAGAGACAGAGACAGAGAGACAGAGAGAGACACAGAGAGAGAGAGGCAGAGAAAGAGACAGAAAGAGGGGGGGAGGGAGAGGGAGGGAGAAGGAGAGGGAGAGGGAGAGAGAGAAAAGAAGGGAGAGGGAGAGAGAGAGAGAGAGACAAAGACAGAGAGAGAGACAGAGAGAGAAGTAGCCAAAGGCCAGCCCTCCCTTTGCCCAGGTGAAGGGGGAGTCCAGGTCCGGGGAATCACGTCCCGGGACGGCTCAGAGCCCTGGCAGTGCTTCAGTAAAAGCAGCTTCCGTTGCCTTCTTTCATTCCGTTTTCCCCAGGCAGCCAGAGCAGATGAAATGGGTGGGTGCTGAGGATACAGCCCCAAGGCCTACAACACCAAGAAAGAGGATCTCTTTCAAGCTAGAAGCCACTTTCCTGTCTCCCTCTCCTCAGACGCCTGCCTTTCTGTTCGTGTCTATCCAAGACTCATTCTTTCCTGGGTTCTAAGGACTATTTTAAGGCTGCACATCAAAGGCAGAGACCCCAACATCCTGTCACTTGGTGCCTAGATAGCACCAAGGAGCCAACGATCTGGTTACCTCTCCTCCTCCACACAGGACTCCCTCCTTCCCGCGCTCCTCGCCCCCCACCCCCATCTCTTGTGACGCTCTTAAGCCTCCCTCTTGTTTGAGTCCCAACTCCCAGTGTGATACAGTAGAAAGATCCCAGCGCTCCAAGTCTGGCCCGCGTGCCAGTTCTAGCATCAAATCTCTGGGTAACCTTGGGCAAGTGCCTTGCCCTCTCTGAGCATGAATTTCCTCCTCTATAAAATCAAGGGTTTGGGCAAAGTGAAATTGGAGGCTACCTAGAACTGTAACATTGTCATGTCTTTATATAGCACTATCCAAGTTAAAGTATAATTCTTTTTTAACCCCTTACCTTCTTACCTTCCATCTTAGAATCAATACTGTGTATGGCTCCAAGGCAGAAGAGTGGTAAGGGCTAGGCAACCGGAGCTTAAGTGACTTGCCCAGGAACACACAGCTGGGAAGTGTCTGAGGTCACATTTGAACCCAGGACCTCCCATCTCTAGGTCTGGCTTTCAATTATCCAGCTGCTTCTCCCAAGTTAAAGTATAATTTAATCCAGTAAATAAATTTGATGAAATAGTAAATATTCTGATGTTAAAGAAAGGCAAAATTTTGGGGGGCAGGAGTGGCCTGGGAAGAGGTTACGGAAAAGATGGGATTTGACTCGGACCACCTGAAAGGATGCGGAGCATGTCCAGATGTCTGTCTGTCTGTCTGTCTGTGTGTGTGGGGGGGGGGGGGGGAGGTCCACACCTATGGTCTGTATGTGTACGCCTGTGCCCATCTTTATAGGCAGAGCTCTCCAAGATTCTCACAAGCGGGTCCAGGGCGGGGGCTCAAGTCCTTCCCCGCGCCTGGAATTTCCTTCCTCCCTCCTCCAGCTCCCCTTTGCCATCCTAGGGGGAGCGCTGGCAGACACACCTGTTTGCTCAGGCTTGGGACTAATCTGGTGTTCGGCGTTTCCGGCTGGCCTCCGTTTTCCCCAGTTAGATCAGTGCCTGTTCGGGGAGGGGATTTCTCTGCGGGCTGTGGGCGGGCGGGCAGGGCTTGGAGAGGTGCTGGGAGCTGACTCATATTTACGGCCAGCTGTCTTGCCAGCCTGCCTCTGAGGAGTGTTGGAGCTGGGGCAGCGCAGGCAAGGGGAGGAGGGAGGGAGCAGCAGCAGCAGCAGCAGCTCGGTGGTCTGGTTTTCTCCAGAGTTTTTTAGATCGGTGCTGTGGGTCTTAACTCCTTCTGTGCTGTTTGACTTTGTTTGGAAAATATAAGGATGTTTCCTCATTCTGGTCTTGTAGTAGGACCGGCCACTAGGTTAGACTGAGAATGGGGGAGCAGCAGAGAACATAAAGATCTTTGAAGGGCATCTCAGAAAGACCCGAAGCATAATCCAGGCTCAGACGTGTACTGTTGTGTGACCCTGGACCCAATCGCTTCACCTCTTTCAGGCTCAGTTTCTTCATCTGTAAAATGGGTATAGTCATAGCACCTACATCACAGGGTTGTTGTGAGGATCAAATGAAATTGTATTTATAATTGTATGGCAAACCATTATTTTAAACCTTTAACTTCCCTTCGAATCAATGATGTGTATTAGTTCCAAGGCAGAAGAGTGGGTAAGGCCTGGGCAGTGGGGGTTAAGTGACTTGCCCAGGGTCACATAGCTGGAAAATGTCTGAGGTCACACTTGAATCCAGGATCTCTACCCACTGAGCCACCTTGCTGTCACTGTGTTCTGTAAATCTTGAAGCATTATACACATCCTAGGTATTACTGTTAGTGCGGTTGTTGTTATGATGTCAAAGCTATGAAGGAAATTTACTTGTCTCCTTCCCCTTTCTCACTCTCATGGACCAACTACACCTCAAACTGCACTAGTCAGTATCTGTCAATAAACCAGAAAATATTTTCTGAGCACCATTTGTATGCAAGCCATCCTGCTAGGTATTATATAGATTTTGAGGGTGGGATGCTCTGGGAAATGGCAGGGGACCAGAGTGGTACAGGAAGGAGTTCAAAGAGTTCTCTTACCAGACAAGGAATAAGGAGATGGGGTTCACCTCCTGCTTCTTTTCCTGGTTCTCTGGATGATCTTGGGCAAGTTACCTCCACTCCAATGGTGCTCCTCAGTTTCCTCATCTGTAAAGAAGGAACAATAGAACTTTAAGATCCCTTCTAATCCCCAACTGGCTATCCTAGACCACAGTACAAAATTAAATGATAGCACTGAATGCCCCATATTCCTATCCTTCTGTTGTTCATGCCCCAACAACCTTGGATCACCATTATTGTCTTCTTTTCTCCCATTCAATAGCTGGTAGAAATCATGAAACCATGCCAATTGGATCCCCTGTAAATTCATATCATCCAACCTCAAGTAGGATCCACTTATAGGTGCCGATTATTTTATACTCCTCTGACTCCCTTTCTCACCCATCACAGTGTGTGATCCAAATCTTCTCTCTCTCCTCATGCTCCCCACATCAACTCCATGCTATACCTTACCCAACTTCATAGCTGATAATCTTGCTCCCTTCCTTGTAAGAAAATCCAGGCCATCTACCCTGAGCTACTTCATTTCTAGTCTTCCACAAAACTCATCTATATCTTCATCTGTCTTTGCTTCCTTTGTCCTTGGGAAAATTTGGCCCTCTTCCTTCCCGACACTAACTCCACTGGCTTGTGCCCTTGATCTCATTCCTATCCATCTCCTCTGTGGGCATGCCCCATCAATCATTCCCTTTCTTTATTGCCCACAAATACAGATTTAGGAGCATTGAAGAGGAAGGAGAGGGAAATGACAAAAGACTTTGATCAAAAAGGAGGATTTCAGAGCTTGAGATCATGGACTTAGAACAATTTCAGGTAATAGATGGCAAAGTATAAAGTATGCTTAGATGAGACCCACTGAAAATGGAGGTCACAGGAGTGGACCTTTGCCTCACACTATTTCCTCTGCCTTGAATACTGGTACTATTTACAGGTACTAGCAAGCCTGCTTCTTGAGGGCAGATGTAGTATCTTAATTGGATGCTGTACACGGCCCAGGCCAGGGCTTACCATCCAGATCCTTTCTGCCCAGTCAAAATTTTTGACTGAGAAGAATAGTGCCTATAGGCATGGATGGCTATGCTGTGCCACTCAAATGTACCTTTTTATCCTCAGCCAAAACGGCCACTATTTGTTTCTCTGCCTGCTTCCAAATGCTGGTAGATAGACAAGTAAGAGACAGGAAGAAGGGTATTGTGGACTAAACCTTTGGAGGCACTGACTTCCTTTAATCTCTGCCACTGTGGATCCAGACCAGAACCAGAGCTGTGCATACATAGTGTGATATGTAGAGCCTGGGGAGGCTCCCATACTCCAAAAAAATCTCCCCACCAGCCTGCTTCCCCAGCTGATATCCCCATTGTTTTACCATCCTTTCTTGGTTTAAGGAACAGAAATCTTCTGTTAACATGCAGACATACATGCTCCCTGGGAAAAAATAACCCATTCAGCCATCAATAGCCATGAGCATCTTATTGTAAATTAGGGATACAGGAAAGTAAGATGTAGTAAGCAATTGAAAGAAAAAGTAAAAAGAATAACAGGCTAAAAATGGGAGGAGGTCCCTTCTGGGCAGCCTGATGCCCCAGAGGAGGGTTCTAGATTCCTGAATTTGAAAAAAAGTAGAGGGGGGAGGTTTCTTACCATCAGAGAAAGGGATGGATTCTGAGAAATATTCCATCCTTTTTACAATTTGACCAAGGATCTCAAAGTCTTTCTTCTGAAGGTGAGCATCACCTCTGTGGACAGCATCACCTGCCCCTTACAGTTCTGCCCTCCCCTGGAATCCCATTACTAGCCAGGCAGGGCTCTCTCTCCTTTCAAAAAGAAACCCACAGGCTGCTCCATCTTAGAGACTGTGCCTTTGATAGATGGTCCTTTTTGGCTCCAGCTGGTCTCCGAGCCATGGCTGCGAGGGAAAGAGATTTGATGATAGTCTTTGGCCCATTTCCAACTGCTCCTTGAGATTCGGGGAAAACAAGTCATCAGCTGTGAGTGTTCTTTAATGATGTAAAGTAGGACAGGGCTAGCCAGGCAGTCAGCCTTAAGAGCACAGAGGTCTGGGTCTTGGAAGGCGCCTGAAATCATTAAGAACCCTTTTTTAGCTGAGGGGTCTTGCCCCTTGTCACTTATTTATCTCGAGGTGATGTGCTTTTCACATTTGGCCATTAGTCCTCCAGACCAAGAATGCCAGATTTGTGGTAGGACAGAGGGGGAAAAGTTATATATCTTAACTCAGCAAGTTGCTTACTGACTATTTTCTTCTTTTCTCTAAGACTTGAGCTACAGTAGTCCAAGAGAAAAGGTAGGGCACAGAGAACAATTTGTTGGGATTCTGCTAATTGGGGCCCCCTATTATTTGGGGTTCTGAAGGAAATAATTGACCCTCTCCTGTGACAATCCTCCCTCTTCGCCTCAGTCTCCTGGCTGCCTTCAAACCTCACTAAAGTTCTGAATCTCTCCCAAACCTCCTTAATTTTAGTGCCTTCACTTTGAGATTACCCCTCAATTTATTCTGGGTGTATCTTATTTTATCCAGAGGGAACGCAGCTTTTAAAATCCACTGGAAAATGCTTAAAAGAGACAGAATGTTTGATTGTCACTCACTCAGTAAGTCTTTATTTCAGTCAATTGACAACGTTTCTCAAATGCTTAGTGGCAAGGTCCCAAGCCATGGGTGAGTTAGGGAGGTGTCTACCTCCAGCACGAGAAGATTTCCTCTGGCAGAATGAGCAGGGGAGAATAACTTATTCCAATGACTCTGAAGGTGTCCGGAGCAGATGTTGTGGAACATCTAGAGCTTGGTCAGTCATAGAAGACTCCAAAGTCTCCTTCTGTCTTAAAACTCTTTACTAAGATAGAAAGTAAGCGTAAGAAAATATCTATTTAATCAAGGGCCAGATTGTGGCACATTCTAGCTCAGGAACTGGAAAGGACATTGTGGTTAGAGAGGTGAGTGAATGATTTATGGAGGAGAGACCTGAGTTGGACCTTGAGGAATGGTCAGATTCAGGGAAAGGCAATGCAGAAAGGGATAGAAGGTGAGCCAAGAGTGACTCAGAGATAGGGATGAGAATGGCAAATGGATAGGACACTGAAAAACCTGATACAGCTACAGTGAAAAGGCGATAGCAATCACATGGGAAATCCCTCAACTCAGAAACTTAATTTCTACATCTGTAAAATAGGAATAATACTATTTGCATCATCTATATCACAAGGGTTTACAAAACTCAAAGTGCCATATGTATGGGAGATACATAAATATAATAGTAAATAGAATAATTTATTATAGTATAATAGAATATTTATAATAGAATAGATTAATAGAATAATTTATTATAGTAATAGAAAGAGAGAGCAAGGAAGAGTAGAGTTGGATAGGTAGAGTTGAGTCTTATTCTGCAAAGCCATAAAAGCTAGGTAGAACAACTAGAGTGATGGTGCCTGGAGTCAGGAAGACTCATCTTCCTCAGTTCAAATCTGGCCTCAGAAATGTTCTATCCTTGTGACCCTGGGAAAGTCACTTCATCCTGTTTGCTTCAGTTCCTCATCTACACAATGAACTGGAGAAGGAAATGGCAAACCACTCCAGTATCTTTGCCAAGAAAACCCAACTGGGGTCACAAAGAGTAGGACACAACTGAAATGACTCAACAACAAAAGAAGACATGATCATAGATAAATCATGTGTTCATAGATTTGGATCTAGAAAGGAGCTAGAAAGATCATCTCATTCAACCCCCTTGTATTTACATATGGGAAAACTGAGGACAGGAGCTGTTAAGTGGCATTCAAGATCATACAAGGATGAATAACAGAGACTGGGTCTCAACCCAAGTCTTCTGATTTCAATTCATCACATTATGAATTTCACTTCTAATTTATATTTTTTAAATTTTAGATCCATTCAGCCAAATCTACATGGGGCTTTTATTTGTGTTGCTCAGTTGTTTCAGTCATCTCTGACTCTTCATGATACCATTTGGGGTTTTCTTGGGAAAGATCCCGGAGTGGTAACATTTACTTCTCCAGCTCATTTTACAGATGAGGTACTGAGGCAAACAGGGATAAGTGACTTGCCCAGGGTCATTCAGTTAGGATGAACCTAAAGCCAGAGTTGAACTCAGGAATATGAGCCTTTCTGATTCTAGGCCCAGTGTTCTGTCTATTTCTATACCTAGATGCCCTCACACATGACATTAGAAATAATACCACCTGTACAAAGAGGGAGCTTGACTTAAAAAACAAGGTGCAATTGTTTTTTAGAGGAAGGAGGAAGGCTCTCTAACTGACCCTAAAGATAGGGCAGATTGCCTTGACTTCTAAAATGAAGTTGGACAGAAGTCATGTACTCAGACTTGTACAGGAACTTATGCATTATGCTTTTAGTATATGAGGGGATGTTGAGCTGAAAAAAGTGCTTCAGGCTTTCAGAATGATCAAGCTTGAACTGCTTGACACTAACAGGTCTTGCTGCAAGAATGGCAGCTTGCTATCTCCCCATGTTCTATATTCTTCCAAGATTCTAGTGACTTAAGAAAAGTTCTTTTTTCCCATCAGCCTTAGTCACAAATGGAACATGGCTTTCTCTCCTTGGTCTGAAGCTCCCCAACTCAGCCCTTTAGCATTCAACTCCTCATTTCAATTCTATTCAGGAAATGCAAGAATTATTTGTTAAGTGTATACTATGTGCCAGGGACAGTGCCAGACACTGAGAATTTAAAGGTGAAAAAGAAATACTTTTGCCTCAAGGAGTTTGCATTCTAACCCTATTCCCAATTCCCTGCTTCCTCCTTACTTTATTAAATATTTGAGAGCTTAGAATCTGGGAAACGTCCTCTTTGTTCTTAGCCAAATTGATAGAGGGCTTTTGTTGTGGTCAGCTTTGTTAGTGAGCTCTCCCCAAACTGCTCTCTCTCTCTCTCTCTTTCTCTCTCTCTCTCTCTCTCTCTCTCTCTCTCTCTCTCTCTCTCTGTCTGTCTCTCTGACTCTGTCTCTGTCTCTCTCTGTCTCTCTCTGTCTCTGTCTCTCTCTCTCACACACACACACCCCTCTACCACTTAGTTATTCTTATCTTTTAAGGACCCAAGAAATCTAGTCATATATGGGACAAAAGATGGTAAGAAGGAGCCAAATACCCCTGTACATGCAAAAGAGACTGAAGGACAAACTGGCTCTAAATATCACAATAGTGCATTAAGGTGGTGACACAGTAATGAAAAAAGGAGCGACATCCAGAGTTCAAGTTGGTATTGTCATTAACTCAAGCCATCGGTGTCAATGTCCCCCCATTCTCCCCCACCCTGCACAAAGCAGGAGCTACCAGCCAAACGTCAGCCTCTGCTATGAAATCTCTGGCCTTTGTTGGTTTGTGTCAGTACTTGAACATTATTTAAATGTAGTTTGGGGGTCCGTGAATTGCAATTACCTCGGTGTTATTATTCAGAGCCAGATTGTTAAGATTCAGGCAGCTGTACAAGGAGATGCCCTGTGCTGTTAAGGTCCAATTTAGGAAGGCCTTCAGAGTCTCTTGCACGGGGTTGCTAGGCAACTCCATGCTACAGAAGTGTAAGCTTCATCCTGGAGTAGGAAGATGCGTGAGAGCCTCTGGGGAATTGGATGCGCTGGTCAATCTGAGAAAGGCACAGTGTCAAGGGTGTGTGTGTGTGTGTGTGTGTGTGTGTGTGTGCGCGCACACGCATGTGTCCTGCACACATGTAAGGATGCGTAGGTATGTGTGATTGTGCATGAAGCAGGGGTTCTATCCACTTGGTAAGAAACAAACCTTGGGGGGTTCATAAGAGTGCTGCCAGGAAGAGAGAATGCTGAGAAGAAGGCACAGAAGGGCAGAGGTCATCCATGTAGTCACAGAAAGATACCCACAGCAGATGCTGATCTGATTTCCCTTCCCTTTCTTCTATTTGCAGGAAATGATCAGGTTCGCTAAGAAACTGTGGGTGTGAAATTTGAGACTAAGACCAGGTTGCTTGTGAGTATGAATTTTGGTTCCTTGGAGGGGGTGGGTGCAGATCTGTGATTTAACAATGCCCCCGGGAGATGAAATTTTCTTTCTCCTCTTGGTGAAGAACAGGTCCCAGTGGAGCCAGTTTTAACATTTTGTTTTCAGAGGTATTCTCTGCTTCTTGGAGCACAAGTTAATGCACTTGGAGCACTTCTTAATGTGCTGAATTTTAGAGGACAGATGGCTCTGAAGAGTGGTTCTTCCCAAGATTGTATAGAATCTGGCCCATTTGGTTTATAAAAGTGAGATGGCTCCCTATCTTGCTTAATTGGGACATTCTGGGAAGACCTGATCTCTTCCAGAGATGAGATTTTGGGGTTAGGGGTGGGGCAAGGATAAGGGAGGGATGGAGGTAGCTCTGGCTTAATTTTTCATTGTAATAAGACACATCACTACAGACACTACATAAAAAGGGAGATCAGGTCTCAATTTTGGGGTGGAACGCTGGAAGTCATGGTCACTGGAAGCATCTTCTGTATAATTAATTAGAACAACGTTTCCCTATTAGCACTTAGTTGGATTTGGAAACATGGCTAGCTCATAATTCTCATTTTAAACAATTGGTCTGAGTCTGAGCTAGCTGCCAAAATGGCCCAAACCATTCCATTCATCCAGGATGATTAGAGTATGGAGTATTCTGATCAACTCGATATTCTGTAAACTGAGAGATACTGTATTACACAAACTATTCAGTGACTCAATCAGAATAAATTTATTAATTTCCTACTGCATACCTAGCACTAAAATGGGCCCTGTGGTAAATGCAAAAGTAGGATGGGGCACTTAGAGGCTTGAGGCAATTATAATCTAATAAAAAAGATAAAGTATACTTACATGAAGCAATTAGAGAACACAAGGGACAGTACATAATCAAGTTCCAGATTGCCTGATGCAGACAGTCCAGGTTACAAAAGTTTAGAGAATGGAGAGATCAATGTGGGCTGGAATAGACCAAGAAGGCTGCAGAAAGAAGGGGCCCTTTAAGCATGGGCTTGAAGAATGAAAAAGACTTTTTAAAGAACATGTGTGGGGTTAGGGTTTGTTGGCAAGATTTCTCATGGAGAGATAACATGAAAGTGGAAGTAGCCACAAGCATAACCTGTGTTGGAGATGCCAGCACACTGGCCTGATTAAGGCTAAATCTTTGTGTAAGGGATCAGGCTGAGAATGGAGTGCAGGGTTAGAGAATAGCAACCCATGAATGTCATTTATAGATGACTAGGTTTCCAAAAATTAACACATAGTACAAATATATCTTATTCTAAAACCTCAACCTTCAGTCTGTGAACTTAAAAACCTTTTAATAATTATATTTCAATATAATTGGTGTCTTTCATATCCTTTGTAGTTTATTTTATGCATTTAAAAACAGTATCCTAAGAATGGGGTTCATAAACTTCACCAAAGGGCCAAAAGGGTCTAGGACACAAATTGTTAAGAATTCCTGCTCTTGAAGAACTTGGGACTTGATGGAATAATTCCTCTGAGAATCTGGAGCCCTTCGAGGATCTTACAGTATGCCATAATCATCCCCCTCTCTAGAGATCAATGCCCATGATCCAGTTATTTATACTGAATTCTGGCTAGCTGAGGGTTTTCAGTTGTGAATAGATGCTTACTCTCAGTGTTTGTAATGGGGTTTGTAATGTGTGACTGGCCAAGGAAAAAAGGTCCTTTGGAAAACCAGATAGAAGGGGATACTTTTGTCCACAGAGGAAATGAGTCATGGTGAAGACTAGGAGCAAGAGAAACTGCTGAGATGCCACCAAAGGGTGCAGAATAATTAGGTTCCAAGGCCTTATCCTCCATCCTTGAAGCTCCCCAAATATTCTAGTCACAAGGGGGTAGAGTCAAATGTCATTTTCACCTGGACCGACTGTGATTTTCAAGCTAGAATTCCTGAGATATACAACAACTAAAAATAAGCGATCATGAATCCTAAACTCGGCTATGATTTAAAATGATGGTGTTCCTTATGTTTCAAACTTTGACAGACTATGATGTATTCTAGTAAATTGTCAACCATTCAGGTCCCATTAATTCAGAATTTGTGATTCTTTGTCCATTGGGATTAGGCTGAAACTTAACCTTTGCTTAAAGAAACAATTTCTTCATAGAGAGTATAAAAATTCATAGCCCAAGCAAGATCCTAGAGGAAATATTGAAAATGCTTATCAAACTTCCCACATATCTTCAAGCACCTTGGATGGGCCATTTATAACTGAACAACTGGCAAGCTAATAATGAGTCACTCATCAATTCATTAGAGCAGGTCCCCTATGAAGAGCACTATTAGGCAACAACTTAGTTTGAATGACTGTATTACAGCACTCGAACAGAAGGAAGCTGTCTTCCTTCAAACCCAGTCTATAATTCCAGCTTTCTACCAAATTGGATGGGCCTTTCTCTCCAGTTACTCTGAATCAGGGAGATTTGGCTAAATCTGTTATCTGTGCCTATTTGGATGTGGTTTAACTCAATTCAATTCAACATTTCAACCCAAGATTTATTGATCACCTGATATGCAAGAACTCTGTGTTCTCTAGAAGAGTATCGAGTGTCTGCTATGTAAGAATTCTGTGCTAGGAACTAGAGGAGAGATACAGTTTAGGTTACATATGGCACCTGCCCTTATGGAATTCAGAGTTTAGTTGGTTGATAAGATGTACTTATATACCACCCAAAGAGCCTGGGATTTCATTGAGGTGATACCCCCCCCTCCACTAAAGTAACTATGGATCCCTTTATTCTCTGAGACAGCTAGGAGCATGATGTCTAGAGCTCTAGACCTGGAGTCAAGAAGATCTGAATTCAAATCAAGGCTCAGATAATTACTACTTTTAAGATCCTGGGAAAGGTGCTTAACCTTTAGGTCTGCCTCAATTTCTTCAACTGCAAAATGAGAATTATAATAATAAACCTCCCTCTCAGAGTTGTTGTGAACATCAAATAAGATAATATTTGTAAAGCACATAGTAGGTGTTTAATAAATGCTCATTTCCCCCTTAAATAACCGTTTCAGGAGTTTCAGTGACTTAAAAAAGCATCATTTCCTTTTTACATTTTTTATTTTGAGACCCTCCACATTTACCTAGGCTGGTTCTCAGACCAAAATCCATCTCGAGGTCCACATTTGAAGCCTTTCCAATTTAGTAAAATCTGCTAGTTTACTTAAAAAAAACCTCTTGTTTTAGAGCATATACCAAAAAGACAAAGAATATTGTCTAGCATACTGTCAAAACCATCTGAATTTTAATCATTTGATTTTGCTATGATGTAGGTCTTTATCAATATATGTAGGGGATTGGGGGCAAGCTAGGTAGCTCAGTAAATTGGGAGCCAGGTCCAGAGATAGGAGGTCCTGTATTCAAATCTAGTCTCAGACACATCTGAGCTGTGTGACCTTGGGCAAGTCACTTGACCCCCATTGCCTAGCCCTTACCACTCTTCTGTCTTGGAACCAATACCCAGTATTGATTCTAAGACAGAAGGTAAAGATATTTAATATAGAAATATGGATGCTACCACCAATAATGGATTGGGCTGCCTAATGAGGTGATGAACTCCCTATCACTGTAAGTGTTCAAGCAGAGGCAGAGTACAGAGTATTATTGTACTGGGGGTGAAGTTGATCTCCTGGATCAGTTCTGAATCTAAAATTCTATGCTTCTATCATCCTCTGACATCCTTCTTGTCCTAAACAATACAAATATTACACTAGATGTTCCGTTAGCAGAGGCACTGCCTTCAGGCACATATTGAATGCTTATCTCCTGGGTTTCAGTCTCATCAGCTTTGTCTAGGGTCTGCAAATGTTCAAATAGAATACTATTTTTCTTTTTGCAATTGTATGTGTCTGTTTCCTCTTGTTTCCTTGAATCTCTCATTGCTGTTCCTGCTCCCAATCTGAGGTTATGAGGAAATCCATTCAATTGCCACATGACCCATCCTAGCTCCCTAAATGAAATTTAGTAATGTCCCTCCCTGCCACAGGAAGAAAAAAATCATTTCTAGCAGAGAAATAGAATCATTATCTTGATTGAAATAAGATCTATTTCCCAACCTGCAACCTGATAAAACATCAAATTGGCAGTTTCCTTATTACTCCATACAATTTTTAGGACATGAGCGTAATGATCTGTTACCTGTCACTGGTGGGATTGTTTGGACATTGAGGAGTTCAGAGTCCCCCAGTGGAAATGGTGAGCTAGACCCAGAGTTGTTCAGGAAAACTGTTGAAGTAAGATCCAAAATGGAAAGACAAGTAGAAGATGAGAAAGGAGAATTTTTCCTTTTTATTTAGTACTTGCATTGTTGCACTCAAGCTGGGCCTAAGAGGACTGTGGGTTGTTGTTGTCCTTCATAATTGAAGAGGGCCAAATTGGTGATGTCTTTTGACTATTGCAAAAAATTGGATTGAAGGGAGGCAGAGATGTAGAAGTTGTAGGCCCCTCTCTCTTCTAGAGCCATTGAAGTCTAGTGGCAAGAGCAAAAATCAGGACGACTGGTGATGGCTGGGCTGCACTGGATGACTTTGGCATCTTCAAAGTCTAACCAAGCTCTAAGCGCTCCCCAGCACTTGCTTCAACTGCCTGCATGGCCATTGGAACAAACTGTTCTCGTCTGCCCCTTCTGTCAAGGGAAGTCTGCACAAGGTTGGGGGAGACATCCCCCTAACTCACCTATGGGTTTGAGACCTATTGGTTACCCTTGACCTGGTTTAGGCTACCCACCAAGACAGCTTACAAGAGTGTGATTGTTGCACCTGCTACAGCTTCTTGGAGCCATAGGGAGAGCCGTGTGAAAGGTGGACACTAAAGGAAGATGAACAGCCCTGAAGAGGGCTTGGCAAGCCCTTCCCCCAGAAATGCTATATGCCTTCCACTCCTTATGCTACCCTATAACAATATGCTTGGAAGACTGCAGAAGGCAGAGGATCTAGTTTAGGATCATAGATTTAAACTAGAAGGGACCTTATATTTCCATAATGTTGATTTTTGTAAGTGAATAATCTTATAAAAAACAAACCCCCAAAACATAAACCCAAATTAACAAGTGATAAATCATATGCTTCTACCTGCATTTCAACTCCCACAGCTCTTTCTCTGATGGTGGAGAGCATTCCTTGTCCTAAGTCCCTCAGGATGGTCCTGGATCATTGTATTGCTGAGAGTAGCAAAGTCTATCACAGTTGATAGTCCCACAATATTGCTGTTACTATAATTAATGTTCTCCTGGTCCTGCTTATTTCACTTTGCATCAGTTCATGCAGGTCTTTCCAGCTCTTTCTGAGATCATCCTGTTCATCATTCTAGAAGGGACCTTAGAGGCCATCGATTCCACCCTTTTCATTTTACAAATGAGGAACAGAAAGGTTAAGTGACTTGATCAGTCACATAGCTACTCAGTATCTGAGACAAGCTTGGAACGCAGAGCTTCTTGACTGTAAGTCCAGTGCCCTATTCCAAGTCTGACTCCCTCTTTTTACAGATGAGAACCCTGAGGACCAGAGAAATTAGACAATTTTGGCAGGATTACACAGATGGCAAATTGCAAAGTTGAGAGCTGAACATATGTCCTCTGACATCAAATCCAGCATTATTTCCCATGCACCAAGATTTAGGTTATAGAACAAAGAGATTGGAGTAGAAATCAGAAGACCCAGTATCTAATCCTGCCTTTATCAATTCATTGCTGTGTCATCTCAAGCAGTCTCTCTAGGCTTTCATTTCCTCATCTGTCAAATAGGGATGATTTAAAATACCTGTCCTACCTCTATCCTAGTCAGATGAGATGATGTCCATGAAAATGCTTTGAAAAGTATAAAGCATCACAGAAGTCCAAGATGTTGTAACAGGGAATATTCTCATGAACAAACTCTTCATTGATCAATGAATCAACAGCCTAAGATAGCTTTGAATATCATATAGGATAGTCAAACTTTTTCATCTTTTGACCAAAATTAGAAATTTCCTTTCATTGTTGCCTTGCCACTACATTGTTCTACCATCAAAAAATGAGTAAGGACAGCTAGGTGACTTAGTAGATGGAGAGCCAGGTCCTAGGTTCAAATCCAGCCTTAGACACTTCCTAGCTGCATTACCCTGAACAAGTCACCTAACCCTAATTGCCTTAAAAATTAAAAAAAAAAAGGAGGGGATGGGACTTGAACCCAGACCTCATATAGGAGAGCCAACAATCTTTTCCTTATATCATATTGCCTCCTCTAAGGTTAATATGGAGACCACAGATATCCACTGGATTTGGGAGAGGGGAGGGAGGGGAAAATTATATCAATTAAATAACTTCAGATTTCCCTTCCATCTCTACAAGCCAATGATTCTATAAGCTGAAAATTTCCCCATTAAGGAATGAGGTAAAGATCAGGATAGAGATGAGGATAAAAAACCCATGGAGTTGTGGTTGGACTTAGCAATTGATATAGATATCCCTACCAGCCTGTACACCGCTCAGCAACACTGATTCTCCTTTCTTCATTATCATCTTCCAACTCCACTTCTCCCTCTCCTGGAGTTGACATTTCATTTTTAGAGACCCTACCCCAGGCCAGAGACACATGTATATTGGAATGTTCTGAATTGGTAGGAACTCTGCAAGAGACCTTGAAAGATCAACCAATTCATCATCATTCTAGGGCCTTCCTAATCGTAATTATTTACTATTTGTCCTGTCTCTGGCTTGTTCATCTCTGTTTGTTCGTGTCTCTCCCCTTAGATCGTGAGCTCCTTGAGGACAGGGACTGCTATTTGCCTCTTTGTGTTCCTGAGCACTTAGCACTGTGCCTGGAATCAATTAGATGACTTCAAACAGCTGTTGCTATTTGTTCATTTTCAGTCTGATCCCATTTGGGTTTTCTTGGCAAAAATCCTGG
This sequence comes from Monodelphis domestica, assembly GCF_027887165.1. Taxonomy (NCBI): domain Eukaryota; kingdom Metazoa; phylum Chordata; class Mammalia; order Didelphimorphia; family Didelphidae; genus Monodelphis; species Monodelphis domestica. The sequence continues at coordinate 420,777,232 of NC_077229.1, read as the reverse complement.
AGTGGTTTGCCATTTCCTTCGCAGCTCATTTTACAGATGAAGAAATTGAGTCCAACAGGAGAGGTTAAGTGACTCATCCAGGATCACACAGCTGTTAATCATCTGAGGCCAGATTTGAACTCAGGAAGAAGAGTCTTCATGACTCCAGGTCTGGCACCACCCAGCTGCCTAGGATATGGAAAGTACTTCATAAATGCTTATTGACAGATTGACTTTCTGTCTTCCAGTTCAACAATTCAGGCAAATATGACATGGAAATAGAAAGTGCATTGATCTAGAGGAAAGGAAGCCTGGCTCTAAAGGCTCCTCCCCACCCCCTGCCTCCCATTAGCCCCTAGGGCTTCCCATGCCTCTTCTCCTCCAGTCTTGGAAGAAGTGAAGCAGCCCGGTCCCTCTGTGTGTGTTGGATCTCGAGTTAAAGGACCTGGCAGCCAGCACGTGGAATGGCAAGGCGCTAGCAACCTTTCCTTCAGAGATGCAAACGGGCAAAGGCTCCTTAGCAAAATGGTGGAGAATAATAACAATAATTCACGTTTAAATAGCACTTGGAGGCTTGCAAAGCACTTTCCCCACCACAGCTCTGAGAGGTAGGCAGTGCAAATGTGTACCCTCACTCTGCAGCTGAAGAGCATGCTGGGGACTTGTCCATGGTGCCATGACAGCCAGGCTTCCACCCTAGGACTCTGAGCTCCAGGCACCTAATTCCCCTAGAGGCTGGCCCTCCCCTGCCTTTCTAGCCAGACCAGGCCCTCCACTTTAGCCCTGATGGGTCAGCTCGCCGGCTCCTGGTGACCATTGTCCTTCCCAGCCTCTGTGCGCAAGTTGTTTCCTTAAGCAGCTTTTCCGGCCCACCTGAAGTCTCTCATCCTCCTTCAAGTCTTCCCGGAGTCACTCCAGTCCATAGTGATCTCTGGCAGCTCCCAGTGTAGCCTGCTTGTGTCTATGCACAGTGTGCGTGTGTGCGTGCGTGTGCGTGTACATACATACCATACCCGGTGCTTGTGTAGTCTCTCTTCAGGATGTATGTGGGCATGCTTACATAGCATGTCACATATGCATACGTGTGCATGCATATAGATTGTATGCATGTGTGTTTAATATGCTGTGTTGTATACATAGTGCATTTCTATCTACTGTATGTATCTATGTGTATGTATATGTCTATATCATCTATATTGTGTGCCATAAATGTGTATAACGCATGTGCATATAATGTATGCGAATACACACAATAGGCACATACATGCATTATATACTGCATGTATGTATGTGTTCCTATGTTGTCTACATGTATACATATGTTGACTCTGTGTGGTATGTATGTGTGTATGATGCATGTATGTCGTGTGCATATGTCCACATTCATTTGTGTGTATATACATGCATGTATTTCTGTATATATACTATTTGTACATGTATTACACGTACTATATGTATATACTGCATGCACCTATGCATGTGTCTATGTGTGTGCTACATGTGTGTATATGCATGTACACATGCTGTATATAGGTGTGCATACACTGCACATGTATGCACACAATATGCATGTATACATGTATGTGTTTACATAGTGTGTATATGTATGCTTATATGCTGTGTGAATATGTGTGTATATACTGCATATATCTAGGTTTGTGTGTATACTGTGTATGCACACTATATATTTATGTGTGTTTACATTGTATATGCCTGTATGTGTGTCTGCATATATTATATATTTTAGACACACATACAGTGTCATTCACTGCCTTATGGTATTAAACATCTTCAGATGTACATATGTATTGTGTCCTCAACTAAGGATTAAACTTTTTTTTAAACCTTCACCTTCCATCTTAGAATCAATACTGTGTACAGGGTCCAAGGGAGAAGAGTGGTAAGGGCTAGGCAATGGGGGTCAAGTGACTTGCCCAAGGTCACACAGTGTCTGAGATCAGATTTGAACCCAGGACTTCCCATCTCTAGGCTTGGCTCTTAATCCACTGAGCTAACCAGCTGCCCCCTAAGTAATAAACTTTTTGACAGCAGGGATTCCAGATATAGTTTGCTTTGTGTATCTTCCTTTGCATGCTATCTCCTCCATTAGAGTGTAGTTTCTGGAGGGAAGGGGCTGTCTTTGCCTCTTCTTAGGTCCCTAGCACGTAGCATGGTGCCTGACTCATATTTTTGTTCTTTGGACATTCCCTTGCGTCCAACTCTTGACGAGCCTGTGAGCCATGGCACACCAGACCTCGGTCCATGGGGCAAAGATAATGGAAAGGTTTGTCATTTCCTTCTCCAGAGGGTCACCTCTTGTCAGAAGTCTCCACCATAATCTGTCTGTCTCAGATAATCCTACAAGATGTAACTCATGGTTTCATGGAGCTACCAAAGCCCCTCCACTGAGACAAGACAGTGATAGGAGGCACATAGTAGGTGCTTCATGAATTGTTGTTGATTTGAATTCATGGGCTACATGGACCACAGTTGGTCTTTGTGCTCTCAGAAGAGCCTAATAGAAACCTGGGCACCAACTAAATAAAGGTAAACCTACAGATTTATTATCATGTAGTGAACTAAGTATAGCTTTGTAGGGAAAAGCTCTGGGTTGTAATTCCAGCTGCGTTACTCCCCCATGACGTGGGACAGTCACCTCTGTTCTCTATGCTTCGTTTTCTCATCTGTAAAATGGGGGGATTGATCCAATGATTGTGAACTTTGCTCTGAATGCATTGGCCCCTTGTCGTCCTTCCATCTGGTGTGTCTCTCTGCCCCTGAGCAAGACCTCACCGAGGCTACTCAAGGGAAACGATATTCCATCCTATTTTCCAAGAGGCTGCTTTAGTCATTCCAATCCACCACCGTCCCACTTACTAACATAGAAGGGCTCATTAAAAGCCCTCACCAGCTGGCTCCAGCCTACCTTTCCAGGATTATTACATGTTGCAACTCTTCACCCCTTCTGGGTTCCAATTGAAGCAGCCCGTTTCTTCTGTGTGGCATTCTCCCCTCCACCTTCTGGATTCCCGGCTTTCTTCAGAACTCAGCTAAAACGTTACCTCCTACAAGGCCTCTCCTCTTCCCTCCAGGGTCCAGGGTCTGGCAAATTACTTTGTATTTACTCGATATTTACTTTGTATTTAGTTACACAATGAGTAGCTGTAGATAAAATATATATATATATATATATATATGTATATAGATATACCCATACACACATGGGTCTATATATGTGTAGATATACATATATGTGCATGTTTACGTGTAGCTATACACACGTGTATCTATATTTGTGTGGCAGTATTTATATGTGTCTATCTTTATATACATGTATGTATGGCTATATTTGTATAGTGCTATCTCTATATGTTTATGTGTATCTTTACATGCATGTATGTGTAGCTAGATTTGTATAGAGGTATCTATATGTGTATATTTTATATGTATCCATCTATACATGTATGTATAACTATATTTTGTAGAGGGATCTCTATACATTTATATGTATCTATGCATACATACTTGTGAAGCTATATCTGTGTAGCACTATCTTTATATGTTGCTATGTATTTATACATACATGCACATGAAGCTATGTTTGTGTAGCAGTATCTATATGTGTTTGTTTTATATGTATACATACATGTGTGTGTATGTAGATTTGTGTGGTGGTATCTACAAGTATCTATGTTTATATGTCTCTATACACACATGAATGTATATCTATATTTGTGTAGAGGTATCTATATGTATCTATACATGCATGTATGTGTAACTATATTTGTGTGGCAGTGCCTAGATATATTTTCATGTAGCTATACCCACATGTGTGTTTCGTGTATATAATATACGCATATGTATATGTGCATGGGCATATATGTTGATTATCTATAGGCGTGTGTATCTATAGACATGTTTATCTACATGCTTGTGTGTCTATGTTTTGTGCACATAGTCATATGTCAATCCACACAAAGGAATGTAAGCTCCTTTAGGGCAAGAGCTATTTAATTTTTTCTCTGCATTCCCAACATCTTGCACGATATTTGGCACATACTAGACACTTGATAAAGGCTTATTGGCTTAGAGCTTATTAATACATAAATTGATGGATGAGTATCTACCACCAGACTTGACTTTGCCTGAATAGAAACAGGATTTGTTTGGATTAAGGGATTCCTTCCGGAAACAAAGGTGACGCTGCCCATCCAGTGGGAGCACGCCAAGTCCTTTTGAACAAAACGTTAGCCTTGCTTGCTCCAGGAGTTTGCTTCAGGGCCTCCTAGCTCACTATGATGAGGAATCTTTTCCTCAACTTGCCCATTTGGGTGGTGAGGGAGAAGCAGCTGGAGACAGGTCAGTTCTCCCCTGCTACCTTTGTCAATTAAGCCACCAGGCCAATCCTAGAGGCTTTCAGTGGGGCGATGGCAAGCTTTATAGTCTAGGCCGCCAGATGATTTCCCCCTGCCCAGAGACTGAAATGATGAGCTGCTCTGATTGGATCGACAGCTTTATCCCTGTGCCTCTAAAGTCTATCAGGCACAAAGCAGGTCAAGATTTGTATGTCACCGTGTGATAGAGAGACTGGAATGGGTTTGATAAAGGCATTCCCTTCAAAGAACTCATTCTTTGCTTTCAAGTAGGACAATGCATCAGAGAAGTTGTCAGGCCCGTTTTGACAAGGGTGAGAGGCATTAGCTAATATTTTGATTTTAATAGAATGAATAATAAAGAGCCCTGAGTACCTTGCAACTAATTTGGAAGAGCCTAATTCTCTGCAGGTCCTCATTTTGAATCAATCTCCAAAAGAGTTTGTAACAAAAGGGTTTTTTTTTTCCCCCTCAGGAAAAAAATGCATTTCTCCGCCAACTTTTTTCCTTTTTAATACCCTTCCTGTAATGCTTCTCGGTTAACAGTTACTTATGAAAAGATGAAATAAAGTTGTGCCTGAAGCAGCAAACCTCAGACAGAGCCCAGGAAGGGTAGGGATTTTGCTTTTGTTCCATGGTTCTGACCAGGTTGCTGTATGCTACCTCGCCCAGTATGGTAAGAAGGAATTTCAGATGCAGAAGAATTCATTAAGCAGAAAGATTGGATGGAGTAGACATATGCCTTATGTTTAGGTTTACGGGGTTCCTGACCAAGTGCCATGATTTCAAGGGCACCAAGAAAGACTTCCTTCCACATTTTCTGCTATCCCTAAGTAACACCCTGATCTGTTGTTAGCAAATCCTTTTCCATAGGACTGTTGTTTTTATGTTGGAGAAAGAGACAGAGAGAGAGAGAGAGGGAGGGAGAGAGAGACAGAGAGAGAGAGAGAGACAGAGAGACAGAGACAGAGAGAGAGGTCACAAGGGATCTCAAGGCAGTATTATCAGCTTGGAGTGTGTGTGTTTAGGAAGTTGGTTTTATCAGTTGTGATCAGTACCTGAAAGAGGGATTCATATGAACCAAGTTCAAAAAGGACTTCAAATTGCTTGCCAGCTTATTGATTTATACTTAGAATTCTCTCTGCCAAGAGGAGTGAGATTCCAATGCCCATTGATCACCACATTCTCATTCCAGAAGGAAGTCTAGGTGGGAGAATAATTTAAGATGGATAAATGATTTTTTCAAATATAAAGTCAAAGGAAATAAAGGAATATGAATGAGCTTAAGTTCAGTCACTTCAATCATGTCCTTCTCTTCATGATTCCAGTTGGGGTTTCCTTGACTAAGATACTAGAGTACCATCTCCTTCTCCAACTTATTTTACAGATGAGGAAACTAAGGTCAACAGGGTTAAATGACTTGCCTAAGATCACACAGCTAGAAAGTTTCTGAGGTCAGATTTGAACTCAGGAAGGGCAATTTTCCTGACTCCCATCATGGTGCTCTATCCATTGTGCCACCTGGCTGCCTATAATGAACTTCAGGGATTGTGTCATTGAATTATATCTGTAGAGTGAGAAGGGATACGAGATTGTCTAATCTACCCTCCTCTTTTTTCAGATAAGGAATCTGAGGTCCAAAGAATTTAAGTGACTTGTCAGAGGTCTCAGAGATAACAGAGGATATGAACTGAGGTCATCTAAATCTACTGCTCTTTCCACCAAATTGTGCTCCATCAGGATATGTTAGCCTGATGTCCCCATTTCTACCAAAGGAACCAATCAATCAAAAAGCATTGTTAAGCTCCTACTAGTGTTCTAGACAAAAGACAAAAGAATTATAGACCTTACCTTTAAGATACTTACATTCTATCAAGAGAAACACCATTTGCACAGAGAAGTGAATGCAAAACTATAAAGAAAGCAGACATAGGTGTAGACCCCCTATAAAGTCTTTTTAGTGTGGAGGCTTAGAGGGAACTTAGAGGGAATAGTAGCTTAGAGGGAACATGAAAGGCCTCAGATAGTTGGTGACAGTTGAACTGAGTCTTGAAGGAAGCTAGAGATTCATTTTCTTTTTATTTTTTTGGTGGGGGCACAAAATATTTTATTTCTGCAATGTTGCCACAGCTCCACCTAATAAGGGGAAGTCAAAGTGCTGGGGATCTGTCTCCAGGTCCCCCAGCATCTTTTCAAACAGGGCAATGGCTTAACCCACCTTCTTCAGCTCTGCCTCTGTCTGCTGGAGCTTGACCTCCTCAGACTCCTGCACTTGGAGGGGAACCTTAGTCCAAAACAACCTCATGTTCCTGAAGCCTCTGGGTCTGATATATAGTTTCTCCAAGTTTGGCACCAAGTTTTGCCAGTTTGAGAGCAGGATCCACCAACCTTTGAAGCTGCAGTTGGACAGAGATCAGGTCTACAGCACAACCTTGTGGTGCAGGGGACCCTGGGAGTAGGACAGTCACAGCCCCAGGGTTGGACAGGACCTGCACATAGCTGGACATCGCAGAAGCCTGTGTTCCTGTTCTCATTTGCCGCTGTCAGGAAAGACTCTGTCCGGCTAGGATTGTAAGAGGCAGAAGTGGCGAGGGAGTGCATGGAGGAGAGACTGCAAAGAAAAGGGCACAAAGAATGGAATGTTATGTGTGAGGAATGACAAATAGGCCAGCCTGGCTACACCACAGAGCGTAGGAAATGGAATGATGTGGATCAACCTATAAAGGCAGACTAGAGTAAGATCATGAAGCAGTTTGAAGAGTAAACAAAAGGATCTTGTATTTGACCCCAGAGACAAGTAGAAAGCACTAAAACTCTTTGATGAGAACTTATTATTTAGGAATATCCTTGTCATATTTGTGGAAGATGGATTGGAGAGGAGAGAGGCTCATGACAAGGAAGTTCAATTTGGAGGCCATGGCAGCAGTCTAGAGGAGAGGTGATAAGGGCCCCAGAAGAGTAGTGGCTGCATGTAGGAGACATGTGAGCGATATTGTAGAGGTAGAGTCAACAAGATGACCAGAATACTCCTTTTGGCAAGGGAGGTTACTCTTCTTATACACTTCACAAATTCTTATCCTTTACTTTCCCCAAACTCCATGAAGAGATCTCTTCCCATTTGTCGTTAACAAATTATAGTGCTGGGGGGCAGCTGAGTGGTTCTGTGAATTGAACCTAGAGATGAGAGGTCCTGGGTTCAAATCTAGCCTCAGATAGATACTTCCTAGTGGTATTACCCCCAGGAAAGTCACTTAACCCCCATTGGCTGGCTCTTGCTGCTTTTCTGCCTTGAAATCAATGCACAGTATGGAATCTAAGATGGAAGGTAAAGAAAGACCTTTTTAAAGTTATAGTTCTCAAGATCATAGCTCATCTTGGATTAGTTACATTGAGATTGGTATGTAGTGGAAAACATAGAAAACCTGGCTCTTATTTAATAGCTGTGTGACATTGCACATGTCCCTTAACTTCTCTGCTCTCTGTTCTCCCAAACAGGGATAAGAATCCCTGCCCCACCTATCTTGTAAAGTGGTTTGGGAGGATTGAGTGAGATAATAGATGGCAGAGTATCCTAACAAGTATATAGTGCTATACACCTGTAAGGGATTATTATAATGACTATTATTTCAAAACCATCTGTCCCAGATAGGCTCTGTGTTTAGAAAGCTTATGTATCGAGGAGCTAGGATCTGACAAGTTATTCTAATTTCATTAAATTGCTCCTCTCTCTCTACTTTTGGTTTTCTGCCTGTGAGGTAAGAAGGAATAATTGATGGGAAAGTATCTTGCAATAGAAGGTAGCAGGAAGAAAGGCAATGTAGATGCCTGCCATGAATGCCTGCCTAGTCCCACTCAGGGTCGTGTATTTTGGGGGTCAGTATCCCAGGTCAGGCAAATACCACAAAGGGATCTCTTAAGCTCTGAACCACTCATCCATCCATCCAATCATTCAACAAACTTTTATTTAGTGCCTACTAAATGCATAATCCTGGTACTGAGAAGACAGACTACAAAAAAGTGAAAGAGATGGCTTCTGCCGCTGGGAGTGTACAAATCAGATTCTGAGACCAGGCCAGACACAAGAAACAATGAAGTAGCAATGTGAGGCAATGCATGAATTGAGTGATCAGTCCATTTGGACAATATGTGCACCAGGAGTTAGGAGCAAGGAGAAATCACCCTGAGCTGGGATGATCTGTAGGGTGATGAATTGAATCTCAGCATCACAAACCAGCCTCAGAGGCCCTCTGCTTCAATTCATTCTTCAACAGGATTCCCTTCTACTATTCTGTGAAAAAATGATCATTCAGCCTCTGCTTAAATGCCCTGGAGGTCTCACTACCTTCCTAGACGCCCTGAACCATGAAGTCTTCACAGAAGAGATCTGACTTTCTTTGGTCCTCGAAAGATGGGTAGTATTCAAAATAGAGAGGAGAAAGCAGAGCATGGAAGGAGAGAAGCAAAGGCTAAGGGACTAGAAATGAGCTTTCCCAAAATGGGGACCAGGAAGAAGTGAATTTCTTCTAAAAGAAATGAGTGGTAATAGTAAGAATCATTGCTGACACTCATGTAGCCCTTTGAGAGGCAGCCATGGAGGATTAAAAGGGCTGGCCTTGTAATTACTGAAGATCTGGGTTCAAATCCTTCCTCTGCCTTCCAGGCTGCCTGACCCTATCACAGAGAGCACCTCTCAGTGCCTTCAACAACTACTTCAGACTGTAGGTTACAGAGGATCTGCTGATCTGAATGACATCATAGGTTTCTACTCTCTCTATATATATATAAGCATGAACAGAAAGACTGACAGACAGATACATGGTTAAAACATTATTACACTCTATGTTGCATGCACTGTGCTCTACATGCATGTGCATATTTAGAGATGGACTATTTCAAGTCTATATGAAATATATATATGGATTTTTATATGTGCTTTGAAACTTGTGAACTTTACATACATTATCTCATTTTGTTTTGGGAAGCTATAGGTGCTAAAATTAGGAAAATAGGGTGGAACAATATTGTAGAGGGCTTTAAATGCCAGAAGGCAGAGTTTGGACTTCATACTAAAGATGGTCATACTTTTGAACAATTAAAAACAAAAACAAAACATCTAGGACCACAAAAAATTATTGCTATCATCTGTTGGATTTGGTTATAATAGAATTTGATCTGTACTTCAGGTAACATATATCACAACCCATTGCTGCCAGCTCTAAGGACCCTTCAAATTCTTCAATATTAGAATGTTGTTCTCCCTCCTGAAATAAGTGGGCCATCTTCTGAGGATGGGAAACCTTGTTAAAAGAAGTTTTCTAGCAGTACAGTGTCAGAGTTGGAAGAAGCCTCAGAGGTCATCTGGTCTAGCTCCTTGTGCTACAGATGAAGAAGTGCCTCATGGCCCAAGAAGAGGGTGACTTCCCCAAGATCACTGGGAAAATTGTAGGATTATAGAGCTAGAAGAGTCTTTAGAAGCTGTCTCCTCCAACTTCCTCATTTTCCTAAAGCATCAGAAGTGGAATGTAGTGATCCAGCTCATTAGAATCCAGGGTTCTTAGCACACTGGCTGCCATTTACTCCTAAACTGACCACAGAAGTAGCTGGTAGAAATTTGGAAGTACTTGCCCAAAGTCATGTAACAATTCTATTTCCTGTGCCAGGAAAGAGAGCCCAAGTCTTCTGAATCCTTGTCTGTTGTTTTCATTGAATCACACACTGCCTCACAGGAGATAACCTGAATCTCCTTTCTCCCAAATGTACCTTCTAGACTGATGAGAAAAAGATGTGTGTGTGTGTGTGTGTGTGTGTGTGTGTGTGTGTGTGTGTGTGTGTGTGTGTGTGTTTGAGAGAGAGAGAGAGAGAGAGAGAGAGAGAGAGAGAGAGAGAGAGAGAGAGAGAGAGAGAGAGAGAGTCCAGACAGCCTATCCGAGTGTTTCATTAAACACTTGGATGTAACAGTTTGTGGACCCTGGAGGGAGGATAAGAGAAAAAGAGATATGTACAGTCCCTCACACTTTCCCTAGAGATAATTTCCTTGGACAAGCCATTATAGGGAGTGATTTGGAGGGAAATGGGGAATGGACAGAGCCTCTTCATAGAACCCCTTATCTCCTCCTCCACCTACCCCCATCCTTCTCTTCCTGCCCAAGCAATCCAGACTAGGGCCCATTCAGGGAAATAGCCATCTTTGGAGGGTCCAAGACTCCCTCATTTTCCTCTCTTTCCTCTGGAAGGAGCAGCAGCTGGCCCACGTGAACTCCATTCCCCGTGGGGCTGGCTTGTCGTGTCAATCGTGTGTGTGAGGAAAAAATAATAAATCTGCAGAGATGTTGTTAGAGTTTGGTCCTTCAGTGCCGGCTTATCTCCCTCTCCCCCAGGCAGCCACTAATTGAGGCCAGAAGGTTGGCTGCCTAGCTCAGACCACATTTACAGGAGGAAGAGAATGCAAATGCATTTCTTACTGTTGGGGCCCACTTCTCCCACATCCCCCTCCTTGTTCACGGCTCCCTCTCCACATATCCTGACATGTCCCCTTTTGAATAGGCTTCTCTGACTGGAAAAGTAGGGAAATGGTCTTCCTAACAGATTCCTCAGCAGTTTGATGCCTTTTGCTCAAGGGTTCCTTGCCAGAGTGTCCATTCTGACCAACCCTATAAATAAGCACAGACCATAACAGGTGGCCCTAATCATGGGTGCCACATGGAATTCAGGGGCATCAAGAAGAACTATGGTGTCTCTCCCCCCCAAAAAAAGTTTTAATTCTCTCCTATCATCTTGTGGCCTGAGAGTTCACCATTAATGAGCCATGCCTGTGGATTAAAAGGACTGTGCCCTTAATCCATCCAAATACCCCATAGGAGGGATGACATATTAAGCCATTATCACTCATTAATCTTAGTGTGCGGGAATTCTTCTGATCCTTTCTAGCCTGACAGCTGAGATGAATAACAAGATGCCCAATAGGTAAGTTTTTGTTTTTGTTTTAATAAAAGGAGGAAGAAGATTCAAGAGTTAGAGCTCCGTGTTAGAGACACAGGTTACATCATGGACAAGTTGGGAATAGCCTGGGTGCCGTGATGAAGAGGATGACTTTTTTTGCACTAAGGCCTTCATTGGGACAAACAATCTTCCTAGAAAATCTCTACATCCCTAAATTTGCCTCTGTTCAAGTCTTTCCTATGAGGACTCTTTTCTCCAAAAAGGCACAATAGCTCTTGGCCAGTCTGGGCAATGGCATGGTTTGTCAGAGTGTACTGGTAACTTACCAGTGTCTACCAAGAATCAATCCAATGAAAGGCCCATGGTTAGTTATTCAATCAACAATTATTTAAATTCTACCTCCTTTGTAAACCTCTCCTTGACTATTCTTTTTTTTTCTTTTAAAATTAACAAAGGTCAATGAACATGGTTAGGGATAGGGATAAGGCAGAAGGACTAGACCTTATATTTCTCTGTTATAGAAACTCTCCTTATGAGGAAATTCTTTCTACCAAGATAGGTGGTCATCTATGACTTTAATGAGTTGCCCAGAACAATGACAAGTTAAATGGCTTATCTAGGGTCACACAGCTAGGATGAGTCAGCAAATGTACATATTTCAATATACTGGGAAGAAGAAAAGAGAGAATTGCATATGAAATTGTGAAATTGTGTCATATATATGTATAGCATTTACATATATATATTTATATATTTAAGGGTATATTAAATCTAACCCAACAGTAACAAAACTTCCCTATTTGTCTGAATCCTTTTCTGAATTTCCTTCTGATTTTTTTTCTCTATGAACTTTTTTTAAACCTTCATCTTTTACCTTAGAACTGATACTCACCTTTCCAAGGCAGAAGAGTGGTAAAGGTTAGGCAGTTGGGGTTAGGTGACTTGCCCAGGGTCACATAGCTAGGAACTGTCTGAGACAAGATTTGAAAGCCATGACCTTGCCACTAGTTCTGGCTCCCTATCCACAGAGCCACCTAGCTACCATTTGTTAAGTGCTTCTTCAAACACACTTCCTTCTTTTTGACCCCATTTGGGTTTTTCTTGACAAAGATACTGAAGCGAAATCTCCAGCTCATTTGATGGATGAGGAAATTGAGGGAAACAAGTTTATATGACTTGCCCAGGGTCACATAGATAGTAAATGTCTGAGATCAGGATTTGAATTCAGGTCTAACTGACTTTAGACCCAGCATTCTACTCTGCCACCTAACTATGCTAAGATTCTATGATTATATCCATTTTACAGGCTGAAGAAAGTTAAATGATTTACCCAGATTTCTATAGATTTCAGGCAGAATTTGAACTCAGGTCTTCCTGTCTCCAGGTCCAGTGCTTGATTTAATGTGCCATCCAACTGCCTGAAATGACTTGCCCAAGAGTACACAGCTAGTTAATGATAGAGTCAGGACTAGAACCCAGGTCTCTTTATTCTCAATTCTTCATGACAGAGGGGTTAGAGGCAAGATTTACATTACCTTCCACAAAATAGGCTGGGCAATTTTCCCTAATTTTAGACCACAGAACACAGATTACAGGATAGTTTGTTAAACACTACAATGTTGAAGTCCCAGAAGTAGTCACTAATGGGAGCTCTCAGTGTGACTGGGGGTAGGGAGACAAACAGCCCTATGTGAAACAGCTTAATAAGATACCAGAGCAATATAGCTCACACAGTGTAGGCTGAACATCTGCCTGATAAGAGGGTATAGAATGAGAGCCCCCATAGGGTTAGCTGAAGAAGTCTTCCTGGCTGGTCAGTTTGGAGTATAGTCTTGAAGAAAACAACGGCTTTTCTTCAGTTGTGTCTGACTTATCTGGACCCCATTTGGGGTTTTCTTGGCAAAGAAACTGGAGTGGTATGCAACCTTCTCCAGCTCACTTTACAGATGAGGAAACTGAGGCCAATGAGGTTAAGTGACTTGCCCAGGGTCACCCAGAGAATAAGTGTCTAAGACTGGATTTGAACTCTGGAACATGAGTCTACCCTGACTTCAGGCCTGGCTCTGACTACTGCACCATCTAGCTGAAACAATAGCTATGGGTGGACAAAGAAGGGGAAAGGCCCCTGCTACCTCCCTTTCTGCCCTCCTTGAGAAGGTTCTAGACAAATGTGTGACGGCCAGTTTGATAACTCTCCCTTCAGATTCCTCTGCTTGTTCAGACAGTCCTGAAGATTACTGGCCCACCTCTCCCATTTGTTCACTTGCTCTATCAGAGAGCACTGAGCACACCAAGCCTGAGCAAGAAAAAAATTTCTCTTTGTCCCCAGTGCCCCGCTCCCTTCCTTTTATTAAAATTTTCCCAAGGTCTGACATAACTATAGTATCCTAAGTAATCTAGAGTAGATATTAAATCAGGAAGCACAGACCAAGCCAACTCCTTCCCCAGAGCCCGGGTCAGAGCAAGACTGGGCTTGGTAGTAAGCAGGAGGAAGTTATCCATGTCCATTAGTGAAATGACCCTAATGCAGGGGCAGGCACCACCCAGACCCTCAACCTCAGCCCCAGATGAGAGAGACATTTCCTCTGTCCCACACCAGTTTGGGGTCAGGAGGCTGCTACAAACTGCCATTCGTTATTACTCCATTAGGTATAAATGAATGGGAAGGATTTATTCTTTACCAGCATTAAGAAAAAAATTTTTAAAAATGACAGAGACAGAAACACAGAGAGAGGAGGGTGAGAGACTCAAAGAAAGTAGGGTGAGAGCCGCAGAGAGACAGAAACAAAGAGACAGACAGAAGAAGAGAGACAAAGACAGAAAGAAAGAGAGAGGAGTGATAGACAGAGACAGAGAGAGAGGAGAGAGACATGGAGAGACCGAAGCAAAGAAACAGAGAGGAGAGAGAGAGAGGAGAGAGAGAGGAGAGGGAGAGGAGAGAAAGAGAAGAGGGAGAGGGAGAGAGAGAGAGAGAGAGAGAGAGAGAGAGAGAGAGAGAGAGAGAGAGAGAGAGAGAGAGAGAGTTGGGAAGCCCCATTGTGCATGTGGTTAGAACACAATTGATTGCTGATAGGCACATTAGCCAGACTCTTCTTCACAGGAACCAGCCTGTGGGATAAGAGCAGTTCAAGTAGGGCTTTCAGTAAACAGATAATGGAATGCCATTTTAATTGCATTTTATCTTTGGTGTGAATATGAGGTTGCATTGGACATGGATTTTCTCTGATGAGCTAAAGTTACTACTGAGGGTATCCTGCCAGCAAATCAAGTGAGAAGCGACCTTCTCTCTCTTTCTCTCCCCTTGAAGAGGCTAGGAGGAGCCAAAGGACACTGGATTTGAAACCAGAAACTTACATACTATCCTAGTTATTTTCCACACCAAAATGCTTTCCTCCTCTAGGACTCCCGGTAATCCCGCCCTCATTTGTGATGTCTCTCCATGTTAGAATGCCTGCCCCTTGAGGCACAAACTTGTCTCTATTTTGGGTATGTATTTCCTGGCTTAGCACAGTGACTGGCACAAGCAAGCACATAAATTCTATTCATTTATTCATTCATTGAATCATTTATTCATGGAACCTGGCTTCAAATTCTAACACTGCTACTCAATAGTGGTATGATTTGGGGCAAGTCACTTCCTCTTTATGGACAGTTTTTCCTTCCTTAAGATGAGAACTGTTGTTAAAGGAATCAGACTTACCTCTTTTTTGCCTTGGAATGAAAACACAGTATTGATTCTAAGATAGAAGGTACAGGTTTTTTTTTTTTAATGCATCAGACACATAAAATGACATAACAGTCAATAAATAATCAATACAAGACCCTCTTTGGTAAGTCCCATTTTCTACAGCATCCTAAATGTCTCTAGACTGATAGAATCATCCTGTGGTTTAGACTCCCCTCAGAAAGGAAACAAACTTGAAATTGATGTTCTGGAAAATTTCCCATTCATTCTATAGAAACCCATACTGGCATCTCTGAAGACTTGGATTCCTCCGGAAGAGAAATATATTTGAGATTGTTCGATAACCCACCTTTCCATTCAACTCACACTGTTGGACTAACAGTACGCTCCCTTGCCATTCATCCCACTTTGGGGGCCATATGCAAGATCCTCTTCTCTTTCACCAAGGCTTATTCTGTCCAGGAACTCCTCTCTCTGTAAGTGGCCAGTCTTCTCTCAAAGTTGGGGTTACTAAGTAGGGAGCTCCTTAGGCAAGGGCTGCCTAGAAATAGGCCTTTTCTTGCTAAAAGTAGAAATTCCAAAACCAGGATTCTAGGATCACTGGCAAAGAAAAACTACCTTCTTTGATGGAAGTCTAAATTCTAGAACCTTCTAAACTGGGACTGCTAGAAAGGCAACCAATTGACCAGGAAATTTCCATACTCCTCCTGAAACTGGCTTTCAGTATTTCTCACCACTCAAACAACTTGGGTCTCCTTTCCATGCCTGCCATGTTCTTGAGAACATGTGGCTCCCACATGCCTTGCCCCAAGATAGCCACTAATGGCAGCTCAAGTAAGAAGGGAGGGGAGAAGCCAGGACACAGACCCTGATCCCTGGATCAAGTTGGAAGGCAACAGAGTGGTCAAAATTGAGAAGGACTATAGACTTCCTTTTATAGACCAACGCAAAGAGGTGGCTCCTTCCACCCTAGGACAGGTCAAACCAACCTAAACTCCAAGAGCGATGTATCCATACCCTCCATAGGACAATACAATAATTGTCTCAAACAAAGGCTCATCTTCTTATAAGGTAATTAAGTTGATCAGGGAACTCCCTTGATCAACCTGCATAAGTGAAAAAATGTTACAATGAACTCTGGTGACAATTTCTGTCTTAGAAATATCAACAAGCTTCTTAGAGACACAAACAACTATTATTCAGGATAATAATGAATACAAATAATAATAATCATAATATTTATATAGTGTTTACTATGTTCCAGGCACTATGCTAAAAGCTTTATAATTATTTTCCCATCTGATCAACAACTCTGGGAGGTAGTGCAATTATGATCCCCATTTTATAGATGAGGAAACTGAGGCAAACAGATAAATGAGGCTAAATGACTTGCCCAGGGTCATATAGATAACAAATATCTGTAGTCAAATTTGAATTTCTTGATTAGTTTCTCCAATTATGCTAATCATTTTTTAATCATTTGGGAGAGGTACAAAAGAGAATGAAGGACAGCTGAATCTTAGTCCCCTTCTCACCATCACCTTCCTGTAAGGAAGTCTTCCTCTGCAGTAGACAACTTGCTACCTCTCCAAATTCAAGGGTGAGGAGAATAGCAGAAAGGAGTAGAGTGAGAGTTCTTAGACTTTCTTAGTGAAAAGATATGGCTCTCTTTCAAAGCCTCTGCTCTTTGGAGCAACGTTCCCATGAAAAAAATCATCTTTTGAACAGAGTAAGAAATGAAACTTTGTGACAAAGAATCACTTTTAAGTGTGATCCAAGGAAAATAAGATTTGACATGAGAAGATCTGGGTTAAAACACTCTCTTCTATTTACTACCTATGTGACCTTAGACAAAACAGAAGGTGTAATGCTGCAGTAGGAAGAAACAAGGAGCCATGTGACTCTGTGACCTTGGACATGTCACATATTTCTGGACCTGCTTCCTTATCTATAAAATGGGTTTAAAATGGACCTCTGAAGTTCCTTTAAATCCTATGATCTTAATACTTTTTTTCATACAGCCGCTACAGGCAATCTGGAAAGGACCTGGAAAGGTTATCTAATCTAACCTCCTAATTTTACAGGGGAGCAACCTGAGGCCAAGGGAAGTTAAATAAGTGGCTTGTTCAATCAAGATCATGTGGCAAGTCAGTAGCCAAACTCAGACAGACTAGAATGTCTCAACTCTCAGACTTCGTCAGGATTATTTCCCTTCTGTCATTGTATCCTCGGTGTATAATGTACTAATTTGTATTGTGTTGGAGCTTAGTAAACAGTGGGAGTTTAATAAATGCCTGTTAATCAATTTTTCTACTGTATTGCACTATCTCCCATTTGCTCACAAACTGATCACATGTGTCAGGCACAAATCTTCAAGAGGAAATTGTCAGCTTTTGTATCTTTAATGCCTCCACCCATGCAGGGATACTAGGATTCATTCTTTTAGCAAACACTCATTTTTGAGAATCCATAGGGAAGGAACATTTAGTAACAAGACTAGCATTGGCTTAGCAGCCTCTTCTTGCATTGGCCCTAGATAACTTCAAGTTATCAGATGCTCAGCACCCAAATTGCTGTGTGCAGACCATGACCTGTTTTTCCACACAAACAGAAACAATCTTTCCCTGACTTTCATCTTCCCCTTTCTAGTCTCTGAGTCTTTGCTTATGCTGAGCAACATGGCCAGAATGGTCTTCTTCCATCTCTATTTACCAAACCCTCTCCTTCCCTTAATAGCCCAAGCTGAGATGTGCCATCCTCCATCTCAAATTTAATTAATATTTGGGCCTCATCTTTATCATTTTAAAATAAATGTTATTGTATTTTCTGTTTTTTATATCATCATAATTATCTCAAATATCTTACCACCACCCCCATTCATTTCCTATAACAAATAGTATTTTTAAATCAGTATAACTGATCAATATATTGAAAAAGTCAGAAAACATGTAACACCTGTGAATCTTCCACCTCCATGAAGGGAATGGTTAGAATTATCTTCTCATTCACCTCATTCAAGTTCTGCTTGATCTTAATTTTGTTACATTTGCTTTTGATTTTTTGGTGTGTCATTCTTTCTATTTACATTACCTTGGCTACAGTATATATTGTTTTCTTGGTTCTGCTTACTTCATTCTGCATCAGTTCCTACATATCTTTCCATGCTTCTCTGTATTCATCACATATAGCATTCCTTATAGCATAATCATATTCTATTACATTCATGCACCACAATTTGTTTAGCCATTCCCCTTTCAATGGACAGAAATCTGTTTCTACTCCTTTTTTAAAAAACCCTTACCTTTCATCTTAGACTCAATATTGCATATTGGTTCCAAGGCAGAAAAGTAGTAAGGAGGCATTAAGGATTTAGTAAGTGATTTGCCCACCATCACACAGCTAGCAGGGGCCTGTGGTCATATTTGAACCCAGGACCTCCAGTCTCCAGGCCTGGCTCTCAATCCACTGAGCCACTTAACTGTCTCCATTTCCAATTCTTTTGGTTGTTGTCATTTATCTTTTTGTTGTTGAGTCATTTCAGTTGTTTCTGACTCTTACTGACCCCAACTGAGGTTTTCTTAGCAAAAATAGTTTGTCATTTCCTTCTCTAGTTCATTTTACAGTTGGGGAAACTGAGACCAACAGGGGTGAGTGACTTGCCCAGGGTCACACAGCAAGTAAATATCTGATTCTGGATTTGAACTCATGTCTCCCTGGAATTCTATCCACTGTGCCACCTAGCCATAATTCCAGTTCTTAGCTATAGCCATCCTTCCAGTTCTTAGCTATCACAAAAAGTCTTGCTATGATATTTTGGAGTATATGGGGACTTTCTATAAGAGTTAAAAATTGGTTTGGGTCAAATTAAGAGTCATAAAAAGCTGTGGTCATCATTTATAATAATAAAAAATTAAACTATGAGTCTGTTAGTAGCTTTAATACAACAAAGTAGAGATAGTAAAGAGAGGGAAATATAGGAAGGAGGTAGATGCCTAGATATCTAGATAAATACCCTAAGTCTGGATCTGAGTGCCTCTAGACCGCAAGTGAGAATCCAAATGTGAATCTCACCAGCCCATGAGAATGTCTCCAGCCAACTGTTTCACCAACCAAAAGAGAGTCTGATGTCACCCAAGCGAGTCACCAAAACTGAATTCCTCAAGCCACCAATGCAGAATCACTCTTTCAGCAAGAATCTCCAAAACAGAATCTTTCTTTTAGCACGAGCCACCATTGCCAAATAAATTCCAGCTCTTTGGTCTCACCTATTATAAACCCTTTTCCCACCTCACTATCTGTCTCTCTGGTTTCTACTTCCGTTCACTGTGGGCTGGTCTATCACATCTCAGGAACCAATCATAATTTCTTAATTTGTTTGGCAGTGCCTGTGGGGTCCACTTCCTGTTTATTGAGGGTGAGAGCTTTCTTTTGAAAGGATCTTCAAGTGTCTGACTGACTAAGTGTGAAAGGAGGGGCACTCCAAGTTCTTGATTGATTAAGTTAAAATAAACAAAGGGAGTTTTAAATTCTCTTTCAAACTTTCTTCACAATGGTTTCCTTGAGATATAAACTCAATATGGCATTCAATAATGGTTCCAAAAGGATAGATGGTTCATTCATTTTATTTACATAATTTGGCATTGCTTGCTGAAAGATTTATACCATTTCACAGCTCCATCAACAATGTATTAGTGTGCCTATCTTTCTAAAACCCCTTTAACATTGGCTATTGCCATTTTTTGTTATTTTTGCCAAAATGCAGGACATAAGGTGAAATCATAGTGTTGTTTTGATTTGCATTTATTTCTCTTCTCTGGAACATCCTGTCATGTGATTGTCAATACTCTATGATTCTTCCTTATCTATATAGAGAAACAACATCTAAGCCATGCTGAACTTAGTTTATATTCTTTTGTTCACCAAAGCTATGTGAAGCACCAGAACATTTATTTTTCAGTTTTCATAACTGCTTCCCTCTTCGCCCTTCCCCCTTTACCTCCTCAGTTCTGTGTCCTTCTTGTTCTCTCTCCTCCTTTCTCCTTCATTGTAAAAACCATATGCAGACCTGCTAAAACAACTCTATGTGGGCGGCCACCTTTATCCTGCTGTTGCTGCTTTCACAGGAAACTTTCCACAGAGCCAAGTACAGAAAATTATCTTTTCAAACATGCCATTCAGTGTAATTTCATAAGATCTGAGCTAATTGCTGGAGCATCTCCTCAAAGGAACCTTGAAAGCTACTGACTGCTATGGGGGTTGATCAAGAAACCAGAATCTTGGGTAGTTCTAAAAGGGCTATTAATACTGTTGGGGCTCATCCTTAACTAATTCATTGTTTTCAGTCAGGATAAAGAATCCAGACACACAAATAAACTTTGTTGAGTTGTTTCTTGAAAGAAACTAGTGTCTCTGCCTCAGGAAAAGAAAGCATATCAGCCTATATTTAATGTTACTGGGGATGTATTTCAAACACTAAGACTGTTGGGCTTCTTGTCTGCTTGAATCTCTATCCCTTCATCTATATCCCCCAATCCTGCCTCCACCTACCTTTACCTTCCCTCCCTCACCATTGCTTAGGCTATGAATTTCATAGGTTGACAGCTAGATACATAACATTGTTGTTGTTATTTTTTAAATAGATTTCAAGCTGGAAGGGACCTTATAGAACTTCTAGTCCAACCCCCTCACCTCGATAGGTGAAGAAGCTATTTATTGCTGGAAGGAACCCCAAGAGAACATCTGGTTCAACCACTGCCTTTAGGCAGGTTAAAATATAGTTGCATTTGAAATTAGATGACCTGAGTCAAAGTTCAGTTCTACTTCTTACTACTTGTACTACCTTAGGCAATGATGCATTTGGGCTACCATTTCCTCATCTGTAAAATGAAGAGATTGGACTAGGTCCTGAATCCAATTATGAGCTAAAATGTTAATACCTTTATTTTACAGATGAAACAACTGAGACCCAAGAGATTGAGTAACAAATCCAAGGTCATGCAACTAGTCTCCCACTTCCTGTTGCAAGACTGCCCACTGTACCACACAGCCATAATGGACCTTTTGAAAACCCAAGGGAATTTAGTTTTGGTCAAAGAAAAGACAAGAAAAATGAGTCAGTTGGAAGTAGTAAGAAGAAAGGGAGGTGGATTTAGAAATCAGAATAGCAGACTTCAGAAGCAAATGAGTGAAAATGCTGGATAAGCATGAGGTTCAAGGAGGTTGGGCAGAATAAATAGGGAGGAAGTTTGAAGGTGGGTGTATAGAATCAAGGTTGCAAGGATGGAAAGCTTTTAAAGTCAGCACAGACCCAGAGCTAGCAATTCTTATGCCCCACACAATTACCACAAAATGGGAGGTCTGAGGGAACAAGAGACAGAAAGGCAGGAAGGGGCCTCTGGGAAGGGGGAAAAAGGAGAGAAGCTCATTTGAGGTATAGAGCAGCCTTCACATCGTACTTCCAAAATAAATGCTTTCCTTCCCTGTGCCTCAGTTTCCTCATTTCTAAAATGAGCCTCTGGGACCTCTTTCAGCTCTAGTCCTATAATCTCTAGTGGGGTGCAGTTACCTGGGAGAGGGCCAATCATCAGGATATTTGGTATACTGAAGGACTCCTGTATCCCCCAGCCCCTAGAAGATGGTAGAAGGAGGAAAGAAGTAGATGAAAGATATATCAATGGGGAAAGTCTCCTTAGTGGTCATCATGCTCAAAGTAGAAATGCAGAAAATTCTTAAATGCTCCAGTGGTATCCTCTGCTAAGTGTATTACAGGACCCTTTGAAAGGGTCTTCAGAGTGACAAGAGCCTCTGTGGAGAAGTGCAGGAGGTCATGTGAAGAATTTAGGGATCATGGTATTGGCACAGTGGGCAGATGAACACTAGGAAAAGAAATACGTACCCATTAGTTTCAGTTCCCTGGTCAATATACTCTATTTGTGACTGAGTGGGCTTAGGTAGAGAAAGAATTGTCAATGTTGCCTTGAGTGAAAGAATAAATGAATAAATGAATGAAGTACTTACTATGTGCCAAGCACATAGCTAGGTAATGTGGATTTATATATAAATATATATATATATGTATATATTTATGACAGTTTCTGCCCTTAAGAAGCTTAAATTCCAATGAAGGAAAAAACATATAAAGGAGAAATGGAAAAGAGTAGCCAAGAAATTCAGAAAGTTACTGGGATGGTAATTGAGGCCTTAGGGGAATGGACTGACACACCCCATCCAGGAATGATTGGCAAAGTTGACTTCACCCTGGTTCACAGTTCTAGAACTGGGGGGGGGGGGGGTAGAATGAAGAGGAGAGAAGTTGCTGGTGGAAAGGAGGGTCAAGGATGCTCATGAAGCAATGGAGAAGATGGCCTGACAGTCAGAAGTGAAATATACTTCAAAGGATCACTGGGCAATCAATCAATCAGTCAGCTAGGTGCTTCAGGCAGAAGAGCAGAATGGATCTGGGAAGTGACCTCTAAGAACCTTTTTAGTTCCTACATGTATGAACCTGCGACTTGCAAAGGATTTAATGGACAAAAGAGAAGAGGCAAGACCAAGGAAGGGTGAGAATCATGTTCAGCTTCAAAATCTTTGATCTTAAGAGCAAAGCTTGTTCGGCTCTGCAACCCAAGAAACAACCTAATAGTGTATTAAGAATGTCTACATTTGGAAAAACCTTAGCTTAGGAGCTGCACTCTACAGATTTGGTATGGGAAACACTGCTGAGATCTATTTAGCTTTATATGCAGGAAGCAATCAATAAACGCTTGCTGATTGATTGTCAGATCTTGGGTAGAAAATCTCCCCAGGACTGCTTCATTTAATCAGTCAAATAGTACATATTTATTGGTCATCTACTGTGTGCCTGTTAAGTCAAGGGGAAGGATGTGAATGGAGGCAAGATAGCAAAATCAGGAGACGAGAGTTCTTGGCTCCAGAGGAGTTTATAATCGAGTTGGAGGGCAGCCTATCACTCTGAAACACACATGCACACGCACGCACGCACATGCTTGCACCCAAAAAACAAGCAGAGAAAGCACCTTACAATTAGAACCTGGACTCTAGTCTTGACTCCAACTAATGAGCCATCCATATGACCTTTGGTGGTCACTAATTACTGTTCAGCCTACCTGACAGGTGTTTCAACAGTATTGAATGAGGCAATGAATATAAAAAATTGTGGACTACCATAAATGTTAAGACATTGTAATTAATTTGGAATGGACCAATACTGGAGCTTAGGTTAAAAGCATTATAGGATTTCAATGGAGGGAGTAATAGCCTGAAAAAGGGTTTTGGTTTTGGTAGGTGTGTACTACTTTGCTAGTGGTAGCCAAGTTGTATAATGGTTAGGGCCCTGGATCTGGAGTCAGGAAAACCCGAGTTCAAATTCCCTTTCAGACACTTAGTAACTGTGGGACCCTGGGTAAGTCATTTAACTACTATCTACCTCAGTTTCCTCAACTATTAAATGATGATCATAATAGCACCCACCTCCCAGGTTGTTGTGACAATCAAATGAGAGAATATTTGTAAAGTATTTAGCATATTATAAGGCACATAATAGATCCTTAATAAATACTTGTTTCCTTCCTTCAAGCCCTTGTTCTGACATGCAATGCTTCCCCAGAGCCTGGAGTCATTGAGGAGCATAAGAGGTCAAAAGTAATTACACATTGATGTAGGATCTTATAAACCTCAAATGCTGCATTAGTCCTTACTATTATTTTTATGATGGACCTCCTTCCTCCTTTATCGTAGTGATCTTTCTTTCTAAATCCTTACCTTATGTCTTAAAATTGATACAAGAATTGGTTTCAAGGCAGAAAAGTGCTGAGGACTAGACAATGTGGGTTAAGTGACTTGCCCAGGGTCACACTGTCAGGAAGTATCTGAGGCCAGATTTAAACCCAGGTCCTCCTGACTCCAGACCTTGCTCTCTATCCACTGAGCCACCCAGGTGCCCCTCATTCTTCTCTTTTCACTTTTGCCTCTTTCTCAATTTGATATAGAGAAGAGAGCAGAGGACTTGGAGTCAGAGGAATTTGGTTTTGAAGCTTGGCTCTGCTGCTTACTCTCAGCATGATTATGAATAAACTATCTCAGCCTCAGTTTCCTTATCTGCAAAATGAGATGATAATACTTATACTGCCTACCTCACAGAGTTATTGAGAGGAAAGTCCTCTGTATATAGTGGCATAGCAATGTATGTTATTATTATAGGGGGAAAGGGAGTAAGCATTTATTAAGTGCCTACTACATTCTAAGCACTCTATAAATATCATCTCATTTGATTCTCACAACAACCCTGTGGGATTGGTGCTATTGTAATACCCATTTTACAACTGAAGAGACTGAGGTGGAAGGATAATTGAGTTGTCTAGGGTCCCTTAGCTAGTTAGTACCCAAAGTAGGAGTGGAAAACTCAGCTTTTCCTGATTCCAACCAGATCAAACACTGTATCCACTTGGCTGCCTAGCTACCCTTTCTGCTCCTACTTTCTTGCTCCTTCCTTCCCCACCCCTCTTTCCTGGTACAGGATAGCTCTTGGGCCCTCTTTTGGAAGCACAACTCTTCAGTTTGGCTGCTCATCTTTTCCTGTGCCTTCTCCCCACTCCTTACATGGCCTCTATCCATTCTCACAGGATCCTCACCAGTGTGGCGAGAAGGGTAGGGCGCCATTATTCTCATTTCATAGAAGACCATGCCCCTAAGTGATTAAATAGCTTGCCCAAGGTCACCATTGAGTCAGTGGGAGTTCTGGGGTCTCAATTTCATATGGACTGCCCACTCTCCACCCCCACCCATCTCCAGCTTCAGGGACTCAGTATGTGTGAGCAAAACCAATTGTGTGATTAGAGGATGAGGACAAAGGGCTTTGGGAGCTTGTTAGAGGGCAGGTACAGAACATGAGGCTTTACTGTAATAGTTTCTTAAGCTAGCCTGGCAGGTTAGATCAGTTCATTAGAACACAGTACTAATGAGGCCAAGGTTTGTGGACTTGCTCTCTGGATGAGCTTCTTAACTTCCCTTGGTTCCACAGCCAAAGCCTGCACTGTTCATTTGGGCCAGCGTTCTTTTAAATACATGCCTTTGTCACAGCATGGCCAATCCAGGAGAGTATGGATTATTGTTGTTTCGGGAGTTTTCTTGGCAAAGATGCTAGAGTGGTTTGCCATTTCCTTCTCCTGCTCATTTTACAGATGAGGAAACTGTAAGGTTACGTGATTTACCCAGGGTAATGTACCTAGTGTCTGAGGTCACATTTGAACTCGGGTCTTCTTAACTCCATGTCCAGTGTTCTATCTACAACTACCTAGCTGCTCTAGAGTGTGGATAGTTTGACAAAAGCTCATCCCACTACTAGAAATACAACTCAAAATGCAAGTTATACAAGTAGAATATTAATGGTAACTATTTCATAGATTAAAAATTCCATGATTTGGGGCAGCAAGGTAGTACAATGGATAGAATGCCAGGCCTAGAGTTAGAAGGAACTGGGTTTCCAAATCTGGGCTCAGATATTTCCTAGCATGTGACCTTGGGCTAGTCTTTTAACCCCAATGGTCTAGCCTTAGCTCTTTTATGCTTAAGAATCAATACTTAGTTTACATTCTAAGATAGAAGGTAAGGTTTAAAAAAAAAAGACATGATTTGAATTGCTTTCCTAAGGTTAAAATAAATTAGCAATAAAAGTATTTCAGTACCTTCTGTCCCTGGCATGGGAGTCAAGTCAAAGATACTTCTGAGATTGCAATGTCAAGTTTTAGCTCTGTGGCTTTCCACTTCCCCTTTTCTCCTCTCCCCTTCCAACTCTCTGAGTTCAGTCAAGGGACAGAGAAAGGGTTGAAGGAATTCCACTTTGCACCTTTCAATCCCCTTCTCCAATTTTGGGGAGCCCCCTTTGTCATCTATTCCTGTGAACCAGGGTAATGGTGGGAACTACTACAATAGTGAAAAAGCAAGATGAAATGGTGAGCCCAAGGAGCTCCCTCAATAACAAATCCTTTAAGCAATGGATACCATTTGGATGGTTCATTATCAAGGATGCCATAGAAGAGATTACTGTTCCATGAGGTGCTGGCCTAGATGGGCTCTGAGGTTCCTCCTAACTCTAGGATTTTGTGAGAATAAGAAGAGGGTACAGAATTCATGCCTAATAAGATTCCTTAGGCTGGTGTCACTTGGAAGGAATAAAGATGTAACAGATACATAGCTAACATGAGGCTTCCTAGGTAAATGGAGGCTGGGTCTGGAGAAACTTCCCAAATTATAGGATCATAGATTTAGAGTTAAAAAGGACCCCAGAGGTCATGAAGACCAACCCTCTCATTTTACAGATAAGGAAACTAAGGCAGAGAAGCTTGCCCAGTGTTACAAACGTGGTCATTGTCTGAGGCAAGATTTAAATACAGGTCTTCTTGGTCACTATATCTTAACAGATCCTTTTAGTTCCATACTTTGGAGGAGAGGGGAACAGCTCATGCAAGAGACAAGAACACAAAGTGCCACAGCCTTTGGATGGTAGGTGTGCCAAGTTATCATCTGACAACACTTTATCGTTTGCAGAGCACTTCCCGTGGGTGATTTCTTTTGAGTTTCACAGTAGTATGTATAACAAACATTATGGTCCTTATTATTCAAATTAGAAAACTGAGTCCCCAAGAGCTTAACTAAGTTGCTCATGATCTCCCAACATTCAAATTTAGAGCTTTCTGACTCCAGCTCCATCCAATCATGTGTCACCCCACTGTAGCACTAGTGTGAATCTCACAAACCTGGAGGTGGAAAGGAACTTAGATATTACAGAGCTCATGCTTCTGATTTTTTTATGAAGACCTGAGATTGAA
This sequence comes from Monodelphis domestica, assembly GCF_027887165.1. Lineage (NCBI taxonomy): Eukaryota > Metazoa > Chordata > Mammalia > Didelphimorphia > Didelphidae > Monodelphis > Monodelphis domestica. Next base: position 420,750,410 of record NC_077229.1, on the reverse strand, counting down.
AGAACAAGTAGCTTACCCAGAGACACCTAGTTTACACAGAGCAGCAGCTAGAACTTGGATCTCCTGACTCTCGTTTCTTATATATTCTCTAATACTAGAAATCAGGATTTGATTGTTTTATTGATTGCTTAGACTTTAAAAAGTGATGGATAAAATAATAATGAGGATTAAATCTAGTGCTTCGATCCCTGAATTGAAATATTATAAAGGGTCTCTGGAGCCTTTCTTAATTATAAAATTATCAACTTTGATCTAGCTCTACCCTATATCTACCTCTACTTCAAACTTACCTATTCTTAAAATTCCACCTTTTATGAGAAGTTTTTCGAATCCATAATAGTCTCTCCCCCTCATGACCAACCCTAAGCCTCAATGGGTGTATTGAATCTCTCTACATGTTGTGTCTTGTGTCCCCAGAAAATAAAAATTGAATTCAATTGATGGACATCTAGATGGCTCAATGGATAGAGAGCCAGGCCTGGTATCAGGAGGTCCTGGGTTCATATCTAGCCTCAGCCACTTCCTAGCTATGTGAGCCTAGGAAAGTCACTTCACTCCAATTTCTTAACTCTTATGACTCTTTTGCCTTAGAACTGATACTTAGTGTTTATTCTTAGATATAAGGTAAGAGGCTTTTTAAAAATGGAATTAAGCTGAAGTGAACAGAGCCTAACTCCCTCCTCTACTTCTTTTCAGATTTCATCTCATATTTTAAATTTTTGAGGTGGGTTGGAATCAACCTGAGATCCAATTTTGAAATTTTCAATGTGGGCATTTACACCTTAGAAATCATCAAACACTATCAATTAGGGAGTCATTGATTCTTTTATTGATTATCTAGACAATAATTGGGAACCTTTTCCTAGTTCAAATGCCCAGAGGGAAAATTCAAGCTGGCCCCCAAATTACCAGAGAGAGCAGATGGAAAAAGTGCTTGCTTTGGGCAGCTGGGCAGAGGGGCAGGGCATGCAAACATGTCTTCAGGCACTGGGAAGACAGAAAGGAGCAGCTCTCGAAGTGCAGGCTCTGCAGGTGGACTGTGTGCCATGGCATCCCCAGTGAGGGTCTAGACTTATGAAAGTGAAGGAGAAAATGTTCATAAAGTAGCTTAAAATTGAGTAAGTTATTTTGTTTTTTTTTTTCTGGAAAGCCTATTGTTAAACATTTACCAGCATTCCTCTGAGTTTAGGCATTCTGGCACAGACCAGTATCTTGGATCTCCAGGAACAGTGCCAGGTTAGCAAGTTTACAGACCAATGTAGAAAAAAGAAATATCTTCCTTTCAGAATTCTTGGAAATTGAGGATTCATCTTTCCTGTCATCCCCAATATGAACATGCTGATTACTCATCTTCCCAACTTAGGAGATGGTAACAATGAAATGGAAATAATGCTAGACCCACAGTGAGATGATTTGGAGTAATGAATGGATGAATGAATGAATGAATGAATGAAGCATTTCTTAAATTTATATGCCAAGCACAATTCTAAGGTTTGGGGATACAAATATAAAATTGAGACCTTTCTTGTTCTCAAGGAGCTTACATTCCATTTGGGGGAGAAAACACGAGAGAAAGTTTAGCCATAAGACAATCCTAAAAGGACAGTAATGGCCCTGATGGCAAGACCCAGAGGTTCTTGGGTTGTATTGTAAGTCAGACAATAATGCCAGAGGTCTTCAGGGTAGATGGTAGGAACTCTTACTTGAAGGTATAGAGTGGGTGACTCCTATCTCATCTAAGTCAAGTGAATAGTCAAGTAGGGAGAAAAGGTTGGAAGGCAAAAGAGGAAGTTCCTTGGCTTACCAATCAATTAATAAGCATTCATTAAGCACTTTCCATATGCCAGGCACTATGCTAAGCCCTGATAACAGCCTGAAATGAGTTCCAGTCAGGGTCAGAAACAAAGAGGAAAGGCAAGTTGCTCTGTTGCTCATTAGCTAATGTAAGTAAATTACTTTCTCTGAGCCTCTGTTTTTTCATCTATAAAATGGGGATATTAATACAGGAATCACCCCCATAAGATTATATCAAAGCAAGTACTTTGTAAGTTTTTATAACCCTTACCTTCTGTCTTAGAATAAATACTAAGTATTAGTTCTTAGGCAGAAGAGTAGTAAGGGCTAGGCAATCGGGGTTAAGAGACTTACTCAGGATTGCATAGCTAGAAAGTGTCTGCATCCAGATTTGAACCCAGGACCTCCTGGTTCTAGGCCTGGCTCTCTAACTACTGAGCCACCTTGCTGCCCCTTATAAATTTTTAAAACACATACACACACACACACACACACACACACACACACACACACACCTTATCATTACTCAATTACTAATTTTCCTGTGTATTCAAAGTAATATGGAATGTGGATAGAGTGCTGAAGTTGGAGTCAGAAAGACAGGTTTGAATGCTACCTCAAATACCCATCAGCTCTAGGACCTAGGCACAGCAACCTCTTTCAGGCTCAATTTCCTCAGCTATAAAGTGGAGATAATAGTAGCACCTACCTCAAAAGATTGCCATCAGCATCAAATGAGATAATCATATATAAAATGTTCTGTAAACCTTAAGGCAACGTATGAATGCAAGCTAGTATTTATTACAATATAGTGGGGAAAGGTCCTGGGTTCAAATCTTCCTGGCTGTGTGTCCCTTAACCTCAATTGCCTATCCTTACTACTCTTCTGCCTGGGAACTGATACTTTTTGTATTGACTCTAAGTCAGACGGTAAGGTCCTTTAAAAAGAGAAGAAGAAGTTTACATTCTGTTTGGAGAAGCAAATCCACACAGATGAAGGAAACCCACAAAAAACTCCAAATAAAGAATAAAATGTTAGATCAGAGGATAGACACTGTACAAGCTACATGTCCTCAGAAAAAGTGGAGGGCCATATTCATTGGAGTTTTCAAGCGAGGCAGGTTTTAAGCTGGGGTCCTGAGGGATACAGAGGAGTTATGGTGGGGTGAGCATCATTCCATTTGGGAGATCAGCATAAGCAAAAGCATAGAGATAGGAAGATAAGGTAAAGTCTCCCCTCTTCTACGGAGATTTTTTTTGGTAAAAGGAGACCATAGGCCAGATCCTGTCGCTTTAGAGACAGTCAGACAGTGTGTGCATGTGTTCTAATCCAGGGTGTGATGAATCTGATTATTCTGAAAATCTTTTTTGTATTTCATATGATAGGTCATGTCCCTGACTATGGCTTTAAATGCAGCCGCAGCATGCTGTGCTAAATCAATTAATTTAATTTGGTTTGATTTGATGTACTTGGAGTTAGTGCCTCTTGAACACAGTAGGAAAATGATTGCCAAATAAAAATTCACATTAGGACTTGGAGCCCAGCCCCTTCTGGGAGCTACAGCGCTGAACACAATAGAAAGAAACCTCTTGAACTCCGAATGGATCTGGTATTCTAAAGTTGACTCTCATGTATTAAGAGTTGTTATTATCTTGCCTTTGTCCATCGGTTTGAACTTCCCCAAACACTTTCCTATCTATTTCCCTTTTGAACTCTAGTCTTACATCACTAAATGATCATTAGACATTTCAAATGACGTCTGGCAGGCCTCTCAGAACCCAAAATGTCCTAAGCAGAATGCATCACCTTCCTTCCCTTCTCCACCAACCCACTCCTCTTCCAAACTTCCCTGCTTTGTTGAGGGCAACACCATCCTTCTAGTCACTCGGGTTTGAAACTTTGGTGTTTCCTTGGCTCCTCTCTTTCCTGTACTCCTCTGTATCAATCAATCAATTTCCAAATCTCCCCAACATTTCTCAAAATTATGCCCTTCTCTTCACTTATATGGCCTCCCCCCAAACTCCAATTCAGGCCCTCATCACCTCTTGCCTCAACTGTTACAGTAGCCTCTTAATTTATTTCTCTGATAAGATTAAACTTAATAGAGATAAGTGCAAAATATTATACTTAGATTAAAAAAAAAGTAGAAGAAATATGGCTTAGTGCATAGAAAGCCGGGCATGGAAATGGGAGGTCCTGGGTTCAGATATGATCTCCTGTGTGACCCTGGGCAAGTCACTCAACCCCATTTGCCTAGCCCTTACTGCTCTTTCCTCTTAGAACCAATACAAAGAATTTATTCTAAAAATGGAAGGTAAGGGTTTTACAAAAAGGGATGGGGAAGGAAAGCATTCTTAAATAGAAAGTTGTCTTTAAAGACCTGGGGTTTTAGTAGGTTGCAAGGTTTATGAGTTAATAGTGTGATATGGCAAGCCACAAAAAGCTAATGATATCTTTGGCTACATTTAGACAGGAATGGTTTCTCAGTGGTTAGTAATCAATGTTATGTTCAGTTCTGAATACCACATTTTAGGAAAGGCATTGATAAGCTAGAGGGTATCTAGAAGAAGACAACCTACAATTTGGTTTCCCACCTTACAATTTAACTGAAACTACTCTCTCTAAAGTTAACAATAATCTAATTGTCAGATCCAATGTCCTTTTTCAGTCTTCATTCTTTTTTACTTCTCTGTAGCCTTGAACACCTTGCTTTATCACCCTCTTCTCCTGGATAATCTCTTCAATCTTGGTTTGAGGGATACTATTCTCTCATGCTTCTCTTACTTATCTGCCTGCTCCTTTTCTGGATCTTCATCCAGATCAGATCACTAACCATGAATGTCCCAAAGGACTCTGTCCTGGGCCTCTTTCTTTTTTTCCTCTTTACTACTTCATTTGGTGATCCCCTCAGTTCCCATAGATTCAATTATTATTTCATGCTGATGATTTTCAAAGCTACTCTCCAGTCCTAACCTCTGCTGATCTCCAGTCCAAATACCTTTCAGGCATCTTGACCTATATACACAGTAGAAATCTTAAACTTAGCTGTTCAAAACTGAACTCATTATTTTTCTTCCCCAAACTTCCCTTCCTTCAAATTTCCCTATTATTGTCAAAGGCACCATCATCCTCCTAGTCCCTCAGGCTTTTCAAAACCTAGGTAGAGTTCTCATTTCATCACTTTCCCTTTTCCTTGCCCTTGATACCATAACCAATCTGTTTTCACCTTTGCAATCTCTCTCCTTCTCTCCTCTGCCACTGCCACCACCATGGTCCAGGTCCTTATCACCTCATCCTTGAACTATTGCAATAGCCTGTTGGTGGACCTGCCTATCTCAAGTCTCTCCCCACTCCAATCTCTATCCTCCATCTACCTCAGCTACCAAAGTGAATTTCCCAATTCCAAATATGTAACCCTCTACTACTCTCTATCCTATAATGGCTTCCCATCACCTCCAGGATGAATCTTCTAGCATTTAACGCCTTTAATAACCTAGCTTCACACCTCTGCCCCAATACCTTTCCATTCTTCTGACATCTTATCATCCTGCATATGCTCTTTGATCCAGTGACACTAGTCTCCTGACTGTTCCATGTACAAAACACTCTATCTCTTAGCTCCAGGTATTTTCTCTAGTTGTCCCTCATGCCTAGAATACATTCCTTCAGATCTGCTTCCTGCCTTCCTTGGCTTCCTTGAAGTCCCAGCTAAAATCCCATCTTCTACAGGAAGACTTTCCCAATCTCCCCCCCCCCACACCCTTTTAAAGTCTTACCTTCCATTTTAGAATCAATACTGTGTATTGGTTCCAAGGCAGAAGAGTGGTAAGGGCTAGGCAATGGGAGTTAAGAGACTTGCACAGAGTCACACAGCTAGGAAGTAAGTGTCTGAGACCAGATTTGAGCCCAGGACCTCATGTCTCTAGACCTTGCTCTCAATCCACTAAATCACCTAGCTGCCCTACCCTGCCCTCACTCCCAACTATTCTTAATTCTAGATTTTTCCCTATTAATCTTGTTTCCTAGAAAGCTCTCCCTTCTCTCTACTTCCTGATTTCCTTCAAGTGCCAACCAAAATCCCATCTTCAACAAGAAACCTTTCCCGACTCTATTTAATTCTTCCTTCAAATTATCTCTGATTTATCCCAAATACAGCTTGTTTATACACATTTGTTTGCCTGTTGTCTCCCCTGTTAGACTGTGAGCTCTTTGAGGACAGGAACTATCTTTTACCTCCTTTAGTATCCCTAGTGCTTAGCACAATGCCTAACTCATAGGAAGCTCTTAATAAATATTTATTGGTGAACTGACCAGTCAGTATGATAAAAGGCCTTAAGTCTGTGCCATATGAGGCCTGGAAGGAAGTGGGGAATATTTAATCTGAAGAAGAAAAGATGAAAGGAAAGACAATTATAGCTGTCTTGAAATATTTGAAGGGCTGTCATGTAGAAGAGAGATTAGACTTGGTTTGTTCAGCCCCAGAGGGTAAAAAGAGGAGCAATTTGGTAGAATTTATGAAGAGGCAAATTTAGACATGATGTAAAGCACTTCCTAACAATTTGAGCTTTTTAGAGAGGGGAATGGGCTTTTTTTTTTTTAATATAGTGGATTAATGGTACAACTTAGGTAACATAGTAGATAGAGTGCCAGGCCTGGAGTCAGGAGGACCTGTATTCAAATATGATCTGACAGTACATGAGACCTTGTGTGTGTGATTCTGGGCATGTCACTTAACTCTCATTGCTTGGCCCTTGACACTCTTCTGCCTTAGAATTGACACTAAGACAGAAAAGGGGAGAGAGGGAGAGAGAGAGAGAGAGAGAGAAAGAGAGAGAGAGAGAGAGAGAGACAGAGACAGAGACAGAGACAGAGACAGAGAGAGGCAGAGACAGATAGAAAGAGAGACAGAAAGAGAGAGACAGAAAGAGAGACAGAGACGGAGAGAGAGAGACAGAGACGGAGAGAGAGAGACAGAGACAGAGAAAGAGAGACAGAAGAGAGAGACAGAGACAGAGAGACAGAGACAGAGAGAGAGAGAGAGAGAGAGAGAGAGAGAGAGAGAGGGAGAGGGAGAGGGGGAGAGAGAGAGAGAGAGACAGAAAGAGAGAGACAGAAAGAGAGACAGAGACAGAGAGAGAGACAGAGAGACAGAAGAGAGACAGAGACAGAGACAGAGAGACAGAGAGACAGAGAGAGAGAGAGAGAGGGGGGGGGAGAGGGGGAGAGAGAGAGAGGGAGAGGGAGAGGATTTGGGAGACACATTATGGGGCTGTTTGATGAGTCCTTTATTGAGGTCCACCTGACACCTAAGCATATGTGACAAGATTTAAAGGGCTGTCTGGAAGATTCCCCCTGTCCCTTCCCTGCAAATTTCTCCTTCTAATGCCTAAAACTCTCACTTTAGCAATCCCTTCGCTGGACTCCTGAAATAGTTTCTACCTGTACCATAGTCTACCTTCTGTTCTGACCTTTTTATGTATAAATGTGTCTTTTTTTCTATCATAGGATGTTAAAGCTGTAAGAGACCTTAAAACTCCAGTAGCTTAACACCTCTCCCCATTTTATATATATGCAAACTGAGGCCCTGAAGCAGGATGCAGCTGCCCACTTCCTCTCTTCCGGTTTAAGTAAACTTAATAAAAAAATATAAAATAATTTAAAAAATAATAAAATAAAAATAAACATCCAAAGGCTGGCTGATTGGGTTATGCCTTCCTCTCTCCGGGGTGGCCCTAGGAAGGGAGAGCTACTCCATTAAGCAACTCACACCTCCTAGAGAATTGGAGTGCCCTCCTCCTCCTCCCTTAGCCACCAGACAATGCGGGAGAAGGGATGGGGATTGCTCAGGCGTTCTGTGAGCGCTGTGCCCTGCCTGGCCCTGCCTGCTTGCCCTCCCCAATACTGGACTGGGCTGATAGCTGCAGGCCGGTGGGGGCTGTGGCTTCGGGCCATGCCCGGAGGGCTGGCAACGGGCCCCAAAGCTGGCTCCCTTTCTGGCCCGCTCCAGGGAGTAGCCCGAGGGTCAGCCTCCAGGCCCCACCCGCCTGCTCTAGGCCTCTGCCCTCCTTTCTCACCACTCCCTTCCTCCCTCTCTCCTTGTTTTCTCCTCCTCTACACTCACTCTGCCCCTTCTCCTCCCTCAAGCACCCCCCTCCCTTCCCAGTGACCTCTCTCTTCCCTCGCGTCCCCAGCAAGGGAAGGCTCCGAGGTCTCAAGCGTTAACTCGGTCGGAAGCCAAGGCGGCCCTAAGACAGCTGCCTCGCGGGTAACCTGGGTGGGTGAGGAGGTCAGAGCTGGGGCTGTGTGAGAATGTGGAGGAGAGGCTAAGGAAAACACGGCGGGGCTCCAGAGAGGCCGGCGGCCAGGGCCAGGGGGAAGGAGGGAGGCCGGGGGTGGGGGAGTAATGGGGTGGGGGATGGGGGCGGAGGAGAGAGGGGCAGAAGGGGAAGAGTGGATGGAAGAGGAGGAGGAAGAGGGGAAGGCGCTGAGGTAATATCTTTTTTGGATTGAGGCGGAGTACTTGTGGTTACATCACATTCCGGATTCCGTTTTCTCATGAATCCTGCAATGGGGGCTGGCAAGGAGAGGAGAGAGGTGGAGTGAACCAGTCCCAACTGGCCTGGCAACTAAAGGGGCGTTGGCTTGGCATGACATTGGGTGTACCCATCGCACCTCTCACTCCCCTCATCAAACTCAGTGTAGAAACCTTGCTGATTTTCAAAAACAGTATTTAGGATTACAGTTCCTCCCCTGCCGCTCTCCTCTCCCCACCCCCCTTCTTGACAAACTCTGGATCCTTACTTTTTTCTCACTTAATAACACTCAAAAAAAAAAAAAAACAACCCTTGGTAGAAAAGCCAAAGTTAAACTCATTCCCTCTATCTCCCTCCCCAACTCCTGGCCCTACTTGAAATACCAAGTATATTATTGTTAAATTGCAATCTTTATTCTCTTTCCAGTAAAATGTAAACTCTTTGAGGGCAGGAACTTTTGCTGTGTTGTTTCTTGTAGTTTGGGGTCTTTTGTGGCCAGCACTGTTTTGTGCTTTGCACATGCCAAATCACACTGAAATAAACCCAATCCAAGTAATGGACCAGTTTGTGAGAGAAGGATACTTATTCATCCACCTCTAGGCCCAGACTAGACTCTAGCAAGAGGGGGAAGTTGATTTATAGTGCTTCCCCCTTCCTCATTCTGTGCCCCTACCTGGAGAGTACCAATAATCTTTTAAGGGCCCTAAGATCCTTACACCACTGAAAAAAAACCTGAAAAAAACACTGGCTTCTACTCAGCTGGTGGGATCATCTTTCTCAAGGGTACTTAACATTTTAAAAGAAAACCTAAACTTATTGAAAATGCCTAACCCATAGCAATCCATCTCTAATGGTAGCATTTTGAATTTTGTGACACTAAATAAGGGAGAGAGGTGTGGTAAGGAAGCTCTTCTTGGTAAACCAAAAATCTCATTATTTAATCCAATAGCACCCATTCAACAAATATTCATGGAATGCAGAAATATGTGCTAAGTGCTGAGGGACACATAAAAGTTAGTTAAGACTACAATATCTATCATCTTGGAGCATAGTAGAAGAGGAAGAGAAGGCATGAACAAATAAAGGAAATACACATTATGCCAAGAGAATTACCTCAGAGAGGTGCAAAACATAGAGCTATGTGAAATCCAAAGGGAACCAGAGAGACAACCTGTCCAGACTATGATGTATAATGTTAAAGACCGTTTTCTCCTTTCCCATTTTCCCTAACCTCTCTTATTCTCCCTCTATTAAAAAAAAAAATAGTCCCTCCCAAATCCACAGATTCTTAGATTTCTACAACTAGTTGGGGGGATTAAGAAACAAAAGACCTTTTGGGGGTACAAGTCTTGAAATGGTTATTTGGTTTGTTCTCTAACTGTTGAGCTTTTTTTGTAGGAAAGGTTTAAGTTTCCTCATCTGAAAAATGCAGATAATGATGCAGTTGCTACCTCAGAGGATCAAATAAGAAAATATATGTAAAGCATTATTATTATTATTATTATTATTGGTCCAGACTTTTGATTCCATTAGTGTAGGAAACTTTCAGTGAGGAAATTTTTCCTTCTCAACACAGACCACAGCTCTTCTGCCACTTTATAAGTCTTAGAGAATTACCTGGGACAGTGGAAGTGATTTGGTCCACAGTTACAAAGTCAGAAAGCTGTTAAGTCTTCCTGACTTAGAGGCCAATTCTCTATTCACCTGGCCAGGCTACTTCTCTCCATAAGTCTCCTATAAATTCATGTTATTATTTATATTATTATAAATTGGTGCCAAAGGTTTACAAACAGTACTGCAAGTCAATAAATGTCGACCAACAAACATTTATAAAATGTTTATGTCAGACTCTGTACTTAACAGTGAAGATGCTAAGATGAAAACAAAACAATCCTTGCCCTTAAAAAAACTTATATTCCATCAGAGAAAGTCCATGTATACATATAAATAAATAGAAAATGTGTATATGCATACAAATTAATGGCAATAAGAATTAGAGCTCAGATTTCCTGACTCTGACAAGTGTTTTCTCTGACACCTTATCTTGGAGTTTCAGGGTAACTCAAAGACTATGGAAGCCAGGTATGGTGATGATCATCTGAAATCCCTGCTATTGGGAAGGCTGAAGCTAGTGGATTGCTCAAGAACTCTTTGTTACAGTCAGATTATAGCTTAACTGCTGTTTGTATTCATCCAGCACAAATTTGGTGAGCCCTTGAAAATAGAAATAGGGCACTAGGCTCATTAAGAAGAGCCAAACTGGCCCAGAAACAGAAATTGAAAACAGAAGAGGATAATACTTCCATGCTAATCACCAGTTTGATAGGTCATGTGAATGTCCAATTAGACTTCTAGTCATCATGAGAGAGGGAGATATGGTCTCAAAAAAAAATTAAAGTGAAAAAATTAAAAACTCAAAGCAAACAGGAAGTTCTGAAGAAAGGAAGAGAGACTGACCTTCATGGATGCTCTCTACCTCGAACTTTAGATACTAGTTTAAAAGTTTGTAAAAGTGAGTTTTAAAATGTTCCCATGGAGCCCAAGGGTTTGGATGCTGGAATCAGCACAAGAGGAATGGATCACTGCTACTAAGACTTTCCCATGTATGAGATGTGCCCCACACCTTTCAAGAAGCCTGTCTTTGGTGGCAAGGGCATGTTGGTTCCTGTGGTGCTCAGGAAAATCCTGCCTGTACAGATTAGGCATTTCATCTGGAAAATTTGGGTTCTGTAGATCACTTGGTACAAAAGATCCCATACAAGGCTCATTGGAGAGCCCTGATATTTATCTGGAGCTCATCCAGGTCACATGTCTCTCTTCCCCTTCCTTCCCTCCCATCCTTAGAGCATGCCTGTTGATCTTTTCTTGTTCCTGAACACATCCACCAACAGCTGAGGAGAAGGGTGAGAAGAGAGAAAAAAGAGGAAATTCAAGCCAGTCAGTTGAGCTATTCATTAGCATATCTAATAAAAAGGTTTGGTTGGGGAGGAGATTGCAATGAATGGTTAAACTAAGGCCTTCAGTTATAATCAAAATTTCCTTAACTCAGACCTCACTGATTTGGAATTGGAGATATTTGGACAGTACTAAAGTTCATCTTTGCATTATTAAAACAGAATCCAATCAGCAAAATAAAAAGTAAACCAGGTTGGAGGTGGAGAGGAAGATTTTTAACTTGGAAGAAACTTTTCAAGCATCTAAGGAATAGTTAGAAGAGTCATTTACTTCAACAAGAACTGGCAGCCCCAATTTTATTGATTGTATTCCAAAAGCTGATGTGTAATTTAGGAGTATAGAATTTAGAGCACATTTTCTCATATTCAGTCAGTCAATAAGCACATATTAAATGTTTACTATATGCTAAGCCCTGGAGATGCAAAAAAAAAGTGAAAGAACTTGTCCCTGCCCTCAAGGAACGTACATTATAAGCGAGGAATACAGCAAGGAAATAATTCTACAAATAAGATATATGCAGTTAAAAAAAAAAAGAAAGAAAAGAATCTCAAGGGGAAGGCACTGTGTGGGTTCCAGAAGAGGGGACCCAGAAAAGCCTCCTGGAGAAGGTAGGGTTTGAGCTTGGAATTAAAGGAAGCCAGGGAAGTCAAGAGACAAGGATGAAGAAGGAGTTTTTGCCCAGGCATGGGCAAAAACTAATGAAAATGCAGAGTCAGGAAATAGTGTCTTGTTAAAGTAATAACAAGTCCAGTGTCACTGGATTGAAGAATATGTTCAGGAGAATAAAGTATCAGAAGAGGGGGAGGGTTGGAAGGAGCCAGATTGTGAAGGGATTTAAAATGTAAATGGAGGAATTTTCATATTGATTATGGAGGTAATAGGAAGCCATTGGAGTTTATTGAAATAGGAAAGTGACAGTCAGACCTGTGTTTCAGGAAAATCATTCCCAGCTGAGTGGAGGATGGACTGAACTAGAAAGAGAATTGAGACTGGAAGATCAAGCAGAAGGTTATTGCAGTGGTACAGATGTGAGTTAATGAACCTGTGTTAGTGGAGAGAAGGGAACATGTGGTGGAGATGTGATTGTAGAAACAACACAACTTGACAACAATGGAATGTGTGAGGAGTTTGGTTTAGGAGAAAACAGAATGAGTTTTGTTTTGGCTATGTTGAGTTTAGGCAGCAGAAATAAGGGGGTTTAAGTTCTCAGGCTAGTCCACAATTCACAAAAGCCTTTTAAAATCATAAGGTCCTTGGAGTCAAAGTATTAGAATTTGGTATAGTGAGAGGAATAGGGGATTTGGGGAGACATGATGTGTATTAAAATCTCCACTCAGCAGCTTACTACCCATTTTACCTTGGGTGAGTTTCTTCCCCTTCTTGAGTTTACTCTGCTCATCTGTAAAATAAAGGAGTTGGATGAGATGGTCTCTAAGGTACCTTTCAGCACCAGCCTTGGATGATTTGTTTTAATTTACTTGAGTAAGAGCATTATTACTACCTAAGGAAACATTACTAGGGGGAAATGCATTCAGTTGCAACTGAAAAGGCAGAAACATGTGTCTTCTCATATGTTTGGAGGCAGCTAGGTAACTTAGTGAATATAGAGTATTGAACTTAGAGACAAGAAGGCCCGAGTTTGAATTCTGCTTCAGGCATTTACTAACTCTGTGACAGTGAATGCTGATTCATTTAACTTCTCAACCCCTATTTCCTCATTCATAAAATGGGAACAAGAAGAGGGCCAACTTCATAGAGCTGTTGGGAGAATCCAATGAGATTTTATATATATATATATATATATATATATATATATGTATATATATGCATATATAAAGTACTTTGCTATTAGCTATTATTACTATTAATCTTTAGTTTCATATTAATTAATATTCACTGGCTGGGAAGACTCCTCCCCCTCACTTTCCTTACTTTTGGGTACAAAAAACACTCAAGGTTTGGCCTGTTCTTAACCACTGGGCATGAATCTTATGGCTTGAGGCAAGGACTGGATTAAGAAAGAAGATGCTGGGGAAGGGAAAGGAATGAAAGGAAGCAGGAAAAAAGGATCTGTGAGAGGATCATTTAGAGAAAGCAAGAGAGACAGACAGACAGAGCAGGCAGAGTAGGGAATGGAAAGAAGGAGGGAATTAATAAAGGCTACGTTGAGGAGGAAATGTGTGAGTTTTGTAAAGGATTTCTTTTTTTTCCTTAAAAGTGTTTTTTTTTTTTTGTAGTTTGTTACATTAACATTCCTGGGTATCTCCCTTCTTCCCTCCTAGACACACATCCTAGACAAACATTAGTTTTTTCTCTGAAAGTGGACATACACAAGTTATTTTTCAAACCATACTTCTGTTGCTGTATATAATGTTTTCTTGGTTCTACTCATTCCATACTTCATAATTTCATTCAGATCTCCTCATTTTTAAAAATTAACCTCTTCATTCCTTTTTTTTATCCTACTCTTCATTTCTTATGGCACAACAGTGTGCCATGACAATCATATGCCACAACTTGTTTAGCTATTCCCCAATTAATAGGCATCCCCTTCAATTTCCAGTTCTTTACCTCTACAAAGAGAATTTTAAAATTTTTCCTTTTGTCCTTATTACCTTAGGAAATGGACCTAATGGTGACATTTTGGGAACAAAGGATATACAGAGTTTTATAACTCTTTGGACATAATTCCAGATTGCTCTCCAAATTCTTTAGTCAGTTCACAGTTCCCATTATTAGTGTATTAGTGTCCCCATTTTTCCACATCCCCTCCAAAATTTGTTGGATTTCTAAAATCTAGGAAGTAGAGTTTGCTCCAAGTATACTATTCAGGCTACTCCATTGGTTCTGATCGAATTTCCATGCTCTCTTAGGCTGTTTCATATAAAAAGATAAGATAAGGTTTATCTAAAGCAGTTAAAAAAAATAAAGTGATTTTCTATCTTTCATACTTTATTTACTGGCAATTTCTGTATCACTAAGCATCCTGGTTATTGTGCTTTACTTCCTAGTTTATATAATACATTGTTAGCAATATTTTTCATTCATGTTTCTAAAATAAAGCATTTTGAAAATTGTCTTAAACTTACAATAGTTATCTTCCTTCTGTAGATTTTTGAGAGGAAAAGCATGTTCAAGGGCCCCCTAACATAAGCTAAGATGGTACAAGTTAATAATTCTGAGATAGAATCATGAGTAGAAAGAGTGACATGATGGGACCCAAGATAAGGAAGTACCCATAAAGACCAATGCTAAGTCTTGGAAGTAGAAGGAGCACTACAGGAACACTGTTAATTTACCTTCTTCTCTCCCTATTACTTCTGCCCTTTTCAAGTTTGTCATTGAAGATCTTATCTACCCCCTTGCACTGGGACAAGGGAAACTGAGTTGGGATTGAGCAGTACCAATAGCTGATGGAGAAAAAAATGGAAATAGGGGAATAGTTCAATAGCTAGAAATGACAGAAGGAGCAGAAGGGTTATTTTTATGGCCACCAGCTGTTTCTGGCCATTTGTATATGAGGCATATGGCATTTGAAAACTGCCTTTCTTTATTCTGGGTTAAGTCTTGTGGCAAAACTTCTCCAACCTTCTCCCACCTCAAGTCTGAATGATATAAGATAAATGGAAGACAGATCATTGAATATGAAGCTGAATATGAATCTAGAGATCAGCTAGTTGAACCACTTCATTTTACAGTTGAGGACACGGAGACCCTCAAAGATGAAGTAACTTGCCTAAAGTCATACAGGTGTTAAGCAACAGAGTGAAAACACAAGTCTTTTTACTTCAAATCCTATCCTGGTCTTTAAATTTTTATCCATCTAGTGCTGCCCTGTACTTGTCTCTCACCATCATGATGGCTCTCACAGTGAACTTCTTTTCTCAACTCTAAAGCTATATCTTAGTTCAGCCCTCACCAGAATGACTCAAATAACCTCTTAACATGTTTCTTCTTGTTCATCTCTACTCTGTCCTCCACATAGATGCCAAAACAATCTTCTTCAGGCACTATTATAAGAGCAGCGTTTCTCATTGCTTCTAAGACAAAAAGCAATCCCCCTTGGTCTATTGTTTAAGACCTTCCAAAATCTGGCTTCTGTCTATTTCTCCTATTACTCCCTTTTAGGAACTCTGTTTTCTAAATCAGCTGCACCACCAGCTGGTCCCAGAACTCAAAATTCCATCTCTCACTTCTGTGTATTTGCTCAAGTAGTATCCTCCACCCCCTGTTCCTAGACTATAGCCTCTCCTCGCTTGCATGTCTCAGAATCTTTACCCTCTTCTGGATTAAGCCCAGGTGCCCTTTCCTCTGTGATGAAGTCTTTCCAGAACTCCTTCTTTCCCAACCAGTGGTGCTTTTTGTTTCCTTGTTTTCATTCATGTCTGACTCTTTTGTGACCCCTATTTGGGTTTTCTTAGCAAAGATATTGGAGTGGTTTGCCATTTCCTTCACCAACTCATTCTGTAAAAATACCTACCTAGTAAGTGTATGAGGTCAGATTTGAAAAGGGTCTTCCTGACTCCAGGCCTGCCATTCCACCTGCTATGCTACCTAGCTACATCAGCTACCTGGTGTTAGTTCTTCCCTAATTTTCCCTTTATTTTTGTGAGTGCTATTCACCTCTAATAGAAAATGAACTACTTGAAGGCAGGGACTGTTTCATTTGCCTATGTGTTTCCAATGCCTGGAACAATGCCTTGAAAACAATAAATGCTTTATAAATGTGCCCTGAATTGAATTTCCTAAAAACATGCAGCTAAGTAGAGGATCAACTAGGTTGTGAAGTGGATAGAGTACTGGACCTGGAATTAGGAAGACTCTTCCTCCTGAGTTCAAATCCAGAATCCAAAATCAGATACTTACTAACTGTGTGACCCTGGGCAAGTCTCTTAACTCTGTTTGCCTCGGTTTCTTCATCTGTCAAATGAGTTGGAGAAGGAAATGGCAAGCCACTCCAATATCTTTGTCAAGAAAACCCTGAATGGAGCCAAGAAAAGTTAGATATATCTGAAACCACTGGTCAACAACAAGAAACTCAACTAAAACTAGAAGTCAGGTCTCCTGATTCCTAGCCCCAGGCTACTACTCTAAGCAAATTGCTTCTGTCTATTGGGGTAGTGCACAGTGGGCTGTACTCAGTCAGGAGGATACATATTCAAGTGTTGGTAGTCCTGCCCCCATTTCCTAGTCTTTTGGATTTGTTTCCCTCAACAGAATGTAAGCACCCTGAGGGCAAGGACTGTTACATTTTTAGTACCCTGGCACATAGATGCCTAATAAATGTTTATTTATTGGTTGACCTGGGAGAGTCTTCTGGAACCTGCTTCCTCTACATAAATTCAAAAAAACTCCTGCCAACCACAAGATATACAAATAGGGAGGAGGGACTGAGCCAAACTGTTCTCAAGATGCTTCTTCCTTAACCCTTCCTTACTTTGGCCTTAGAGCACAGTGGCAGTATCTTCCCCTCAGGGGTTGCCCATTTATTCTCATTTTGACCTAGAGATTTTAATTAGCCAAAGCAATGTTTAGGACTCCTTTCTGTGGCCATTTATCAGATGTTTTCTTTCCAATGGTCTGTGTTTCCCAGTATTCCTTCCTGAAATGAAAGCCTAGACCTCTTTTTCTTTTCAGGGGATCATACAATCTGGGAGGATGATTGTGGCAAGAGAGAGAGAATCTTGGAAATGAAAGAAATAAGCTAACCTTGTGTAGATCTAAGACTTAAAATGCTTAAAGCCTGAGTCAAACTCCCAGCTTTATCTCTCACTAGCTCTGTGACCTTGGGTGAGTCATATCCTATCTGAGCTTGTATTTCCTCATAGGTAAAATCAAGATTGTAAGATTTAAATTAGATTTGACTCAATGTGAGAGTTAGAAAAGTAAGACTGTGGTCACCATGTATAAAATATTAGCCCTTAAATCAAAAATGACTGGTAGCAGGTTTTATTTATAAGATAGAGATATTGAAAGTAGGGAAATGTAGGAAGGAGACAGAGCCTTGTCTAGCCTACCAGAGTAAGTGCTGATCCGGGAAAGTCCAGCTCAGCCCCCAGCAAGGGCTCCCTCAAGTCCCAGTCTCCATGTGGAAGTCCTGGTGATGTCTTCAGCCAGATATCCACCAATGCAAGCCTCTTCCTTCAGTTGGAGTCACTCACCCAGCAAGCCTTTCCAGTTAGAAAGCTCCAGTCAAGGATGAGTCTAGGACAACATGACTGCTTCCAAGAGTCTTCCTCCAGCACAGCTCACCAATGCAGAATGAATCCAAGAAGAATCTCCCTTCAGCTGGGCTCACCGACAAGTTCTTGATTTGATTAACTTAAAATAGACAAAGGAAGAGTTAATTCTATCTTCACATAATCATACTTACTCTATGTAGCTCACAGGCTTGTTGTAAAAATAAAAGGATATATTGTATCCAAAGCATTTTGTAAGTCTTAAAACGATACAGAAATAGAATCCATTATTATACTCCATAAGAGGCATCCATAGGACACAGGCAAATAAAAAATCAACCTCAAGTCAGGGAGATTTGGATTCAATTCCTATGCCACATTCTGGCTGTGTAACCTTGGGTGAGTCACATCATATCTGAGCATGTATTTCTTTTGGGTAAAATAAGAGTAATCACACTTACTCTATATATCTCATAGGTTTGTTATACAAATGAAATGAGATATTGTATCCAAGCATTTGGTAAGCCTTAGAGTGATTCAGAAATTTAATCCATTATCATACTCCATAAGAGACATCATTATACATTAAATAAAAAATCAACCTCTGAGTCAGGAAGATTTGTGTTCAAGTCCCATGCCTACCATATCCTGGCTGTTTGACCTTGGACAAGTCACTTTTAACTTTTAGTGCCTCAGAAGACTATATGAGAAAGAAGTACCGATCCATATTCATAAAGGGAGTTGCCTTATAACCTCATTGGCAAACATTTTCGAGATCACATGCCCAAACTACATTTTCAAGCTGCCTAGGAGAACCTCTCCCCCCTCCCCCATTACCCTAGACAGCAGAGGGAGAAAGTGCTTACATTCAGCAGCTGGACAGAGGGATGGGGCATGTGAAAAATGTCCTCTGGTGCTGTGGAGAGGGGGAATGGAGCAGCCCCCTCTAGCAAGTCTGGGCACCTGTGCCATGCCTTCACCAACTTGACCTTATGAGATTTATTATTAGAATTATTAAAATTCCCTATAAAAATAAATCAGATTTGGATATCCATCCTCCAAAATATATATTTATATGCATATATTTGCATGTGTGTGTGCATGTGTGTTTATACATGTATTCATAACATTTTAAGAGTTTATCATATCACCATACTCTATTCTGTACATTTATGCATAGATGGAGGAATATACATATTTATTTATCTATGTAGAATGGTAATGTATACAGTGTGCATATATGTGTTTATATATTTTTATGCATATAGGTATGTATTTAAGGAGTTTACCATATCACTGTATAGCCAGTCTCTGCTATTTCCCCAATAATTTTCTTAGTAGGGTATTAGGATTTCAAGCTAAAATTGGCCTTGGGAATTCATGTGTCCATAGGTTTGAAAATCTAGAGGAGGATGGGTCGTCATTTTAGAGACGGGGAAACTGAGGTTTACCGAGCCAATGTGACTTGCCCAAGGCCACACTGGTATTAAGGAACAGAATCTGGGTTCTCGACCCAAAGTCTTTCTCCTGCGTTCTTTTCAGCCTACTACACTACGCTGCCTCTCAATACTGCTTTCTTATAACCAATAGAAATCCAGCATGCTTCCCAAGAGAAACTTCAGAATTTTCAGTCTCACACTTATCCCCAAAGCTGAAATAACCTTTTTTTTTTTAAACTACTGTTGGAAGACTTGGCTGATCCTAAAACAAACACCTCAAAAGTAAAGAGAAGGAAAAAGGGAGAAAGAAATAGGAAACGAATGTTTGTCCCTTGGTGGTAGCCAGGGTGTATTTAGCTTGTTGGATCTACAAGGCAAGATACAATCTCTTTCCTGTTTGGCACGGGCCTCTCCAGAGCAGGTTTCTTTGCAGTGAAAGCCAAGAATTAAGAGAAGTGAGGCTGTTGTTAGAGTGCTGCTGGTAGAGATTGCCAGGCATTTCTTCCTCATCAAAGAATCCTCTCCATCAGAGCCAAGAGTTCAGAGGGTTATCAACTCAGAGCCAGAAGAGAACTTGGGGGTCACCTAATCCAGTCTCTTCATTTTAAATAGGAGCAAAAGAAGCCAAGAGAGGAGAACCAAGCGACTTCATTGTCAATAATCATTGATTAAGTGCTTACTGTGTGCTAAGCATGGTGCTAAGCGCTGGGGACCAAAAAAGGCAGGAGAGAAGGGGATCAAGGCCCTTGCCCTCAAGGAATTTGCCTTCTAATGAAAGAGGCAACATGCAAATGACTATAGACATATTAGACGTATGCAATGTAAATGGACGGTACAGGACTTGCCTAAGGTCATACAGGTAGCAAATGACAGAGCTGGACTATGAACCCAAGTACTCTCACTACAAATCCAGTCATTTTTCAACTACATTAAGGTGGCTGAAATGTCTCCAACATAGCTGTTGGCTGAATAGGGACATTTCATTGAATGTGGCATTTGTGATTATTTTTCTGACTGGATTGCAGGGAAGCAAGGAACCTGGGAAAGAATAGTGTTACAGGGACTTCCAACAAACCAATCTATAAGAAGGGAGGATAGGATGACTAGAATCATGGGGTACATAGACAGAGGGGACCTTGAAAATCAAGATCATAGCACTGTATATGTAGCCTTGGAAGGGAATTTAACCACCAACCAAAGCCCCCATTTAACCAAAGAGGAAGTTGAGTCCAAGAGTGAGAAAATGGCATACCTAAAGATCCCAGAAGCAATGAATAGAATGAACATTGAGCAATAAGTCACGAGAGCTGGTTTTTAATTCACTATGTGACTTTAGACTAATCATTTAACCAACTTGCCTCTCATTTTCCTCATCTTTAAAATGAGAGTGATATACTCTACATTTATTGCTTTGGAAAATGTTAAGAACTATGCAGATGAGAATGATTGTTTGTGTATCTTTTTAACATGACCTTTAAAAGAATTCCTTCATGGGAATCCATTCATCCCCACTCACATGGTGGAAGCTGTCAGCTGTTTGTCATGTTGTTCTATGCCTCAGAGAGCTCCTGGTGTGTCTATCACAATCCTCAGACAAGTTGAGGCACTCCTTGAAAGTGGTAACGAACTTAAAGTCTCTCATTCCATAACGCAGTGAACCCCATTGTCCTTGTGATTTAGTAGAGGTCAGGGATGGCTATCTGGTTATCACAACACCTTCTGAGGTCTGACCTCAGAAAGACCACCATTTTGACTTGGAGATATGGAAAGAGCCCTGAATTAAGAGGGCTGAATTCCAATCTCAGTTCAGCCACTTACTGCCTATGTGAATGTGAGCCAATCATTTAACTTCTCCTTCATTTGTAAAAGGAGGGATTGGCCTAGATGACCTCTGGGAGCTCTTCTAGCTTTAAATCTATTATCCTATGGCACAATGACTTGGGCTCAAATGTTAGTTCTGACACTTGGTTCTGTAACCTAGGACAGGTCGTTTTATTTCTCAGGACCATTTCTTTTTCTGTGAGATGGAGGAGCTAGGCTAGAAAATCTCCAAGATTCCTTCCAGCTCTAAATTTCTGCCCCTTCCCCTCCATCTCCTCTAAACCTCTGTAAGGGGGTTTATGTTTATGTAAGTGTGTGTGTCTATATGCATAATGATAGCAACAACAATGGCATCTGGACTTTTTGTTTTTGTTTTTAAAAACTCTTGCTTTCTATTTTGGTAAAAACTCCAGGACAGAAGAGCAAGGGCTAGGCAAACAAAGATAAGTGACTTGTCCAGGGTCACACAGCTAGTAAATGTCTGAGACCATTCTTGAGCTCAGGTCTTCCTGATTCCAGGCTCATTGCTCTATTTACTGTGCCACCTAGCTGCTTCATATGTATCTAATACATTCACATATATACATTATATATACATACATACATGCATACGCACACATGTAGCCTTTTTTTTTAAACCCTTACCTTCCACCTTGGAATCAATGTGTATTGTTTCTGTAATAAAGAGATAATCTGTGGAACTATTTCTGGTTGTAATAAGGGATATACTCTGGCTTGTGACTAGAGAGATACTAGGGGAAACCTCAGGGTGCCTAGTTGTAATGGAGATAGAAATACTTCTGAGAGATAGAGATACTATTAGAGGGAACACTCTGGGATTGCCTATTGATCACTACTGGTGGCTAATGGATTCATATTTTTCCTACCCTCCTCCTCCCTCAATCCCTTCACCACCCTCTTCTGAAGCCCTTGGCTTTGCCCCTCCCCCCTGAGTGGACTCTGAGGTTTAAGAGGAAACACTCCTTTCTCTTCCTTTCTCAAGTAAGGGAATTTATTGGGAACAACAGGATGGAGGACTGAGGTAAGAAGAGGTGAGAGGGATAGGGTTGTCCCTAGTCTATAAGGACGGTTAGAAGGATTTTGGGAAATGTCAGCCCTGTCACAGCTGTGACACAAAGTCAGGGAGATGGAGGACAACTGTTTAATCTTCTTTCTTCTTCCTTCAACTCAAATCTCAAATATACAATCAGTTCTTCAGGCTTAACTACCACCATCAGCCACACAAAGCCTTCTTCTTGCCTCCCCTCTCCAAAGCCAAGAGCCTTCAGTTTAGGACAGAAGCTAACAGGGGACCTGTACCTAGTTCTCCCTCTTCAGCCTGGCTTGACTCTCTATCTGACTTTTCTGGGAACATTCTATTTGGAATGTTCTTTCTTGATTGACAGCTGAGGTCCTTTACTTTGTTTTGCATGCATGAAATTCTCTCCTCCTTCATGCCTCTTCCACAGTTCCAAGGCAGAAGAGTGGTAAGGGCTAGGCAATGGAGGTTAAGTGACTTGCCCAGGGTCACATAGCTGGGAAGTGTCTAAGGTCAGATTTGAACCCAGGACCTCCCATCTCTAGGCCTGGCTCTCAATCCACTGAGCCACCCAGCTGTCCCCATGTGTAGCTTTTTCAAAGATAATTAAACTTTTTCTTGCTGAATGACCTTGGGCTAGTCACTTCCCCTCATCAAAGCTTTAGTTTCCTCATTGGTGAAATGAGAGGATAGTTCTAGAAAACCGTTAAATTCCTTTCCCATTCTAAATCTGTGTTCCTTTCCCTTTCAAGATCTTCCAAAGCTCTGTATAAAACATGTTTCTTTTGTGTGGATGTTTTATACATGTTATGCACATATGTATTTTAGGGTTAGGTAATTAAAAGAAAATTAAATAATTTCTTGCTGTATAACATTGGACTAGTCACTTCTCTTCAGAGCCTCAGTTTCTTCATCTGTAAACTGACCCCTAAATTCCTCTCCAGCTCTCAATCTGTGAACCTATCATTTTCTAAGATTTTCTATGAGTCTCTGAAAACTGAACTTGTGTGGAAGTTGTTGTTTTCTGTTTGTTTTTAAGAAATTGTATTTTATCCCTTGAGATAATTGGCAACATTGTGGGAGTGTTACAAAACCAGATGGTTTGGAATTGCTGCTACCTTGGGGAGAGTTCAACAACCCCTTCACTAGTATCTCCCTGGCTGCTTCTCCTCCCTCCTAAACAGTAGAGGGAAAACAGCAGTAGTTGAAATTTCCCTATTTTCTGTCCTTAGATGACACTTTGTACCACACCAAGGACATCATGGGTAGGCATTAGGGTCATGTGTTATTATGCTAGAAAATCAGGACCAAGAATATACATGAAAAGTAATGTTATTTGACCTCTCTTCTCACCCCCACCCCCACAGAGCCCTAACCCCTTCCAGGAGGTAGGAAATACAGGGAAAAGCAGAATGAATGAAAGCAACTTTCTCTTCTTTTTTGCAAGCGAGCATTGTTGCTTTCAGAGGAGAAAGAGCTATTTGCAAGGTTGATGAAATTTAAAAAGCAGTAAGAAACAACATGGAGTGATTCAGTGATAAATCCTGCAGGCATGAGCAAGGTCTTTTTGCCTTCAGTGATCCCTCCTGATATCTTCCAGACCTCAGAGTTGAGGGCAAATATTGAGAATTAAAAAATAGCATTTATATGATATTTCCTGCTATGAAAATGCAGCTGTTTTGCTCAAAGACCCATTCTCAGCTGCCTTCTTTTCCCAGAATATTATGGAACCATAAAGTCCCTAGGGTCTGTCCCTTGCCAGTTCCATTTTTCACAGAGCTGCCAAATAGGTATTCCTAAAACACAGATCTGCCTGACCAGGCCAACCCTCAACCCCTACCAGTGGGAGGAAAACTAATGGTAACTTTTGGCCTCTAGGATTAATAATAATTTGTTTAGTCATGTCCATCTCTTCATCCCTCCATTTGGGGTTTTCGTAGCAAAGATGCTGGAGTGGTTTGCCATGGCCTTCTTCAACTCATTTTAGAGATGAGGAAACTGAGGCACATAGGATTACATGACTTGTACAGGGCCACACAATTACTAAGCAACTGAGATCAAATTTGAACTCAAGTCTTCCTGACTCCAGGTCTGGTGCTCTACTGACATGCATCACTCAGATGCCCCTGATGATGATGATGATGATGATGATAATAATAATAAATACTTAATAATGCTTTAAGATTTGGGAAATATATATATATCTCATTATTAGTCCTCTTTACAACAGAAGAAACTGAGGGTTGAGAAAGATTCAATGGTTTACCCCTTGTCACAAAACTAATAAATATCTCTGGTAGGATTTGAATGTAGATTTTTCTGGCTCCAAGTCCAGAATTCTATTCACTCTCCCACTTACCTGCCTAAAATTCAAATTCCCCAGCCTGACATTTAATTTTCCATAATTTGACTCAGGCTCATTTCATATTACTCCCTATCCTATTCCATTCCAATCAAACTGTTCTACTAACTGTACACTTTATAGAGTAGTCATCTCCCACCTTCATGCATTTATACAAGTGGACTCTCCTTTCTGTAATATACTCCCTGGTCCCCTCCTAGAATCAGCTTTTATCAAAACATAACTTAAATAGTACCTTTTACACAAATATTTACATGATCTCCCCATGTATTCAATCCTTCTTGAAGTGATTTTGCATTTCTTTATATATTCTTTACAATCACTTGCCTGTTTGCATATTATAGCCCTCTAGTAGAACACAATCTTCTTGAAGGCCAGAACTATTTAATTGTTTGTCTTTGTATCCCACTAGCACAAAGCTGGAATTGAATGTTTGTTTCATTAAATTTTATTGAATCAACTTCATTTCCCTGCCTCCAATCAGGTTTCAGCTAAAATTCTGTTTTCTATCCAGAAAAAAAAAATATATTGTTACAGTCTCAAACTAGTCTATTGTTTTTAATGTTAAGTAGAACATATATCTATATCATGGTTTTAGAGGCTTCTGGGGAGAATGAGACCATGATGTTTCTCTCCTCACCTTACTCTTCTAAATCCTCCTGTCACTCCAGCTTCACTTCCTGTGTAGCAGTGGGGGGGGGGGGGAGGAAGGAAAATTCAGTGTCTATATAAAAGTCCACGTAGGCAGACAAGGTATCTTTCTGCCCTCATTGCATGATAGAACTTGTCCAATGCTTCCCTAAGAGAAAGCCTGAACTTTGAAATCTACTTTTTTTTCTTTTAAGCATGAATGAAAGATCAGGAAACGTTTCTAGGGTGCAAGAAGTTTTTAAGCTATGTTCAACATTATGCACATTCTTGTTGTTCAGTCATTTCAGTCATGTCTGATTCTTCATGACTCCATTTGGCATTTTCTTGGAAGAGATATTTGGAGTGGTTTGCCATTTCCTTTGTCAGCCTGTTTTATAGATGAGAAAACTGAGTCAAACAGGGTTGGATGGCTTGCTCAGAATCCTACAACTAGTAAATGCCTGAGGCCAGATTTGAAAGAGAAATTCAGAGAAGTAAATCTGATGAAATGTAGGTGGCACCAGTGTTAAATCTGGTAGCAACATCCAGCTTTAATGGAAATGGGTTCAAAATTAATTACTTATAGGATAACATAGAAAATGAAATGATAATCCCTTATCATAGCATCTCTGGAACACCTTGTAGTTTCCAGGGCACTCATAAATCTCTGAAATAATCTGATCATCTCCAAAAAGCTAAATGTGCTTATTTGACAAATAAAAGACCCAAGGCACAGAGATATGAAGTTATATCTGCTGCACTATAAATTTAAATCAGTGATGGGCTCAGAACCAGAATTCTATTCCAATAGCTTACTAAAAGAAGCCGCATGCTATAACAGAAAGCACCCTTATCTTTAAAGTCACAAGACCCTGGTTTACCTCCATGATTTATCCATTACTTATTGTCTAGCTGGTGCAATGGATAGAGTACCAGATCTTGAATCAAATCTGAGTTCAAGTCTGGCATCAGACACTTATTAGCAGAGTGATCTTGAGCAAGTCACTTAATCCTGCTTGCCTCAACTCCCTTATCTATCAAAAGAGCTGAAGAAGGAAATGGTAGGCCATTCCAGTATCTTGGCCAAGAATATTCCAAATGGGATCATGAAAAGTCAGCTACAGCTGAAACAATTGAACAACAAAATGTATTTGTTCCCCTTTTTGAGCCTCAGTTTACTCATCTCTAGAAGTATAGGTTGGATCTGATGTCACCTAAAGTCCCTCTAAGCACTGAAATACTTTGATTATGATAACAATAAGCAATATACCTCAGGGAAGCTAAGTGTCTCAATGGAAAGAGAGCCAGGCCTGGAGACAGAAGGTCCTAGGTTCAAATCTGACCCACTATCGCCTAGTCTTTACCTCTCTTCTGCCTTAGAATCATCCCACAGGATTGCTTCCAAGGCAGAAGCCTCTGTGTGTGTGTGTGTGTGTGTGTGTGTGTGTGTATACACAGCTCAAATTACAGTAACAATTCACTGCTCACATGATTATCATGAAAATGGCAAATCCAACTAAGAACTCAGAAATAAACCCAAAGGGACTTTGAGCAGTCAAAATCTGTGTCACAAAGTCCATTATTGACTACAGGTTCCCATTTTGGACACTGACAGCAGCAATGAGAAGTGACTGAGAACTGACAAATTATGAAAGGCAGACATGAGAACTAAAAATGGGGAGCCATCTGAGGGCATTACTGTCAGAGGAAAAAACCCTGCAATTCTCAACAGCCCCTGGGCTCTTACGTTATAGCACTGCATTTGATGTCCTTCAGGCTGCCAGTGTCAGAGAAGAGGTTTCGTCATCTAAGCACCCACATTTCCAAAGGCAAAGGAATATGTCATGCATTTAATTTTTTTTTAATGGTCAGATTTTTTTTGGTTCCTCCCATTTTCCTCCCCCTATTTCAAGAAGAAAAAGAAAGTAAAACCAGACCCTTGTAACAAATATGCATAGGCAGGCATTGTGTCTTAGAGTTGTTTCATTTATCTATCAGGAGTAACGTATCATCTGTGGTTGTCTGGAATCCTGGAAGGCATTTTTAAGGAATCTCCATCCCAAAGAGTTCAAATTAAAACTTTGAGCATTCAGCAGGTAAGCTTCAGTTACCCAGAAGATTCATCCCTGTAAACTATGTATTTTCAGATAAAGGAAGCCCAGCAGCACTCTCCCTGGTAGTGTTGTGTGGGTATTTTCCTATTTCTGTGTGTTTCACAAACTTCCACTTCGAGGATGTTCTATGTGTCTCGTTAGAAGAAAACAAGCCTCCACTGCACGGTGCCTTTCATTAGCCATGTGTTCCAGAGGTTGCAGCGGAGTTGTATAATTCTGTTTAGTAATCACATAGGATATGACAGCAGGGCAAGGGAGAGACTGGCAGATGCCAGCAAGAGAGACTAGAGGTATTTTTAGATGAGGCCTGAACCTTGGTGGAGAGTGGTGTGGGGATGGAGGAAGCTTCCATTCTACAAGCAAATGTCACAGCTGAAGGCAGCTTCTTTCATCAGCTGGGTACATAGACTAGCAAATGAATAATATTTATGAAGAATGATGTCATAAAAAAAGAAGAGAATCTATGAGACTTGAGTAGTCTCTGGCTCCCTGGTGAGTCCTGACTTCAGCTGCCAGGCCACATCTGCCAACCCTTGTCCACCCCCACTCAAGCGAGATCTGAGACCAAAAAGAGAGCAAGAAGCCTCTGCTGGCTCAGTGGTTATACATAGCCCTGTTGTACCACTGAGGAGGCAGTGTGGTATAGAGACAGTAGTAAGACTCCTGATTTGGAAATCAGAGAACCTGGGTCTAAATCCTGTCTCTGACACTTCCTGTATGACCTAGGGTTATCATTTAACCCTATAGTGCCTCAGTTTCCTGAACTGGAAATGAGGGAGAATAGACTAGATGGTCCCTTTGTCCCTTCAAGTCCTGGGTCTCCTTCAATGTAGAATCTACTCCTTTTTGGTCTAAGCTCTCTAGACACAGACTTTGGGTTGCTGCAGAATCATAAGAATCTCAACCTCTAGTTTCTCCCATTTGGGCTTGAGTATAGAACTCCCATTCCCCCACTTGAACTAACTGACTTGCAAGCCTGGACTTCCATGAAACAACATATATTTAGTTCATGGTATTCTAGATCTAGAACTGGGAGAGGTCTCATGGGCCATCTAGTCAAACTCCTTCTCCTTCATTTTAGGAAGAAGTTGAGGCCCAAGGAAGTTGGCCCAAATTCACATAGGTAGTAAGTGGCAGAGTCTGAATTTGAACACAGATCTTCTGACTTTAAATCCAACCCCCCCCCCCTTTTTTTTAACAGACCTGACTCCTCAGTCTATCATTTCTTGGTTTGCTTCATTTTATGATCATCTGTGACCTAGGAATACTAAAGATAAATACATAAACTGAATAGTCAAAAAAAAGGGGGAAACACATATATATGTATGTATTTATATTTGTGTATACACACAAAGACATATCCCTTCCACATTGTGACTTCCCCCATTGTGGTTTCACTATATTACAGATGGGCATAAGAAATTAAATGGGAATTTGGGGGAGTTTTGTGGAAGCCACAGACAACACATGAAGGCAAGCAGGTAACACAGAAAAAGTTTAGAAACTATATAGCCTATCACCAAATATTTAATCCAAAATTTACAATAAGGTACTATAAACACCCCATAAAAGAAAAAGAAAAAATTCAGTCTTTTTCTCTGGTATGAAAGAAGGGCCAAAAAGTTTTATGTGTGAGGTGCCATGCCCCTAACCTGTATGTATATAGAGAAAGAGATAGATCCATCCATCTAGCCATCTATCTATGTATATATGTGTCTGAGTATCCATCTGAAAAAAATATAGTCCTCCCTTCATAGCAACCCTTTCCATTCCCCTAGGTAATGTTTCTCAGCCTCTCATTTATGGACCAGAGCTGGATCCAGGGCTTTTTGTTTTGTTTTTTGTTTTGTATTTTTTTACTGGTTCACAAAACTTTTATTAGCTAAGTTCTTTATTTCTTAAAACTGATTAATCTTTAAAAAAAAAAAACCCTTGAGGCTTCCTATTTCTCTTCCTCTCTGCATCCTGCTCCTGCTACCTCTGGATTTCCCATCCTCCTTGGTCTCAGCTCTCTGAGATCCTGAGATCTTTGCAAAGACCCAGCCAGTAGAGGACTTAGATATTCTGTAGGTCTCCACAATAGTCATGGTTGGGAAACACTTCCCTGGAGTTTTGTGTTGGGGCACACCTTTCCTTTTAATGGTGGATTAGGTCCATAGCAGGGATTGATTCATGACTCTGGACATTATTAGTGATGAATGTCAAAAGTTAATAATGTCTGGCATGAGGTACTTATAAACTAAATGGTTTTAATTTGGGTGTTCAGCATCTCACCACTGACTCACTCCCATTTTGAAGCTTGATTGTCATTTATGATTTGCCTATAATGGATAGTGGCTTTCTTATACTTTTCCCACCTCCCTTGCTTAAAATACAGAGGGAAAGATCTGTATGCAAAACGCCACAGTGAAGCAAGAAGGCAGGACTCCTTTTCTGTCTCAGAATCCCTGGCATCCCAGCCCAGTAACTCATACTTGTCTCATCTTTTCAGGACTTTTTGTTGTTTGGGGATAGGGGTTTTTGTTTGTTTCTGAAGTTTGGTTTGGTTTGGTTTGGTCTACATCTGTGATTATATTTCATTGTTGTCGAAAGTTCCCCATGAGGACTTAGTATTGTGGGAAGAATGATGAATCTGGATGTGAATTTGAATTGTGGCTCTATCACACATGACCTGTGTGACCCTGGCCAAGGCATTTAACAGCTCTAGGTCTCAGTTTCCTCAAATCTAAAATGAAGAGGGTTAGGCCTCTAAGATTCCTTTCTGCCCTAAAACTATCAATCTATAAGGAAACTCCTTCTATCAATGTAGATGGCAGCCCAAAGGGCTGCTTGAGAGAACTGAGATCTTACATGACTTGCCCAGGATTAAGGCTCAAAGATGGGACCAGAACCTGGGTTTTCCTAATTCTCTCGATCATTATCCTATATTATCCTGCCTGACATATTTGTTTGTTCAATCACTTCAGTCATGTCCCACTCTTTATTATCCCATTTGGGGTTTTCTTCACAAAGATACTGGAGTGATTTGCCATTTCCTTCTCCAACACATTTTACAGATGAGAAAACAGAAGCCAACAGGATGAGTGACTTACCTAGGGTCACACAGCTAGGAAGTAGCTGAGGCCAGATTTTAACCAAGGAAGATGAGTCTTCCTGACTCTGGGTCTTGCACTTCATTGATTCTGCCACCTAGCCATCTCTACTGTCTGGCAGATAGTAAGTGTTTAAAAGATGCTTGTTGAATTGAACTGAATTAAAGGGAGCTTCTATAACATGACTCATCACTATTTAATTATTGGTTTTGTAAGTCTGGATTTTCATATATTAGGTTTTCTTATAGTCAGGCTTCCTGTAATTATTATTATGTTCATTCATTCATCCAATAAACTTTCATTAGTTATGTACAAAGGGCCATTGCTAGACCCTGGAGAAGCTGTGAAGTTTAAATAAGACAGGTCCTGCCCTCAAATTACTTATAGTCTGGTAGGGAATAAGACACAAACATAGATAGGCATACTATACCTTTTTTCATGATAGTAATATAATAGGTAATTTTACAGATCAGGAAACAGAGATGCAGAGAGATTTGTGCAAGGTCACACAGCTAGTATCTGAATCAAAATCAAACCCAAATGCCTTACTTATATATAACCTCTCTTTTTGTCTTTGACCTTTTGAAAAATGACTATTGGTTTCATGGATGGAGAAAGAGATAGATAAATATAGAAATATAAACATAATATGGTGTATATATATGTAAATGTATACATTTATTTGCATTAATGCTCTATGTTGCTTAGATATCAAACTTGTCAAAGAAAATAGGAAACAAAGATTTTTCCCAATTAACAGTTTCCCTTTTTATCCTGTCTTTCCCTCGTTTGGGTATTAAGATTATATTTGTCTCATAAAGAGTTTGATAGACTTTCTTTCTCAGCTATTGAGAATAATTGTGTTTTATAGCTATCTATACTATCTAAATAGACATACAATGTGCATTTAAACATTTGATAGAATTTGCTTATAAATCTACCTGGATAGAATTGTTTTTGTTTTTTCTTTTGAAGTTTATAACATTCCATTTCACTTTTTGCCCCTACTTCCATTTACTTATCTTATTATTTCCAAGCTCTTTGAATTGACTTAAATTTTTCATTTTTCATTGTTTTCATTTACTTATTTCCCCTTTTGACCTTTCTCTCTCCCAGCCTTTTACTCTTCCCACCCTAGACTCCCCCTTTTATTCTTCTTACCCTACTCTCCCACAATCCTTCATGCTGGTAAAATGAAGAAATTACTTTTCTTTGTCTGAAGCTAGAAATCTTGACAAATGGAGGGGGCTCCCCTTAATCAGAAACTGTTCTTGTGCTTGGTTTTTCTCTGTGGATTTGATTTCCTTTCTTTTCATGTCACCAACCTGGTCCTCTACAACTGCTTTCAAAATCTACTTCATACAGATAAGTAACGATTGATGTTAATGGTAATATCACGTGATACCTTGTTACTCCATTTTAGAATGGAATATGAATTATATCTCTATCATATCTAATCACTCAAACAACAAACATTCATCTAAAGCTTACTATGTGCCAAGAACAGTTATTATCCCCATTTTGCAGATAAGAAAACTTTAGTCTCAGAAAAGTTAAATGCCTTGGGATGAGAACTAGAGATACACATGAAAAGAATGAAATGATTTATTAAGCAGTGTATGGAGTTATACCTATATCTCTCTATCCCTCCATCCATCTATCCTTATTTACAGTATTTTTGATGCTATCATGTATCCTATCTATAATCTGTTCTTCATGTGAGGCAGGCACAAAATATAAGAATTATATTATGTAGTGTTGGATAGTGCTAGACATGGAGTCAAAGAAGGCTTGAATTCAAATCCAGCCTCAGACATTTATCTGTTGTGTAACTGGGGTGAAGTTAATCTCTATGTGCCTCAGTTTCTACATCTTTAAAGTGGGGGGTGATAATTGTATTTACCTCTCAAAGTTGTTCTGGAGATAAAATGAAATATTTCGAAAGTGGTTTGCAAACCTTAAAGTACTATATAAATGCTAGCTTGTTGTTGTTGTCATTGTTATTTAGGCTGAAGTCAGAAATATATATACTCCTGGCATTTTGTTGTCATTTCCTGTAATATAAGAAAAGCTGGTCTTGCAATCAAAGACTTAGGTTTGGGTTGACTTCCTCATTTGCTAAACATATGGGCAAGATATTTAACTTTTCTGAGACTAAAGTTTTCTTGTCTGTTAAATGGGAATAATGCCTGACTTGGTATTGTTGTAACCTTCTGTGAGGATTAAATTGAATTAACTCGTATAAGACTTGTGTACCCTATATTTATTCCTATTTTATTGCAGTTTGGTTTGTAAAAATCTTTGTAAACTTGAATTAAAAATGTGTACGCTATTGCTACCAAACTCTCTTGCCCTGGCTTCTTTCTTTTGCTACCTCTTTACTTATAATCCATTTAGTATGGTCATGTGTTTATTTCAAGCTCACTCAGCAAGATCTTTGAAGGTCAAAAAATGGCCTTTTCAGTGGACCTTGTACAGAGTCACAGTGAGGAGAAATACAGAGCTTAGATACAGCATAGTCTCTGCTCTCCTGGAGATTGGTAACATAGAATCTAGTGACATAGCCACAAATAGCAATTATGTGTACAATGTACACACTTAATAAGTGTATTGAGGAACAAAACAAATTATTAGGTGGGATCTGAGGGGGAAAGGCTGTGGGACTTCAGGAAGGTTTCCTGGAGAGGGTGGCATCTGAACTGGTCTTAGGAATTCAACAAGCTAAGAGAGGGAAGAGAAAACTATATGAGCAAAAGCCTAGAGCTGGGAGAGTGTAGTAAATCTGGGGGCGGCGGCGGGGCGACAGAGATTAGACCAGTTTGGCTGGAAAACACAAGAGTTAGAGAGGGAAAGGAGGAAGATATAGGTTTTGTAGGGTTTTAAATACCAGGAAGAAGAATTTGAACCAGAACATCACAGGGTGGTGTCTTGACTTCAATCCATGAATTGGATTGAAGCGAGGCAGAGATGCACAGTCATCAGCTTCACTCTCTCTTCCATAGTTAATAAAGTCCAGTGGCAGGACAAAAGTCACGATGATTGATGAGAGTCTGGCATACAGTGAATGAACTCGGCATCTTCAATGTGTGACCAAAATCTAAGTTCTCCACAATTCCTGCTTTGGGTACCTTCATGGGTATTGGGACAAATTGTTCTCATCTTACCTTTTGTATCAGGGAAAGCCCTTACATGCTTGGGGTAGACATTCCTCTAACCAACCAGTGGGTTTGAAGTCTCTCAGTTGCCCTCAACCTGGTTTTGCCCTTCTACTGAGATGGTTTACCAAGGTATGGCTACCGTGCCGTTTCTTGGAGCCATCGTTGAGAGTTTGGTGAGAGGTGGATGCCTAAGTAGGATGAACAGCCCTGAAAGAGGGTTCACAAGCCCTCTCACCAGAAGCATTAGTCCCCCCTGAACATCCTATACATCCCAAAAATGTTTTTTGGGAGCATGTCAGTGGTGATCCAGTAGCTCATGTACTTTTGAACTTTTTACATGAGTACTCCAGATGACTTCCCATTAAATCCCCCACATATCCTGAGGGGCTTAATTCAGTGCTATTTCTAACTATGACACTTCATCTTCCATCTAGGTACCTTTTCACTGACTCTCTCACATGCCTGGAAAGCTGTTTCTCCTCACCCACATCTCTTAGCTTCCCCAGCTTCCTTCAAAACTCAGGTCAATTCCCACCTCTTGCAGTAGACCTTTCTAGTACCATCCTGCACATCCCCACCTCCTACTGCTCTCCTCTCTTAGATTACCTTGCATTTATCCTTAATTATCTTAAATTATCTAATTATTTACATGTTATTTCCATTGTTAGATTGTGAGCTTCTTGAGGAAAGGGGATATTTTTGCCTGTCTTTGCATCCCCAGTATCTCTCACAATGCCTTGCACATAATAAACACAATAAATGCTTGGTGGTTGATTAATTGGTTGACTCAGTAGACAGTTGGTGAGCCAGAATAGATTTTTGAATAGAGGAGTGACATAGTTAGATCTATATATCTAATAATCCAAAAGGTTATTCTGGTGCCAATGTGAAGGATGGCCCTCACTAACCTTTGAGAGAATATTTTCTGTGGAATGGTTGGGTCAGGAATTAGATTTTAAGAAGAAATGTAGAGTAGAGGGATGGCCCAGTTAAGATTGTGGAACACGAATTTGTAGTAGATGAAATCAACAGTCCTCTAGTAAGGACAGAAAAATTAAGTGATAACACTTAGAGATGAAGACTCATAGATTAACAACAGATAGTAGAGGAAGAATGGATTTTAGATTTTAGCTAGTGGTGAAATATTAAAGTAGCATACCATGGGGTTAAGGTTGGCTTTGAAGGCAAACAAAGCCAGAATAAGTGAAGAAGACTGGATCAGGGGATTACAGACTGAGCATCACAATAAGGGTAAAAACTAGTTTTAGGGTAAGAAAGAAGGAGAGGAAAGTAAAAGGATGTGAGATTGAGGTCATAGATCAGAATTTTTAAATTCTGGAGGTTGGAAGTGGTACAATTCTAAGAGATGATGAGATCATGATGGCTCGTGGCTAGAGTGGGATGCAAAAAAGGGGCATCAGAGTTGAGAAATTTGAGGTTATTGTGGTCACATTATTAGAGGGGTCATCAATATGAATATTGTATTCCTCAAGGATGATAACAGAGGATAGTCAGAGAGAAAAACCATAAACTAAGTACTAAAATCATTGAAAAAATTAGATGAGTGACATGAAGGACGATAGATGACAGCAACAAGGTTGAGGAGTAATATAAATGAACTGCATAGACCTTGAGAGAGAAAGTTATTTAGCAATGATAGTAGAAGAATGTCTGGGTATGCCGGTTCTAAGAACTGCCCCTGCCCTTCCTCTGGCCCTCTTTTAGGGGAAACAAGGGAATGATATGATCTCCCCTAGAGAGGGCTGGAAAGGATTTGGTATCCTTTTGTGAAGAGTCAAGTTTTATTTAAAAATAGGACATGTAAGAGTTGTTGACTGAAAAGTTCAAGGGAGGGTTTTGGTTTTTTTTTTTTCCAAATGAAACAGGGCTTCTAGAGGGCACTGTGAAATGATCCAGACTAGAGGTATCAAACTCAAATTGAAACAAGGACTGCTAAACCATACATAAGGATCCCGGAGGGCCCTATATATACTTAGAAAGCCACACAATATTATTATATTTTTAATTATTTTAACGATTAAATAAATTTAATAATTATTTTCCAATTACATTTTGATCTTGTTTGAGAGCACTCAGGACATGTTGGATATCTCTGGGCAAGGTAACAAGCAAACTGGGTTGGAGTGGGTCTCTAAAGGAGGTGGGCTGATGAGAATAGGGGATTAAGCAAAAGCAAAGCAAGGCATGAGCATACTGTTCAGCAACCACAATGAGTCCAAATGACTGTGTCTGGAAACCCCATATAACAGGAGGGGGATTAGTATGGCAATATTCCATGGCAAAACTTGACTGCTAGTGTCGAATAAGATTGACTCAACCTACCCATTATCAGTGGGGTTTGACCTTTCATTTGTTTTTCTAAGAGTGGGAACTGGATAATAGTGAGGGTGACTCATCCACATCCTCTCCCTTGTTACCAAAGTCACCACCCTCACCGCAAGGTGGCTAGCCAGGTAAAGCTGGCTTTACGAATCTGGGGCTCTTTAATGACTGTCCTTTAACCAATTAAGCAAATCAGTCTTAGGTGTGTATTTTAATAGAGTATTACATAATATATTTTGGTGATCAATATACCTGTGAAGTTTCTGGCATGTGCCTTGTCCTTCATTAAATCATGAGCTTAGCATTAGACAGTGAGCTCTTTGAAGGCAGGAATTGTCTTTTTTTTTAAGCCCTTACTCTTTGTCTTAGTAACAACAGAAGGATAAGGACTAGGCAAATGGGGTTAAATGACTTGCCCAGGATCACAGACACAGACACAGGGCATGTCTGAGACCTGATTTGAACCCAGGTCCTCCTGGCTCCAGACTTGGCCCTCTATCTGCTGTGCCACCTGGCTGCTCTCAGGGACTGTCTTTTGCCTTTCTCTGTATCTCCAGCAGTTAGCACAGTGCCTGCCATAAAACAGGGTTTAATAAATGTTTACTAACTGTCGTCCATGTTATCTAGCACCAACCATATTATACATCTGGGTATGCATAGGCATGAACATACATGAAAACTTCCCTCTGCTCCTCTGTCCACTCTCCCTCCCACTCAGACCTACACATCGGAGTAGCCCTTTTTTCCCTCCCTCTACCACAGTCACCACTGCTTTCATGCTATGTTCAAACATAGGGAAAAGAGAAGGAAGAGACCCAAGACATTCAGATGCCCTGTCTGACTAGGGAAAAGAATTCTACCAGATGTGGAAGCCAAAAACTCCCAATGTTTATGAAAGAGAAGAGCTTAGAGTTGCCCCATCCCTCCCCACCAAAAAACATGGTGACCCAAGGGATCTCTACTCCTAGTTCTTTTACTTCTTGTTTGATGCCCTGGTCTGATCTATAGTTTCTCTATTTGTATATAGGTCTTTCCATTCCTGAGTTTTTCTATAAGTAAATGCTAGCATTTTGTTCTGTTCCCATTATTGTCTATAGGTTAGGTTGGGGCAAAAGTGTGCCTAGGAATCTGGAGGGTAGGCCTGGGTCCTGGTCCAAGTTCTTCCACTAACTTGATTGACCTGATTTTCTCATCACTAAAATGGAGATAATAATCCTTGCCCTGCCTATTTCATGACTTGATTGTGACACCAAAAGGAAAACAAAGACACGAAAGCGTTATACAAGTATGAAGAATTAAGCTAAGCTTTTGTGCCTTGTCTGTTTTTTCCATTACCTTACCCCCAATGATTTATTGTGCAAGCATTGCATCCTACCCTTTCCCAGGACTTTGCCACCACTGGCAGCTATAGTGCGCTTTTCCTCATCTCAGATTGGCTTGGGGGTGGAGGGGGGAGAAGATGGAGTGGAAAGTGAGTGCCCTGAGGCAGGGTTTTTGCTGTAGTATCCCAGCTAGGCTGTCTGGAAGTATTTAACTGCTAGACCTTTCTCTCAAGGTGTAGTGCTGTTGTTACTTGACTAAGTCAGCCCTATATAATTGAAATGGAGGGAGAGGCTCTAGAAAGGTCTGAGGCCCTTAGGCTGAATTCAGAGGGCTGGGTTGCCCCTCTGCCTACAACACCCAGGCTGAGCTAGAACCAGCCAAGTGCTGAGCTGGATGATTCTGCTGCCTAGTCATGTGGGACTTGTCAGGTGTGTATGTGTGTGTGTGTGGGGGGGTATTTTCCCTTCTTACCCCCTCCCCAAGGAAAAAAAAATAATAGCACTTTGTATTTACCCAGAACCTTCCCTTAGGATCTTAAGGTTGCTAACAAGCTATCACTTGTCTCACAAAGGCACATCTGAGAAATAGGTGGCAGGTGTTCTCACCTCTCTAAGCCCTTCCCTCCCCCCCCCTTCAGCCTCTCTCTAGTTTCCTTTTCTTCTAGAACATGGCGAACTGGTGTCATATGGCCAGGTATTATTGACCACAGGAAGAAGCATCCTTTCCTTGACTCCATGGCTCTGAACTTGGCATTCCATCTGACTGTTTCTTCCACAGTAACTTGGGAAGGAGCAGACTGATATACAAATAAACCTTAACTTCAGTGTATGTGAAGGAATGTGTTTTTCTTGCCTTCTCAGTGGATCAAGGAAGGGAAAAAAGAGAATTCAGAACTGAAAATAAAATTCAATAACTTAAAAGAAAACTTCGATTAGTCTGCCCCTTTAGAACCAAGTGACATCTAATAACCTCTCCCAGATATACATTTTATCATTTTAATGGATTTCTAAAAATCTGTTTTGCTATTAAAATTTTACCATAGATGACAAGAAACTTAAGCTGTTACTTCTGCTGTAAAATGCCACCCAGTCAGAGGAGATTCTCATACCTAAATTGTCTGTGAAACCTCAAGTTGCCATTCCACAGTCAGGATCCATGACCTGGTGGGCTAAGTTTTGGGGAGGCAGCCCTTCCCATCTGTCATGGTAGTGTCACAACAATGGAAATATCTTGTTTATGGAATCTTGTCCCCATCTCTACCCTGGAGAAAACTCTGAAGAATTGTGTCTGTGAGAGTCTAATCTGGTCATTTGGGGAATTATCCTTGGTTGTATTTTTCCCCCTGTTCAGCCCCAGGTAGTTGTGGTTCAAGAGACAGGGGTCTGATTTTTGTATGTCCTTGGGAAAATTAAGCTAGATGTTTGGGTAACTGGGTACACATCCCGAGTGATTCAGTGAACCTCAAACTGACAGCCATTGATGAACATTGGTCGCAGCTTAGTCTGTAGACTCAGAGAATTTTTCCCAAGTACCCTCTTAGGTTAAGAAGTATGAAGAGTAACCAAAATCTAGTTTTCACATGAGGTCTAATTTGTGACTTCCAGTACCATCTTGAAAAATTGGTTAGTGTGTTTTAATGGGCATTCTTCTATCGCTACAAATGGGTTTCCATGAAGTTGGCTTGGTATATCAAAGTTACAGAGCTACCTAATTGCACAAAGTAAGGTCCCCAGCTCATAGAATCACTAGTAATGGTGATACTCTGCTTTCTAGCCAAACCTTCAATCAGTCTATTAAGTGCCCATGATGTGATAGGTGCTATAGACACAAAGGCAAAAATGAAATGGTCCCTGACTTCAAAGAGCTGGATTCTATTGATGGCTATAAGAAGCAGATAGATAAGCTGTATATACATATGTATATATATATGTAAATAAGTATATAAAAGATAAAGACAATGTAAATATAAGACATATAGAATAACATATTTTCAAGGAGCTCACTAGCAGCTGGGGGAAACCAGAAAAGCTTCATGCAGAAAGTGTTTCTGGGGCAGTTTTGAAGAAAATAAAGGATTTTGTGAGTCAGAAGTGAGGTCAGAGTACTGTCCCAGCATGAGAGATAGCCTCTTCATAGGTGTAGAAATTAGAGATGGAGTAACCACGCATGAAAAACAGCAGGAATGTAAGTTTGGGCAAACTACAGAACACGAGAGGGAATGTAATGAATAATAAGGTTGGAAAGGTAAGGTATATTTTAATATGAGCTGTGGGAGATGAGTACTTTTCAAAAGAGAATTGCTGGGGTGGGACCCTTCTGGTGATATGGTATCTAGAAATAATAAGGAGCAAAACTAGAAATTTCAACTTTGGACTCCATATCTACCACTTTTTTCCACTTCACCTTAAAGAATGCTCCATTTTACTTCTTGCCACAGTTTTTTGGATCATCATCATTCTTCAATCTCTCCCTTACAGGGTGGGTGGACAGCTAGCTGGAGTGACCTATTTGACCTCAGAACCTTACTAATTGTGTGATCCCAAGAAAGTCACTGAACTTTTGTTTGTCCCAGTTTTTCCAGCTATAAAATGGGGATGATAGTAGCACCCGCCTCACAGAGTAGTTTTGAGGATCACAGAACATAGTATTTGTAAAGTGTTTAGCACAATGCCTAGTACATAGTAAATGCTACTACAGAAGTGCTTTTTCCCTCCTCTTCCCTTATCAGAAGTGATTTCTACCTAATTCCATCCAGTGACCAACTAGAAACCACCTTGGTTGCAGTGGCAGTAACAGAATCTCTATTTCAGTGACCCTTCTACATTGACTTTTGCAGCTTTTTCAAAAGTACATTTGTTGGGATGATTGTTATTGTTTCTTTATAAGTCACACGTATTCAGGATGCCCATTAACAGATGCCAGCAGTTGCTGCTCACAGCTGTTCAGCAATATTATGGAACCTCATTGTTGTCTAGGAAATGCGGTAGTGCTTGTGAAATTTTCTTTTCTAAAAAGCTAGCTGTGGTAACAAACAGGACAACAACAATAAATACCCTAAAAGCTTTTTAAAAATTCATCACATATAAGATTTCTTGGGCACTGAAGATATCCAGAGTCTGAAAATTAGAGAAAGACTACCCAGTGTGTGGCATAGAATCTTAGAGCAGGAAGGGGCCTTAGGTATCAGCTATTCCCACCATTCCTCTGGAGATGACTCCATGTCATATTTCCCCTGACCACTATCCCAAACTTTTTCCACTTTCCTTTAAGCCTACCTCCTCTCTCTCTCTAACTCTGTCTCTGTCGCTGTCTGTCTCTGTCTCTCTGTCTCTGTCTCTGTCTCTCTGTCTCTCTCTGTCTCTCTGTCTCTCTCTGTCTCTCTCTGTCTCTCTCTCCTTACCTCCTACTCCCCTGAGGTCAAAGTCCACCAGTGGGAGCTTCCTTAATTCTCTTCTTCTCCATCTGAGAATTTCTTATTTATTTTCACAATCCCTTTCTCCTTTTGCCTCAGGAAAAGTCCTTGCTCATTTCCAAGACTACATTGTTCCCTCAGTTTCATCTTCTCCCACCCCATGCAGAAATTCTGCTATATCTCTTTCCCTTCCTTCTAGCATCTTCAGTCTCTCTCTTTCTACTGTATCCATTCCCTGTTGCCAAAGTGTTTAAATATTCTCTGTCCTATCATAAGCTCCTTTTCATCTATTCAAACTACTGGCCTATCTTTCTCATTCCCACTACATTCAGAATACCTGGGAATGACTATTTCCAGTCATTACCAACAAAGATAAGTCACCAACAACTCCATAGATTATGTATCCTTCATAGGAATAAAGATGATCCAGACAACTACAACAATAAGTAGCATTCTTTAAGGAGTGGAAGTGGAAAGTGCTGTGGACTGGAAGTCTAAGGACCCAGGTGGAAGTTCCAGTTCTGCTTCTTTCATACAAGTCACTTAACCCCTCTGGATCTTAGTTTCTTCATCCAGCCAAATGAGGTGGTTGGACTCAATGACCTCTGAGGTCCTTTCCAACTCCAGGGCTACAAAGTGATTGGAGCCTTCTCATTTGCCTCAGGCCATGGACACTTAAGCCAATAAATCCTACTCTTTATTGCTACCATTTCTACATATTTTGCTGCCTCAGTTCATAATGATAGTTAGCATTTATGTAATTTATGGGCAGGGAGGTGGTGCAGTAGATAGAGTGCCAGACTTCAAGTCAGGAAGACTCGTCTTCTGAGTTCAAATCTAGCCTCAGATGTTTATTAACTGTGTGACTCAGGGCAAGTCACTTAACCCTGTCTGCCTCAGTTTCCTCATCTGCAAAATGAGCTGGAGTAGGAAGGAGCAAACCACTCCAATACAGTTGCCAAGAAAACCCCAAATGGGGTCATGAAGACTTGAATACCACTGAAACAACTGAACAGCAATACAAAGTGGACCAGGATTGCACAGGATGGACACACACACACATATACACACTTCCTTGCTGTTCCTAGCACACAACATGCCATCTCCCCACTGAGCACTCCACTGTCTATCCGCCATGCCTGGAATGCTTTCTCTCTTCATCTCTACCTTAGACTTTCCCTAATTCTCAGATAAGTCCAACCTTCTACAAGAAATCTTTCCCAGTCTTCCTTAATCTTAGTGCCTTCCTTGTAGGAGTTGTATATATATATATATAATGTATGTATAAGCATATATATACATATATGTGAGTATATGAATATATTTCTCTATATGTGTATACTGTTTGTACAGAGTTGCTTACATATTGCCTCTCCCTATGAGCTCCTTGAGAGCAGGCAGGGATGGTCTTTTGCCTTTCTTTTTATTCCCAGCACTTAGCACAGAACCTGGCACATAGTAGGAACTTAGTAAATGCTAGTTGACTGACTGATTGGCCCATGAAAAACAACCTCATTTTATAAAGTCAAAGCAGATTAGGGATGAGGCTTGGCTCACAGGCACATCTGAAACAGAGTGTTCTGAGACTGTCAGTTTTATTAGAAAATAAGGAGAAAAATGGAGGAACCAACCAATGATGACAGGATGTGGGAGGCAGCATAGCACCTACTTCCCAGGACTGCTGTGAAGATTAGGAAAGATAATAATTATAAAATATTTATCACTGTTCCTGGCACATAGTAAAGGCTATGTAAATGTTAGCTATAGCTATTATGATAGACTCCATCAGGAAGAACTGAGTTCAGATCTATTCTTTGATGCTTACTAGTTAGCTGTGTGACCTTTGGCAAGTCACTTAACCTCTGGGTTTTTTTCAGTTTCCTCATTTGTAAAATGAGGTTAGATTTGATGGCCCTACAATTACTTCGAGCTCCGAATCTATTATTCTATGAGTCTATGAATCATAGGCCAATACTTTAAAGCCAACAAATACAAGGCCAAAGTCAGAAAGAGGAAGCAAATTATCTGATTTATTGGAAGTCACATAGGCAGTTTGCAGGGGTTGTAGAGCTGGAAGGGGCCTTGGAAGCCATCTAATCCAACCCTCTCATTTAAAAAAAAAACTCAGAAGAACCTTTCCTTTAAAAAAAATAATTATATATATATATGCATACGCATATACATATATATAAACCCTTGCCTTCTGTTTTAGAATCAATACTAAATATCACTTCCAAAGCAGAACAGAATAGTAAGAACTAGGCAAATGAGATTAAGTGACTTGCCCAAGGTCACTCAGCTAGGAAGCATCAGAGGTCCTATTTGAACCTAGGAAGTCTGGATTC
The DNA here is from genome assembly GCF_027887165.1 of Monodelphis domestica. NCBI lineage: Eukaryota > Metazoa > Chordata > Mammalia > Didelphimorphia > Didelphidae > Monodelphis > Monodelphis domestica. Next base: position 420,707,870 of record NC_077229.1, on the reverse strand, counting down.
AGGTCTGGCTCTCCATCCTCTGAGCCACTCAGCTGCCCTTCCCTTCTCTCTCTCTCTCTCTCTCTCACAGCCTTTTAAAAAGCTTCTTTTTGGGTGTTTAATAAGTGCCGGCTGTATTCTATTTTGGTCTTTAGCCCTGATATAGCTATTTATTCCTATATTGTGTTTAAAGACCACTGCTGTTCCAGTACAGTAGGAGTCTAATGCAATGTACTGTTTAACCTTTCATTCCCAAGGCTAATTGTTAAAGTAAGTGCTTCTATATTAATTAGGACAAATATGTTTTCTGAGCCTCTATGCTGGTATGCACAAGGAGAAACGTTTAAAACTCAAGCATACTTTCCTGGGCTAAGGCTTTCCTCAGAGGAGGAGGGAAACAAGATCCTTTGTGGGGACCCGGGGAAGGAAGAGGGGGATAAGAAGGAGCCACATAACATGAAGGATCTGAGCGTGCCAGGATGTCCTTCCCTGCGTAGTTTTCTGAGGCTCCAACATTCCTCCTAGTGTAATGATCCACTTCACCCTCGCCCCTTCTCTTCTCCCCCTTTCCTCACTAGCCATCCATCTGCCTCCCTTTTTTGCTCTGCTTTTCTCAGACAATTAGCCCCCACCCAGAAGCGAGCAGGCACCAGATGCAGGGGGAAGAGAAAAAGGAGGGGAAGTGAGGAGGGGAGAGGGATGCAGGGTGGGGCTCTCCACTTTCTGCCCAGAGAAATTTCGAAAGGGAGTGTCAGAAGCAGGGCAAATAGTGATTAAGGGGGAGGGAGTGACATTTACTGTCCACTGCAGGACTGAGCTGGTGTTGGTTGGACAACCTCCAAACTTTCCCTCCTGGTTATCTAGGGCCTAAGATATGATTTAGACTGGCACAGCTTACTGACTTAACCAGACACTCCTTACAAACACAGGGGCTGGAGACACAGCAAGGAGGGGCTCTACCTCCCTACTGGAAGGAGACAGCCAAGAGGCAAGTCTACTCTAACTTTCCCCCTTCTCCCTCCCTCCCCAAGGCCCCTCTGCCTCTCCAACTTCCAATTATTTTGAAAGATAATCTTCAACGCCCCCTCTAAAACAGCACCCTCTTTCCCTTTTCTCCAATCAGTCTGAAGCTTCCAGTGGCGATTGAATGCCTAATCTGGCTCCACTCGAACTCTCCAACCTGATTTCCCACTACTCCTAGCACACCCTCTGCTCTCCTCCTTCCACATTCACTTCTTCCTCCCTGCATTTCTTCAGCACGAATTTCCACTCCCCTCATTCTCTGATAACAGAATGCTTCTGGTCCTTTACTGTCCAACTCTTCCTCCATTTCCTCCACAAAGCCTTCTTGGACATTACCAACCCATGAGGATCTAACTCCTTCCTCACTTATTGTTGATGCCCCACAATGAGTGCCTGTTTTTTAATTGTCCATATGGCATTAATTATGTCAATTTATGATACTGATACCTGTAAGAATGCCGAAGGACTGCAGGATTTGGAGCTGGAAGGGACCTTTGAGACCATTTAATCTACCCTCCCTACTACTTTGATAAATGGGGACGCTGAGGCTTGACTCACTAGTTTTTTGGTGAGTTTGTCTTTTTTTTTTTGCTCAGTTTACCCAACTAGATTGTGGTTGTTGTTTTAATAATCTTGTCTTCTGTTTCTATAAGAGTGGTATGGGGAAGGCAACTGGGGTTAAGTGATTTGCTCAGGACCACACATCTAGGAAGCATCTGATGCCAGGTTTGACCTAGATTCTCTGGACTCCAGGACTGGCACTCTATCCACTGGGCTACCCAGCGACCCTTCTGCGACTACATTGTCATCTCTCTGAGGCCAGGGATCAAGCCTGGTTCTTCTTTGCAACCTCCACAGTGGCTAACTGCGGTGGCTGGGTGGGAGAGTTGGGAAATGTTCTTCAAAGAGTCGCTGATTGGTTAATGGGGGAAAGGAATAAGCATTTCCATGGTGTCTTGGGCACTGCGCCAAGTGCTTTACCTGTGTTACCTCATTTCATTGGTAGATATTGATTGATTCTGTGGAATCTGTGGGGAGCCTTGACAGCTACTGGCCTGTGGGTGGGATGACAAGGAAAGTTTAATTGGGTTTTCAAGGAGTGGTTTTGTATGGGACTTTGCAGGTGTGAATATATTTCAAACACACAAAGCCTTCTACTGCTCAGTTTTCAACCACTCAAGAGGATAACCCCTCATGAACTCATTGATAAATTACCTGGGGGCAGGGGGGCGGGGAGGGAGCACAAATAGGAATATAGAGAAGGAACCACTGTTTAATACAAAAGAATGAATCACTAATGGTTAAAAGTAGAAGATGACTCCCACAAATCCAGGAGTTTGCCATTTAGACTGGAGCACAGGAACTGTTTTCACAACAGAAGGGAAGAATGCTCTCCTATGAAAGGATCAGGGACAAGAGATAACTAGGTAACAGTGAAAAAAGTGCCAGGCCTGGAGTCCCTGAGGTCCTGGGTTCAAATGTAACCTCACATTTGGGCCTATGGCTCTAGGATTATTAGAATCATTAAATGTCAGAGTTGGAAGGAACCTCCTTCAGAAAGCCTTTCCTGACAGGCTTCCCTCCCTTAATGCTATTGTCAGTGATTTCCAATTTATACTGTATGTAGTTGGCTTATACATATTATTTGCATGTTGTCTATACCCCACTTAGTTGGTGAGGTCCTGAAGGGCAGCAATTGTCTTTCACCTTTCTTTGTATCCACAGCACTTACTGATTGACTAATAGGGGTTCTTCACCTGGGATCCGTCAGCTTGTTTTTTTAAAATATGTATTTTGATAGTTATTTCAATATATTTATTATATTTTATAAATTCATGTAATTATAAATGTTATATTATAAATTATAAATAAATACTATATATATTGTTTCCTTTGTGACCCTATATATTTTATACAATTAAAACTATTATTCTGAGAAGGGATCTAGGGTACCCCAAAAAGTTCAGAACTGCATTTTACAAATTAAGGAGTTGAGGCTCAACAAGGTGAAGTGATTACTCAGGATCAAAGGGTGGAAAACCCCCAGAACTAGGGCCCAGGTTCTCCAACTCCACAGTTCCTTTTTGAGTGGAGGAGGAATTTCTGGGCAGGGACGACTTCTGGAAGCCACTCACAAACCGCCACATAGGTGGCCACTTGCTCCCTCTATACTTAGGATCTGCTGGTCTCGTCCTTGGCCTTATGCCATTTCCTTTTAATTATATCTTTTTTATATTTGGATTTGCATCTGACTTTGAGGAAACTGAAAGGCTGACAGGCTCATTTTCTGAACACTCCCAGAAACATGCTCTTAGACACATGCATAGAGAAAAGGAAACAATATATTATAACTGAATGAGGGAGATCAAAATGCTGGTTGAGGGAAGTGTTTGTAGAATTGAATTAAATTGAATTACTAACTAGGGGGATCCGAGAAGGAGGCTTCCAGGAGCAGGAGACATTGCTTAAATGCCAAACTGGAAGGAATATGGGTTCACTTCATCCTATAACATCAGTTAGACCCCTGTACTCCATATAGAAAGTGTGTTGTTGTTAAGTCATTTATTCATGTCCAACCCCTCATGACCCCATTTGGGGTTTTCTTGGTAAAAATACTGGCATGCTTTTGCCATTTCCTTCTCCAGCTCATTTGACAGAGGAGGTAACTGAGGCAAATAGAGTTAAGTGACTTGCCCAGGTCACACAATTAGTTGGAGTGTCTGAGGCAGGATTTGAACTCAGATCCTCCTGATTCCAGGATCCACTGTGCCACCCAACTGTCTTATAGCAAGAGCACCCCTGTCCTCTTCCAGGGGCTATCCCTCATAACCATCCATCTCTCAAAGATCCCATTCCTGCTGGGACAGGACTTATATGATTAAAACTTCTCTGGTCAACTTGGGATTACGCCTATGCCCAGCATCTCAGATGGTCTTGATATGTGGGTCACAAGCAGCGGTGAAAGCTGTTGAACAGCCAGTTCTCAGATTTCTGAACAGCAAATGAATCCATGATCCAGAATATGTATTTGCTGATAATTTTATGAAACAGCATTGGAAATGGTACCAGGTCCACATCCACTCCTAATGGGTGATTCAGCCCATTTTACAGATTCAATCTAGTGAGCACTTAGATTCATGAGCTAGGCAATGCTAAGCCTTACTTACACCAAATTCCACACTATAAATGGGAATATGATCACAGTATGAGAGGCATAAACAGAGCTCTCTGGGATATTGGGGAAGGGGGGCAGAGATTAGGTCCAATTTATAGGTCTTGACACCTAGGTGTATTTCATTGGAGGGAGGGGAAAAGAATTGAATGAAATAAGGAGGGCAGAATTATGGGAGAGGGAGGAATCAAAGAAGACTGAAATGCTGAGCTTGGGTGACTGGAGGAAGTTGGCACCACTGACAAATTTTTAAAAATTGGAAGGAGGAGCAGAAGGGGGGCTAACATTGGAGAGTGGGGTGCAAAAACTTTTTTGTCCATTTTGGACATATAAAACTTGAAGGCCCCTAGAGATGGAAATACTCCCACAGGGGTCACAGTGTCTATTCAGAGTTCAGGCCATTCTCTTCTCTTTTGGGTGTTTCTAAATCCCATTTTAGGGTCACAGCCTAACCAGCAGAGTGTTCAGGGGTCACTGTGCACCCATGCGGTTTTTAAGGCAGTCAGTTCCAATCTAACACTTTATAACACCACCTAGGGGTGTTCCTAATCCTCCACCTGGACTGTTGTTGGAAGAAAGCTGTAGTTACTGTGTTTCCCTCCTGGGTTCCCCTCCTTTTACCATTTGAGTGACAATTGAGCTGCTGTTTAATTTGGTTAAGTTATGCCCAGGTCCTTCAAGGAGAAAACATATAATTCTAGTAATTTTATTGAACTCAAGTTTCAGGCAAATGGAAGTAAAATTGCTTTTAGAAGCAAAGGATACATACAAATGAATAAAACAATAATAATTTTTTAAAGCCACCCCCGATTCCTGATAAATGTATGAGGTATTTTATGATATGTTGGAGGAGAGACACTCAGAGGAAAGGGTAGGAAAAACCCCCTAACGCCCTGCTTTCTTTTCTGTCTTTCTCTTTGAAAAGAATTTAATTTGCCTGTTATAAAGTGAAGCCTGAAAAGCTACTGGTAAAATTGGTACTTGTCCCACATGGTGCTCAGAGCTTAATAGTACAGGTGGACGCAAGCGGCTGACTGCCAAATACTTTTGGTTTAGAGGGAGGGGTGGGAGTGCATTCTCAGAACCACTCCTGGAATGGCTTAGCTTGCTTCACACAAATCAATGACAACCTCCTGTCGGCTGCAGGCACCCATGAGCTACTTTTCCACTTTAATTCCTATAAAGCGACACTGGTGGCTTTTATGATAGGAGCCGGGCTGGAGCGAGAGGAGACCGAAGGGACAGAAAGGTGGGTTAGCAGCGGAATCTTTTCTCCCGATCTCTAGCGAGCATTTAGAGGAGGGAGTCAGGCGGGGGGAACCGATTGGGGGAGCGCGTGAGGAGAAGAGGAAAGCGGTTTGTTTGCGAAAGTTTCTGCTGGTGGTGCGGGGCAGGATTTCATAGTGCTTGGGTATAGCAGGCGTTTTCTTTTCGTAAAGTGATCGCTTCTCTTAAGGGGAAGAGGACGGGGTGAAGGGAGTCAGGGAGGTCGGAACTGCGGATTCTGTCCCCTTGCAGCCCTCTGTCTGTCATGCAGAGCTCCCTCGGTTGGGTTTGCATGAATTCATATCGGATTCTCTCAGCCGCTGCTCCCTTCATTGCCTAACCTGCAAAACCGGGGATCTAAAAAATCCTTAGGCCGATCACAGAGAGTTTATCCACTCCAATCCCCCCCCCCCAAGTTTCTCCCACCCCTCCCCCCTCCGCTCAGGCAGGTTGGAATCAACAGCGAATTGGAAACAAACCATTGAGGTCTCTGACATTCTCTGCTACCAGAGACAGGCTTTAAAATTCTTTTTTGGCGGGGGGGGAGATGTGGTGGTGATGAAACTGCATAGAAGCATTAGAAGAAATGGGTTAGCTGGGATGTACGTGGTTAGGTTAGTGTCCTCTGCACCCCTCCAGCCCCCCATTTATCTCCAGATGAGAAACTTTAGCCAGCTACCGCGGTAACCAATCCTTGCCGAATCTGAGTCGGAGGTAGGGGGTGGAACTGGCACTGAAAGCTTTATTAAGAGGTTCTGTGAGCCCAGCTCGGCGCCTGTGAGGAAGGGAGGGCATGGGTGGTTGCTGCCGTACTCTACAAGTTGTGGAGAAAGCCGCCCAGGTCCTGCTGCAGCCCCCAAATCTGTGCCAGAAATTAACAAGGGAAAGGGAAGGCGGAGGCTGCAGTCTCCATCTCCAGTGTGTCCTCAGGAGTTTAGGCGGGGATGTTGGAGTTAGAAGGTTCGCCTTTCTTGCTCTATCCCGGGGTGACCCTGTGCTCTGCCGGAGGGGAGTGGGGAGTCGGGTGGGCGCTCGCTCTCGAGAGAGAGAGAGAGGGGGGGGAGAAAGACCAGCCGGAGGGTCGCGTTCCCGGAGATGCCAGGCAGGTTTCTATATTCGCACCGCTGTGGTTTGGGTGTGTGGAGATCTATGCAGACTTTGTCCTTGGCCATAGGAATAGGTGACTGGACTGGAGTGCTTGAGATGCCCGCCCTGAGAAGCCTCTGGCTGGGTTAACTGGGTGTTCACTCCATCTGTAGACCAGGCTGAAATGCACTCGCTGTTTCCCTAAAGTTTGAGTGGAGTAAATCCGAAATTCCTTGAGGGCTGAAATCTGCGGGGAAAGCAGAATGCTATTTCTGGGTCTGAGCCTTAGCCCTAGCGAGGAGCAGGAAATGAACTAGGATCTTGGCTCCAGGTCCCCTCCCTCGCCTCGCGGAGAGAGTCCTGCACTCGGTCTGCTCCCTGATCTTTTGCACTTGTTGACGAAGTTGCCTGGAGAGCATTCTGCCTTTATTTCGTGAAAAAGTGTTTCTGTGCCTCCTGTACTTGCGTGGGGAATGGGGAGGGGGGGCGGTTGGGGAGGAAGCTCTGCATTCGCTAACGTTTACTATATAAAAAGGCCTTTGTAAGATAGGATGTGATCGATACATTTATTTGACTGATCAGGGAGCTGTTTGAACCCGTCTAAATTCAGGATTTGGAAAATGATGATGAATCGGCTGAAATAATCTGGCTCTTTTCTCTCTTTTGGTAAAATGTTGGGAGTCATTCGTGGAGACAGATAGAGGGAAGAATGCCAAATTGGAGTTTCTCCTTCCACCTCCCCCTCCTCAAGAACTTCAATTCCTCTTAACTTTCCCCAAAAGTAAAAGGGAAAACTTGAGTCCTCAAGGGTCTTGGTGGAACCCACTAAACTCACCTCCCTGGGTGTGGCCAAGAAAGGAATCCATATACAGTCTACTTGTCCTCCCTCCCTAACTCTCCCTCTGCTTCTTCCAAGGGCCCAAGCTGGGAAAAATGCCTAAGAAAAGCACCTAGCTTCTGCTTTCCCCAGAGTGTTTCCCTGGACTTATCTCTTCAGCTGCATTAACTTGGAGAAAGCACACACACACGATAAAGCAGACACATAATAATCTATTGTAATTTGCAGAAAATACCAAAAATAATCATACTTTGCCTCAGTAATACCATTACTGAGAACATGCCCTTAAAATGTTGTCCAAAAGGAATAAAAAAGGAGCTATCTGCTAAAAATATATTTATAGCAACATTATGTGCAATTGCAAAAACCTGGAAGCAACCTAAATGTACAACTGGAGAATGACTAAGCAAATTGTGCCAGGTTAATATAATGGAATTTTGTAATATAATTAAGATTGATAAGTCTGAGGCATATAAAGAAAGCTGGGAAGAGCTTTATGGAACAGTTTAAAGCAAAAACTTTGAAGAACAGTTCACCCCGAATGCTCTAGATGGAAGGAAAAATGTATAGGATAGGGATGAACAGACAAAGAAGACTGAAAGGGACTCATGTTATTATGAACATGTTAAATGCTGAGAATCATGTATTCTAATGGCAATAGATAAATTGAATTGGTTTTGTTTTTGTTCAAAGTTAATTTTATATAATTGAAAAGTCAGTTAAAACAATCTCTTGAATTTATCTAGAACTTAAAAGTTTTTCCCCCAAGTGATTTTTTTTTTATCTATCACCTGGGTGAGATAGCTATTTTTATCCCCATATTACAGATAAGAAAGCTGAGGCACAAAGGGTTTAAGTGACTTGCTGGAAAGTACAACTGCAAATCAGTGGTAGAAACAAAACTAGAAAGCATGACTCCAGCTTCCCAGGCCCATGTTCTCTTTCTATCATACCACCATAGATAGCTTTTAGAGATGGAACCATTGCCACCAACAAGCTCATGGTGGAATTGACAAATTTTGTAAATCACTTGATTCAGAGCTGGAAAGGATCATAATGTCATTGAATTCAACCCTTCATGTTGCTCATATATATAAATATATATGCTAAAAAACAATCAACTTGATATATACAGAAAAGGGAGTCACGGCTGAATGAATAGAGTAGACAGTCACAAAAATTAAGGAACTGGAGTAGAACTTGAGCTTGAATTCTCTCTTTGCCACTTACTACCTATTGGGCAAAACCTTTAATCTCCTTGAGCCTAAATTCCCTCATTTATAAAATGAAGAGATTGGACTATATATAAAGTCTAATATCCCTTCCAGCTCTAAATCTGTGTTCTTCAATGGAAAAGAAGGTTTGAGGAAAGCCTTGAAAGATGATTAGGATCTAGGGAGAGAGAGAGGAAATGGAAGGTGATTCTTCCCCAAGGGAAGCATCTCCAAGTTGGAGATGAGCAAAGATCTAGAGTGTACTTATGAGATGCAGTAGGAGAAGAAGATGGTTATGTATCTGGCCAGAGTGTCTTAGCTCCTCCATCTGTGTTATTATTAGCTTCTTTGTCTTCAAAGGGTAGCCAGCAAGAAGGAGGTCAGTAACCAAATCATGGATTCACAAACCATTTTAGAGAGAAGAGGAGGCCTGTGTGACACCTAAAATAATTTCTACTGGAAAAATAATATCAGCAATTGTTAAGAAAGATGTTGTAATGACAGTGGAGCAGAAGCTCATAGAATTATTTGGCTTTTAGAACCACAGGAATCTTAGCAATCCTGTAGTACAATCTTTTCATTTTATAGGAGAAGAGGGTGGGGAGATGGAGAAGAAAAAGAAAAGAAGAGAAAGACAGAGACAGACAGAGATGAGAAGGAAGAGGAAGAAGAAATTAGAGAACAGGTCATTTGCTCAGGTCTAGACCAAGAACCTAGGTCTCCTGATTGCCAGTCAAGTTCCTTTTCTGATAAACTAGCTGTTTAGAACAGTTCATGGCTGATGGCTATAATAGCCTAAGGGTCTCATGGACTGACTGGCCATAATCCATTCCAGTGGAGGCTGAGAAGGCAGATCCTGACACTCTGGCATAACACTGTTTTAGTTGGCCCTTCATATCTGTTCACATAAAATGATGTTAGACTGATTTTTTAAGACATGCAGAGCAGCAATAAATATTCAGGGCCATTTGGACTATTTAATTCTCTTTCTGTCTTGAACGGTATAATAGGTTTAAGATAACTGCCTCTAAAATTAACCATCCTTTTATTTTTTTCTCGGAGAAACGTGTCCTGATAAATCTTTTCTTGAGAGGTGAATGTCATATCAAGTGGAGTTTGTGGGTTTTCCTTCACCTGGGCCATCAGCACACTAGAAATAGAAAGACAATTTTTTTTGTCTCCTGTGTTGGATATCAGGAAGATATAAAGCATTTCATTTAAATTCAGTAGTGTCAAGAAAAAATGGAGGGGGGGGGGGCTTTAAAAAGTCAGATGGCAACGCCAGGATTGGCTCTTTGTTAGTGTTTACACCAATTACACAGGTGTATAATTTATACCAGTGTTTGTTTGCTCAGTCCTCACTCTGCTACCCAATAGTACAGGTTGGGCCAGTGAGATAGCTGTACAGTTTATTTTCTTTTGGCTGGGAACTTCAGAGATGAATAGAGGGAGGGGAATCTAGGGTTGAGAGATTTTTGCCAAGAGCAATTTGGAGTCTCCTTCATATTAGTCAGAGATTGTGTTTTTCCTTTCTGAAGCTGCCTGCTTCATACTAACTTGTAGAATTGTGTATGTTTATGCGGTTATGTTTCTTTTTCTTTTCTGGTTTTGTTTTTATTTTCTCTTGATGGTTTGTTAGTTTTCTCATGACTTGGCAGAAGTGAGAAAAAGAGAAATTAAGAAAGAAAATGAAATAATAATAATAATGATAGTAGATCCTCATAATAACCCTGTTTATCCCCACTTTACAAATGAAAAAACTCTGATGTAGAAAAGTTAAGTGACATGTCTAAGTCCACACTGCCAGTAAGTACCTGAAGCAAGATTCAAATCCAAGTCTTAAATGTTACTACTTTGTAAATATCATACTCCTTAAAGAGTATATGGGCCTAATTTAATCAGAAGGCAGCTAGATGGTGCTGTAGTGAATGCACTGAGCACAGGACCTGAAGTCAGGAAGACTCTTCTTCATGAGCTCATTGTAGGACCCAGGACAAGTCATTTAACCCTATTCACCTCCACTTTCTCATCCTTAAAATGGGATGGAAAAGGAATTGGCAAGCCACTCTAGTATCTTTGACAAGAAAACCCTAAATGCGGTCATAAAGAGATAAATAAATTGAAAAACTACTTGGCAAAATTTAATTGAAGTAGAATATAACAAATAATCTTCACTGGAAGAATGCTTTATTCTTAAAACCAAATTGTAAAGTGGATTTTACTTTGCTCTGTTTTAGATTTGGGCCTGAGATTTTTAAAAATTGTCCTTTGCCCTTTCCTAAAGTCTTCCTCTTTATCTTTTTCCTAATGTGCTCCTATAGTTCATAAAAAAAGGAAAACAAGCTTCAATGATTGTCTTTGATACAGCTGTCTCCCAAATCTAGATCTCTAACCCTGATTTTACTCCTCTGCTCCAAAGCTACAACTCCACAGGACATTTCCAACTGGTTATCCTACCATCTTCTGAAACTCAAAATGCCCCAACCTAAGCTTATCATCATTCCCCTTAAACCTGCTCCATTTTATTTTATTTTTTTTATTGGTCTATGGCACCACCATTTATTTACTCAACTGGCACATTTTTGAAACTTTGGTATTGAAAGATCATAAAACTCATGGCTGAATGTGGCCTTACCAGCTCCAGTCTTCTTTTCTAGGCTCAATTCATTTTATTTTCCTGGATGTATTTTAGGTGCCAGTCAAACTATCCTATTTGCTGTTCCCAGAATTTGAAATGATATTGCTCACTTCTGGGCCCTTGTCCAGGCTGCCTCACACCTTCCAAACTGGGTAGGATATGCTCTTTCTTCATCTCTATCTCTTGGATGGCTTCATTTCATTCAAGGCTCATCTCAAGAGTCACTTCTAATGAAATCCCCCTAATTCTTGGTGTTTTTTTCCTCACCTCAAATTATTGAGTGCATACTATCTCCCCAATAGAAAGTAAGTACCTGCTGGGCAGGAATTATTTTGGTTGTTGTCTCAGGATCCCCAATGCCTGGCTAGTACCTTGAAAATAGTCATTGTTAATTTGGTTTTCTTCAGCCATAGTAGACTCTTTGTGACCCCATTTGGGGTTTTCTTGGCAAAAATATTGGAGCAGTTTACCATTTCCTTCTCTGGCTCATTTTACAGATTAAGAAACTGAGGCAAGAGGGCTAAATGACTTTTATCCAACTACTAGTAAGTGTATAAGCCTGGATTTGAATTCAAGAAAATGAGTCTTCCTGATTCTAGACCCAGCACTGCCTAGCAGCCCAAATAATTGGTGCCTAATAAATGCTTATGGGAATGGATTGAATCATTAAGTTCATTTTATAGATGAGTAAACTCATATAATGAGGTTACATAGATGGCAGGGCCAAGATTCAAACCTGTCTCCAAATATTGTCTTCACTACACCATGCTCTCCTTGGATAGGAGAGGTGAATTGGGAATCAGTTAGATGCTGCTTCAAAAAACCCAAACTCCCAAATCTGACCCCAATCTCTGTCCTTCCCCTTCTCTATGAACCCTAATTTGTTACCATGGACCTGGATTACTGTAATAGCTTTCTAACCAAAATCAACCTCTCTTCTCCAGCCCATTCTCCAGTCCAGAGCACTAGGAGAAGAATCTTCCTTTTTGTATGGGCCTGGTCATCAGTTTTCACTTCAAAAACCTCTAGGAGTTTCAGGGAGGAGGAGCTGGTTCAGTGGCTCAGTAGATAGAGCTCCAAGTCAAGAGTCAGGAGGACCTGAGTTAAAATCTGGCCTCAGATACTTCCTACCTATGTGACCCTGGGCAAGTCACTACTTAACTCCATTTGCTAAGTCCTTGCCCTTCTGGCTTAGAGTTTGTACTTTCTTATAAGGGTTCTTTTAAAAAGTCTTTAATAATCCCCCTTCACCCACATTATAAAATTCAATCCCTTTGTCCTTTTAAGGCCTTTGACAAAATGGTGCCACCCTACATTTTCAAACCTTAACTTTCATCTAGGTACTTCACACTTCAGCCAAAGTGCGCCATTTTCTCATCTATGATGGGAACTATCTTTGTGTGAGCCTATAAGGTCATCCCTTATCCTCTTTGCCTATGAAATTCTTGCTCATACTTAATGGGTACCTTAAATGCTACATCCTCCAAGAAGGCTTCCTTGATTCTTATCTTTTCCTTCTGACCTCACATGACATTTTGTTTTGTTTATACTCTCCAATAGAATCTCTACTTTCTTTTTTTTTTAAATTTTATTTAGTCAATTTAAAACATTATTCCTTGGTTACAAAAATAATATTCTTTCCCTCCCTCTGCTCCCCCCACTCCTTCCCATAGCAGAAGTGCAATTTCACTGGGTTTTACATGCATCTTTGATTAGAACCTATTTCCATGCTGTTGATATTTGCACTAGGATGATCATTTGGAGTCTACATCCCCACCCATATCCCTTCAACCCATGTGATCAAGCAGTTGTTTTTCTTCTGTGTTTCTGCTCCCACAGTTTTTCCTCTGGATGTGGATAGTGTTTTTTCTTGTAGATCCCTCTGAGTTGTTCAGGATCACTGCATAGAATCTTTACTTTTTATTGGAGGGAAGCAACAGATGCACACTGGAAAAAAAGTCTATAGAGGGAGGGAGGTCACTGGTTCCTGGGAGGAAAGAGGACTTATTAGGAGAATCATTCTATAGATTAGGGAATTTTAGATAAATAGATAGATAGATAGATAGATAGATAGATAGAAACAGAAGATATACATATATATTCTGTTTCTATCTTAGAATGATCATTTCCAAGGCAGAAAAGTGATAAGGGCTAGGCATGAGGGTAAAGTGACTTGCCCAGGGTCACACAGCTAGGAAGGAAGTATCTGAGGCCAGATTTGAACCCAGTTTCTTCCTATCTCTCTATCTAACTGTCTCCAAATATACCTATTGTTGATAACTAATTTCAGTGTAATTGGTCTCCTTTGTAAATCCTATGTATTTTATTTTCTGCATTTATAAACATTATTCTGAGAAGGGGCCCATGGGCTTTACCAGATCTCCTAGGATGTCCAGGACATAAAAAGAACAAACCTTCCTGCTGTTGGGAGCTGGTACCTGAGAGTTCTGAAGGAAGCTAGGTATTCTATATGGCGAGGGGTACATCCCAGGAATGAATGACAGACAACCTGTGCAAAAGCCCAAAGGTGGGAAGGGTTGTGATGCCCTCAACAGAAATAGAGAGATTAGGAAGAGGAGGGACTGTAAGCTCAATGAAGGCAGAAGCTGTATCTCTTAATAAACTTTTAAGACTCCCTCAATCCTTGGCATAATGATCTTCACACAGAAAGTGCTTGATATATGTCTGTGGAATTAATGCTGAGGTAGATCTCATCCTTTCCCAGATAGATTTTCTTTCATTTCCATATGATCAAGCAGCAGTTGATGGGGCTTTTTCTGGTGTTTCTTCCTCTAGTTGTTGAAAGCCTTAGGCACTCCCTGATCTCCAACAGTGCAAAGTAATCTCTTCCTCTTCATATTTTCCCAGAGCACTTAGTTTTGATCTCTCTTTTCTCTCTGGCAGATTTTACCTTTTTTTTTCCTTCTACTTATTCCAGATTCTGTCCCTTAGAGAAGGCTTCTAAAGAGCAGAAATTGTCTTTTTTTTATGTCTGTATTCCTAGTGTCTGGAACATAGCTATTTAACGATGTTAGTTGAATCAAATAGAATTCTGTTCACTGATGTAAGAATCACGCCATTTGTCTGCATAGAATCCACTCCCTGGCCCCATTTCATTGGAAGAGTGATCGTCTTGCTTAGCTTCAAGATTAATTTGTTCCTTTTGTTTCAACACATCAGTCACTTCCCAAGAAATGCATCCTTTTCAATAGCACTTTCCCATAAGAAGTTAAGCAAGATGATCTAATGGAGACTGACAATTCATGTCCCTTTCTACTTCTGTATGTGACCATTTTTAAACAGAATAGATGTGAGCTAAATTTAGCTCAAGCATTTTGGAACCAACATCATCCTTTGTGTTTAACACAAGTTTTGTTAGGATTATATAATCCAAGATTTGGAGTAAGAAGGGAGGTTAGAGGTCATCTAGTCCAACCCCCACATTTTACTGATGAGGAAATTAAGGTCTAGAGAGGTTAAATTCCTAGGACCAAATAGCTGGTAATTGATAGAAACAAGATTTGAATCCAGGTCTTCTTAATTCCATGTTCAGTGGTTTCTCTACTATCCCTCCCTGCCCTTGGTGCCTTTTACTGTTATCTTCATTTATGCTGCTGTAGTCATTATGCATGTTTTTCTATGGCTCTGCCTTCTACATTCTGCAACAGGTCATCCAAGTCTTTTCACATTTGTTTGATTTCTTTATACTTGTCAATAATAATATTCTATTACACCCATATACAATGATTCACTTGGCCATTGATCAGTCATTTGGCCATAATGTGTTTTTGCCCTTTTGCTATTTAGAAATAGTACTCTGATGAATATTTGGGCAAATGTGGGACCCTGGAAGAATCCATAAAGAACTTATGTCATTAGCATAGGTGTGACTTCTATTAACAGATCAAAATGGTTCCTCACTTAGAAAATTATCTCTGTGAGCTCCTGTGGCCAAAAACAGTTGACACTCTGTGGCCTGCCTTCCATTGAGGAGCTCCTTGGACCTTCATTTGCGTGATCCTTGGATGAAAGGCATGCAATCTGTCATGGAGCCAGTACTCAAAATTAGGTTGAATCTTCCAGAACATGGCCCTCAGGAACCCAAGGTTGCCTTCAAGTCATAATGAGCCACTAGGGTAGAAAGAATATTGAAATTTTACCTTGAAAGTCTTTCTTGACAGATCCCTCATGTGGTTGACATTGATGGGGACAAATTATATACAAATCAGATCCAAATATAAATAAGACTTTTCTAAATTATTTCTTTTGATTCTAGTTTAATTAATTAACAATTAATAGATGATCATGAGAACATGAGCTTTAGCATTAGGATAGGCCTTGGAGAATAGCTAACCCAAGTTCTTCATTTGGCAATTGAAGAAGTCTTGAATAGGTAATTTGGCTGGACTGGGATCTCTTGATTGCTCTGGCAAGCTTTTGTCAACCAATTCCAAGACAACGGTCCTGATAAGCTTGCTTCTGAGATAACACGGGTGTTGTTCTTGACTGGTTTGTCCATGTTTTTCATAAATTGATAGTGGAATTATCAGAAAGGCGATGGCAATAGATTCTCTATGAAGACTTACCCTTTTTCTCCGCAGTGCTCAGCCTCCATCCTAGAGTTATGGGACAAAACAAAACCTTGAATCTAGCACAGAAAAACTCCTCTTACCAAGCCCGTAGCTAAATGGTGCCCCAGATAGACAGGGACTGGTTGGGGCTGGGAGGAATAGGGTAGATCAAGAGAGTAGCTTGGGCATAAGCTCTAAACCTTTGAAGAAAGAAGAGAATCATAAGGCAAGTTCCTTTTAGAAATCTATCTAAATTTGTAGTTATCTTGAGATCAGTACAGAGTTGCAGCTTGGCAAAAGGACCATTTCCAATTCCTTGAATGTTAATACTTCTGCAAATGAGATAATATTTGTAAATCACTTAGCAGAGTGCCTGGCACATAGTAAGCACTATCTATATATGTGATAGCTACGAAGTCTTGTTCAATAAACAGAAACTCGGAATTTTTTAAAAAGAAACTTCAGAAACCATCAAACCTACATGATCAAAAATTCTCCAACCACATTTCCAACAAGTATTTATCTGGCCTTCAGTTGAGATGGTGAAGGGGAAACCACTCCTACCTCCTAGCCAGTTCATTTTTGGACTTTTGGACAGCTCTAATTGGTAAAAGGTGAAGCTAAATGGTGGAGTGGATAATGAGCCTGGAGTCAGAATGACCTGAGTTCAGAATTGCTTTGCCTCTCTTGACCTTCTCAACAAAAAGGAATAAAGTAAATCAAAGTATTTCCAAGCTAGAGGCACGTTAGGTGGCATGCCCTTTTTAGTCTACTCTACCAATTCTCTTGGTATTATGGGGCAACTAGGTAGTGAGGTAGATAGAGAGCCAGGCCTGAAATTTGGAATTATGTTCCTAAATCCAAATCTGGCCCCAGACATTTACTAGCTGTGTGACCCTAGACAAGTCACTTAAGCCTGTTTGTCCCTATTTCCTCACCTGTCAAATGAGCTGAAGAAAGAAATGCCAAACCATTCTGATATCTTTGCCAAGAAAACCATGAATGGCATCACAAAGAATCAGATATGACTGGAAAAAAAAACCATTACATGTGACTGTGGGCAGTTTGTTCCCCTTTCTGAGCCTCAGTTTACTCATCTATAGCTGCATAGGATTGACCTGATGTCACCTAAAGTCCTTCTCGCTCTGAAATTCTTTGATTATGATAACAATGAAGAATACACAGTTCAGGGCTTGACATGAGAAGCAAGGCAGTAAAGGGGAGAGAGCACAAGATTCAGAATAAGAAGAACCAGATTCTAGTCTCACCACTGCCATGTTTTACTTACATGAGGATAGGAAAATTACGTGACTTCTCTGGGCCTCAGTTCTCTTGGCTATAAAATAAAGGACTTGCTATGTGGTGTAATGGAAAGAGTCCTTACTCTGGAGTCAGAGATTCTAGTTTAACTCACCACACACACACACACACACACACACACACACACACACACACACACACACACACACACACACCCCTTCTACCTATACAGCCTTGAGGAAATTGCTTTGCCTCCCTTGACCTTCTTAATAAAATAAGAAATATGGATTAACCAGCCTCTGACTTTTCCCTCTAGCTCTAAATCTATGATCCTCTGACCTCTCAGGTCCCCTTCCACCTCTAAATATATTGCCATAAACCCAAATCTGCTTCTCTCAACCTTCTCTCCATTGTTCTTCATGCTTCCTTCTAGGGTCAAACAGAACATGTTTAATTTTTCTTCTAGACAGTAGCCTTTCAAATGGATGAAGACAGCTAGTATATCTCCAACCTATCCAAGTCTTCTTTTCTCCAGGGAAGGTATTCCTACAACCTTCATCTGATCCTCATATGGCATGGCATGTTCTTCTCAAGAAGACACTTGTCAGTGTCTCCCTTAAAAGATGGTCCCCAGGGATCAGTTAGGTGATCCAATGGATTGAGAGCCAGACCTAGAGATGGGTTTCGAGTTCAAATATGAGCTCAGCTATCTCCTAGCTGTGTGACCCTAGGCTAGTCACTTAATCCCCATTGCCTAGCCTTTACTGCTCTTCTGCCTTAGAACCAATACAGAATATTGATTCTAAGATGGTAGGTAAGGGTTTAAAAGGAAAAAAAGATGGTGCTCAAATGTGGTCTCCTTAGAGCAAATTCCACCCAATTCTGTATTCTCCCAACTGCAATATTATCACCCACATCTCTTTATCTTATCTATAAGGATCATATAGAATGTTCAATGAGTATTTGTTAAGTGCTTGCTTTCTAGATTTCATAGAGAGATGAGTCAAATTTCCAGCCCATGAAGCTTCAGTGGAATACCCAAGATTTCATAACACAACACAGGGTTCTTGTGAATAACTCACATCTGTGTAACATAAAGGTGTCATAAGTACTTTCCTTGAATGTTCTGTGGATCCCATTTTAGTTACTGTTCTAACAATTGGAGATGACCCAAAGGAGACTGACTGACTTAGGAGGGAGAGAATGGGTTCCCCACCCCCAAAAGGTCTTGAAGAAAAGGATGGATGATTCTTTGTTAGGGATGCTAGAAGACTGCTCTTGCTCAGGTATGTCATTTCTGAACTTGTTTCCAACCATTAGCTTTGGTGATTCTATGAAGTATTGTATCCATTTTACAGAAAAAGAAACAGAGGTGAAGTGTCAGGACTAAATTGCAGGTCCTCCCTCTCCAATTTTCTCTTTCTTCTATATGTACTATACTGCCTCCATACTAGCATAATGAAGGATTCTGAGGATAACTAGGGTGAGAGAGAGAGGGAAATTATAGTGAGACAAGCCTGGAGACCAAAGGAGTGAATCTCTAGGCTTGAAATTTTAGTAATGAGGGGAACTAAACAGGGAAGGGTTTATTTTGTTTGCTGGTTGGTTTTTTGTTCTGGGTTGGGTTGTTTTTTGTTTGTTTTTGTTTTTGTTTTTTTGTGGGGGTGAAGGCGAGGGAGTGCAGGATCTCAGTGGTATTCTACTTCCACCTCTAAATTTATGATATCATGAAGGGACTCTTCCTTGGATCCCTCAAATTACAGCCCATCAGAGGCAGCCTCAATTTGGAAGACCTGCCCTTTCCGTAATCCCACCTTCTCAAAGCTGGGCCCATTGTTGGCTTTTCAATGTGGTCTTGGGTCCTGGAGAGAGTCTTTTGAGTCTTTCCCTCCTGCCCTTTTTCCTTTCTAGCTTCCACCTGGTGCCTGGAGAAGGGTGGAGAGTGGGAAAGGTAAGGTTTAATTCAGGGATTGGCTCTCAGCTCTCCAGCCCTTTGGCTCCTTCCCATAATACTCACTGGACAATTCACAATACAGCTGTGTTTTGAGGGCTGAAATAATAGTTTATTAAAGCTATTGGAGGGAAAGAAGTGGGGTGGGGTGAGGGAAGGGTTGCATTTCTGCCTTCCAACAAGAGAAAAGCCAGGTGATGAAACAGGAGGCAGGGCCTCAAATGAACTTAGCACCTTTCATTTCCCAGTGAATAGGCACTGATTATATTAGAGCTGCTGCTATAGTTTGCATTGAAAAAAAATTTTTTTTAAAGAAGAACAGTGAAAGTCCAATTGAATAGGAATGAATGCCTCAGTGGCCTGGGCCTGCAGAAGAAGAGAAATTCTAGAAGGGTAGAGGTTGCAAATAAAAGGGAGTGGGCTTGATTTGCCTTGGGCCTGTCAATGATTCCTTCTCACTTGGCAGCTTTAAAAGGAGCAAGTTTGGAGAAGCATTTCGCGGGTGTTACTGTCGTTTCTTAAGGATTGTTTTCAGGCTTGTAGGTGGAAGGAGCTGCGTGTATCTAGTTGTGTATGTCCTAAAAACCGTACCTTGCTCTGTGATCCCTATTGTCTGGGGCCCCGTTTCCCAACCAGAGTGTTTGGATACCTTAAAAGAGGTATGAGGCCATCCTGGGTGTGTGGCTTTCATCCACCCCCCTTTCCTTACTCACTTCCCTTTGTCAGTTTGGGACCAAAAGAATATAGATGAGCTGCCACAAAATCAAAAGGCTGATGACATTTATCTTCATTTATCCTATAACCCTCTCCCCCAAACCCCCAGGTATTCCGCTGAGTTTCTGATGGCCCAAGATCATTCACTGGGCTGAAGCCTAGGGCAGACAAATTCATCCAGCCCAGGGCTCAGGCCAGCTTTCCCAGAGATGTGCCCAACGCCAAATTTTCCCCACCCTCGTATCAAATCTCCCATTCTCTCCATGCCAGGGCTCTCAGGTTAAGAAGAAAGCAGTCTGAATCTCCTGACTGGATTTGGACTGAGGGGTCTGCTTAACCCCCTCTGGACAAATTTATTAATTAATTTTATTAATACCTTGTTTTTAATTTTTGTTAATATATTATTTTAATTCGTTGCAATTTGCATTTTAAAGGAGACAACAGCAATCCTGAAATTCTAATGCTGAAGTTTCAAGAAGTAGGTGGGACATATTGAATTGTTGGAGATAATTTGGGGTAGGGACAGTTCCAGATTAGCCTGGCATCATGTTACATAGGCAGCCTACTGATTCCATTTGGGTGCATAGTTGGCCCTGGGAAGAGGGTTGAGGTCATACTGAGCATGGTGGAGAGAAGAGGCAAAATGGCTGTAGGGAAAGGGCAGGGGTTGGATAAGGTTGGGAAGGAACTTATGGGTGTACATTGTGCTCTTCAGTAGATAACTGTATTAGAGAGAAGGTTGGACTGGCAGTTGTCGATAAAGGGAGAGAACATGTCTCCCTCACTCCATTTGGGTGCCACACATTCTTTTAAACAAAGCCACACCGAAATGTGAGGACTAGAAAGGGCTGGGAAGCATTGGACAGAGAAACAGCATTTGAGAAAGCTTAAAGCAGGATTTGGGGAGTTCCAGGACAAGACTACAGGCTTGGGTCTGAGTCTGGTCCCATTCCTCTGTGGAGTCATAGAGAAGCCAATAATTATAATTCAATTATTATAACCTAGATGATCATAATATTACTTATTTAATTAATACCATATTATTATCATTATATTATGACCCACATTATTATAATAGAATTAATTAATATTTTATAATTATATTACTATAATCTAAAAATTCTTGATTTTAAAATAATAGTTGCATAACTCATAGCTTAAATCCCATGAGGATAGTGGAGGAACCTTCCCATTTATCATAGGATTCTAGTTTAGAGCTGGAAAGGACTTTAGAGGTCACCTGGTCCAAGTCTCTCATATAGGCAGATGCCCAGGAACCTACCCTGACCCAAGAGTGGGGCTGCCTCCTGCAAACCATTAGAGAAAAATATATGGTATCCCATATAGCCAATTATGAACTAGCATACTAGCATAGTAGGAATTCAGAAAATGGAGATGTCCCTCTGAGCTGAGATATTCATGGAAGGCTTCATGGAGGAGGTGGGATTCAAGCTGGGGCTTGGAAAATGACTAGGATTGAGGGCAGCCGATAAAGATGGGAGGTCCTACATTCAAATTGAGTTTCAGACACTTCTTGGCTATGTAACCCCGGGCAAATTACTTGATCCCCATTGCCTAGCCCTCACCTCTCTTCTGCCTTGGAACCAGTCCTCAGGATTGATTTCAAAGGCAGAAGGTAAGGATTTTTTGTTTGTTTTGTTTTTTTTTAAAGAGCATCTGTAAATCTGGCCTCAGACACTTCCCAGCTGTGTGACCCTGGGCAAGTCAGTTGACTCCCATTGCCTAGCCCTCACCTCTCTTCTGCCTTGGAACCAGTCCTCAGGATTGATTTCAAAGGCAGAAGGTAAGGATTTTTTGTTTGTTTTGTTTTTTTTTAAAGAGCATCTGTAAATCTGGCCTCAGACACTTCCCAGCTGTGTGACCCTGGGCAAGTCAGTTGACTCCCATTGCCTAGCCCTCACCTCTCTTCTGCCTTGGAACCAGTCCTCAGGATTGATTTCAAAGGCAGAAGGTAAGGATTTTTTGTTTGTTTTGTTTTTTTTTAAAGAGCATCTGTAAATCTGGCCTCAGACACTTCCCAGCTGTATGACCCTGGGCAAGTCAGTTGACTCCCATTGCCTAGCCCTTACCTCTCTTCTGCCTTGGAGCCAATACACAGTATTGATTTGAGATGTAAGGTAAGGATTAAAAAAATATGGCTGGGATTAGGATCTGTAGGGAGACAGATGGGGGGCATTAAAGGCAGGATTTGCAGCATGAGCCCAGGGAGTAATTTCTGTGTTGTATTTGGGGGAATGGTACATATTGGGGAGAAATAAGAAATAAGGCTCTCTGGAAAGTGCCCATATTGGTAATATTGGTTACAACAATAGCAGGAGCATTCAATGGAAAGATGACTGGGTTTGGATGGAAGATGGAAGATGAATCCAGGTTTCATCTCTGTGACTATGAACAAGTCATAAGAAAGAAAGGTGGACGTGCATTAGCAGAGTCTGAATTTAAAGCCAAATCCTCCCATCCCGCTGCTCTTTCTACTGCCCCCAAACCATAAACTACTACGCAAACACAAGGTGTTATCAGCCCCCAAGCACATGCATCCTTTTTTCTCTTTTCCATCTTCCCTGGTCTCATTATTCCTCTCCTTCCTCTCCCTTCATCCTCTTCACTCCCCTATGATTTCGGACTGCTGGCAACTGAAGTTGCGACTAGTCCAGCTGATTCCGACCAAGAGAATGTCTGGGACAGAGTGGGTGGTCTGTGTGCCTCTGAGGACTGCTCTACTGAAATGTGGTCGAGGGAGATTTACAGCCATACTACCTGGGCAGGGGCATTGTGAGGGGACCATCGTATCCCTGTGTTCCCGGGGAGGAACAGAAACAGACAAAAAGGTAGCCAGTTTCCATGGGGAAGGGTGAGATTTTCCCTTCTGGCGCCATTTACTTCGACTTCCAAAAGAGTCCCCTTAGCAGGATATACCAGGGAAGTCTCCAGCCCACAAATTGGAAACATGGGCTCCCTGGTAATAATATCAGCCTCCTAGCTCCCCTGGCTTCCACTGAGTCTCCACCAATGTCCCACTTTCTGCAAAAAGCCTTTCACTGTCCCTCTTCATCAAAGGGTCTTCCCTAGGCAAGTATTCCCAACTTACCCTGTATATATCTTGTTTCTACATAGTTGTTTACACGTCACCCCCCTTAGACCGTGAGTTCCTTGAGAACAGGGGTAGTTTTTGCCTTTCATTATCCCTGGGGCTCTTAATTTAAAAAAAAAAAACTATTTTTTAATTTTATGAAAGGAGACAATACTAACTAATTGACTGATAAAATAATGAATTCTAGGTGTTTGCAGGTAGTAGTAAGAAACTACAAGCACAAATATGGAGCTTTACTCTGCCTTCCATTTCCAGTAAGCAAACTTGAATCCCAATTTAAGGACATTCATCTGTGCTCTAGAGGGCAGCTGGATGGCTCAGTGGATTGAGAGCCAGGTCCAGAGAGAGGAAATCCTGGGTTCAAATGTGGCTTCCAACACTTCCTAGCTGTATGATCCTGGGCAAGGCCCTTAATCTCAATGGCCTAGTCCTCACCATTCTTCTGCCTTGTAGCCAATGCACAGTAGTGATTCTAAGACAGGAGGTAAGAGTTAAAAAAGAAAATGAATGCAGTGAGTAAGACAATATAATCAGGCATCACAATTGCCTGGACCAGTCAGGGGATTCCCAGATAATAAAACTTTTTTGTTTTTTCATGATCCTACTCTTTTTTCCATTCACTTCCCACCAAAATAATAATAAAAATAATAACTTTCTTGGAGAAATCAGCCATTTAAGACTACACCAAACTTTAACTTCTCAAATTTAAATAGCACACATTGTGTTTAGTTAGTGTTTAGTTTAGTTAGTGGCAACTGGATGGCACAGTGGATAGGGTGCTGAGTAACCCAATAGATAGAGTACTGGGCTGCCCAGTAGATAGGGTGCTGGGCAGTACAGTGGGTAGGGTGCTGGACCTGGAACCTAGAGTCAGGAACATTGATCTTCCTGAGTTTAAATAGGACCTGAGACACCTACTGGCTGTGTAACCCTGGACAAGTCACTTAACCCTGTTGGCCTCAGTTTCCTCATCTGTAAAATGAACTGGAGAAGGAAACAGCAAATCCCTCCCCCCAAAAAGGGGTCATAACTGAATAACTGGTCAAAATATCCATGGTTAAAAGTTGATATATAATTTTGCTTATAAATTTAATAGATATAATGAGATGATATAGGAAAAAAATACCCAACTTAAGGTCAAAGGATTGGGTTTTAATCACCTAATCTCTCTCAGTCTAGTTTCCCAGTGGCAGCTACATGATCCAGTAGATAGAGATCTGAGTTTGGAGACAAGAAGTCCTGAGTTCAAATTTGGCCTCAAATACTAGTTGTGTGCCTTTGGTTAAGTCATTTAACTTCCCTTTGCCCCAGTTCCCTCAACCATAAAATAGGGATAATAATAGCACCCACCTCCTGGATTTGTGAGGATCAAATGAGATGATATTTATAAAGGTCTTAGTAGAGTGCTTGGCACATAACAGGCATTATATAAGTGCTAGCTATTATTATTATTATTATTATCTTACATCTATAAAAACAAATGAATTAAACTAGGTGATAAATTCTCATCCTTGGGTCTGTGAACTTTTTTAAAATATTTTGTTATCCTTATTTCACTATAATTGGTTGCCTTTATAATCCTATGTATTTTATTTAATGTGTTTAAAAACATTATTCTGAGAAAAGGTCCAAAGGCTTCACTAGACTAGGTGGGGTTGAGGGGGAAAGAAGACATCCATGACACAAGAAAAGTTACCAATCCCTGTATTAGAGCTCTAAGGTCTCCAGTATTAAATCTATTACCCTAGATGTCTTGATATTTTCTGTAATCTTGGATCCAATTGTGATAACATATATATATATATATATATACACACATATATGTATATATGGCACTCAATGCCCCAGTTTAATTCTTTAAAGTTCAATTTTAAAAGAAAATAGAGAAAAGAAACAACTGTTGATATCTTGGATACCCCAAAAAGCACTGCAGACAGTTTATCTTGATCAAAATGAAGACAGATTGAAATATAATTTTATAATATGTGTTTAATTTATATATAATTTATATAAAATATATGTTTAATTTAGTTGTCAGACGAGGACATATATACATAAACACACATATATGTATATATACTATATATTATATGCTATAAATCAATGATGGGGAACCTTTTAGAGACAGAGTGCCCAAACTGTACCCTCACTCAAGGTGTGAACTGCCTCTTTACCCCAGACAGGGGAGAGAAGATGCACTCCTATTGGACTGCTGGACAGAGGGGTGGATACTGTGAAAAATGTCCTCAGGCATGGTGGAGAGGGGGAAGGGAACTGGCCCCTCCAGCACATGTGCCATAGGTTCACCATCCCAGTTATACATCATAACATATATGCATACATATATATTCATTGTCAAAACTGGATTGAGGATTTTTATATATATATATATATAATTTTACATATATCACATTACAAATTATATATATATACATACATGTATGAATTATTTTTATATATTGTATTAGTTGTCAGAAATGGATCCAGGATTTATATATATATATTTTATATAGCATGTTATACATTTTTAATATATACACATATATAAATTATTTTTATATATCATATTAGTTGTCAGAAATGGATCCAGGAGATATATATAACTAATTTGTAATGTGATATATATAAAATTATGTATATACATCACATTACAGATTATTATATATTATACATATACAATATACATATACAATTTTATATACAAATTATATGCAGTATATAATATAAATGTTTATATTGTTATATTTTAATAATATTATTATTACATTTTATATACCACATTATAAATTTTATATATATACACACATATATAAATTATTGTTTACATATTATATTAGTTGTCAGAAATGGATCCAGGATTTTTATATTTGAATATATATATTTATATATATCATGTTCTGAATTATTTTCTATACACACATACACATATAAGTTATTTTATATATGCAAACATATATATGTCTATAATAGTTGTCAGAACAGGCAGGCAGGGAAGGCATCTTCCCAAAGTAGAGCCCCTAATGAGAGACGCTCTTCACTGATGCTTCGTATAAAGGCTCGCCCTGTCAGGGCCAGGGCATCCCGCTCCTCATGGCACCGAGGGTATCTGCTTTCTGATCAGTCCGGTCCGGTAGGTTCCAGGGAAGGCTCAGCGCCTGAGGCACTCAGACACTCTGTCCTGACTGCTAGAAGGCCAAGAGTTCTGGGCAGCACCTGCGTCCTCCTCGGGTCCTACGGGTAGCTCTGGTAATAGCATCTCGTGGCCTGGGGCCAACCTTCTACTCTGCTCTTCTCGGGAAATCTGTCCTGTAGCAGGCGGTGTCACAGGGAGGCTCGAGCCTATATTGTTTTATTCATTGTGACAAATCAGTGCATCTGGCTTGCAGAGGAAGGACGGAGGAAAGGTGACATGCTGTTGTTCGGGGAGTTTGGTATTAAAGAAGTGAGACATCATTATAGGAAGATTTTAGATGAGGCCCTTTGCCATCACTGTTAGAACAGAGCCCAGCGTAGCTGTGCGGGCCAGACTGGCAAACAGATGCCAGACGAGTGTGTGCCGCTCCTGAAGAGACCCATCTCCGGCCAGAGAGGCGTCCAGCTTCCCTTCTTCATGGCAGCCTTTTGAAAGAGCTCCTCGGTGCCATTGGAGCCCCCATTCGTGAAGATGCGGCATGTGCCAGGGAACTGGTTACCGGGCGCTGTCTCCAGTGACGGGGCTTTAATGATGGGGAACGAGCCTTGGCCAAGAGGCTCCTCTTCAGGATTTACCCAACTGTAGGGTAGATGAGGGCTTATCAGCCTGGCTGGGCTCAGGGAACTTGTTTTCAAAATATTGTGCTAGCTACCTTTCAATATAATTGTTTCACTTGGTGATCCTAGAAATTTTATGAAAAAATGGGGCTTAGGAAACTTGTTTTTAAAGTATTTTGATGCTTATATCTCAATATAATTGTTTTACTTTGAAATTCTAAAGAGTTTATGAATTTAAAAACATTCTGATGAGAGTGTCACAGGTTTCACCAGACTGTCCAAAAGGGTTCATGAAATAAAAACTTAGCAAGTTAAAGACTCCCGTTATAGATATTCATTGTTGTTCAGTCATGTCCAACTCTTCGTGGCCCCATATGGGATGCTCTTGGCAAAAATTCTGGAGTGGTTTGCCATTTCCTTCATGGGTGGATTGAGGAAAAAAGAAGTTAAGTGACTTGCCCAGAGTCATAGTTAGTGAGTAGCAGAGGCTGGGTTTGAATTTGGGTCTTCCTGAATCCAAGCCCATGGCTCTATCCAATGAGCCATCAAGCTGCCTCAAGTGACTTGCCTTAGGGAAACAGAGCTAGTATCTAAGGCCATGTTTGAATGCAGGTCTTCCTGACTCTAGGCCCACCATTCTAGCTACTGATCCACCATGCTGCCTCCAGAGCAAGCAGTAAAAATGTCTTGATATTGCCATGACCAAATACTTGCCTATCTGTTCCCATTCTTTTATCAAGGACCAAAAGGTGGGATAGTACAGTGATAAGAGCAGTGAACTCAATGGAAGTCATAGGACCAGAATTCAAATCCAACTCTGCTTCTTACTACCTCTGAGGACATGTAGTCACAAGGAGTCAGCCCCAACTGAACAACAAATGCCCCAGGAAGGGAATATTTGGAAGTGAACATGATATAAAAGCAATTGATGGGGGCAGCTGGATAGCTCAGTGGATTAAGAGTCAGGCCTAGAGATGGGAGGTCCTGGGTTCAAATTTGGCCTCAGACACTTCCTAGCTGTGTGACCCTGGGCAAGTCATTTAACTCCTGTTTCCTAGCCCTCATCACTCTTCTGCCTTGGAACCAATACACAGTATTGATTTCAAGACAGAAGGTAAGGGTTTAAAAAAAAAAGAAAAAAGCAATTGATTCCCCCCCCAAAATATATGAAAGACATCAAAATTAATTTTTAAAAATAACCAGCTGGGCAGGTAGGTAGCTCAATGGATTGAGAATCAGTCCTGGAGACAGGAGGTCCTGGGTTCAAATCTGGATTTCAGATAGTTTCTAGCTGTGTGACCCTGGGCAAATCACTCAACCCCAAGTGCCAAGCCCTTACTCCTCTTCTGCCTTGAAACCAATACACAGAATCGATTCTAAGACAGAAGGTAAGAGTTTAAAAAAATATAATAATAGCCAGCCCCAGCCCTAGAAAGTCGACAGAAGAGAAAAGAACAAAACACAAGGCATTGCTTTGCCTCTTGCCCCTCTTCTGGAGCAGTCAGTTTCAGTGTTCCAAAGCCACTAAAATAAACACCATTATTTGTTAGTAACGGCTAATAAATGTTAGTTGACTGAATGATTGTTAAACAATCTTTAATTAAAATCCCCAATGCCTCCATGGCAGGTATCCCAATGGCAGCCTTACCTTGCAGCCATGCAGGGCACTTGCCAGATCATCTTACCGATCACCCTTCTACAATTAAGCATAATTAAATCAGATAGAACGAACTAAGTAGGAACAAAGTGCTGGGAAGCCCAAAGGAGGTGATGGTGATAGCAGTGCTGGCGGTAGTTGTCTCCGGGATTTCAGCATTTGCATCTCTTCCTAGAACAGCTCCTAAGAGGTGGATGTCACAGAACATTCCAACCCCATTCAGACCTGGCTCTTGTTGTATTATTCTGTCACGTACAACTCTTCATGACCCCATTTGGAGTTTTCTTGGCAGAGACTTTCTCCAGTTTGTTTGACAGATGAGGAAACTGAGGCAAGCAGGATTAAGTGACTTGCCCCTCAGTCACACAGCTAGGAGGTGTCAGATCAAATTTGAATCCAGGCTTCTTGACTCCAGGTCCAGCAGGCTATCCACTGTGCCACCTAGCTGCCCTGTGAACTACAGTACAGTGCTCCATTTTGTCAACACCTGGAGGAACCTGCTGATGGAAAGGGAAATACCCTACAGCAAATAGTCCTGCAAGGGTCCCCGTAGGAGCCCCTTCATCCTATTGGAGAAATCCCTTTCATTTCTTCTCTATAGAATGAGGAATTTGCATTTGGCGATATCTCAAGTCCCTTCCAGTTTTGTCTTTGGTTTTGTTTTGAAACTCTTACCTTCTATCTTAGAATTGATATTCCAAAGCTGAAGAACCTGGAGTGAAATGACTTGCTCAGTCACCCAACTAGGAAGGGAATCTCAGACCAGTTTGAACCCAGGATCTCGTATCTTCAAGCCAGCCTAGTCTAGTCCTTCCCAGTTTTAAAAATTCTAATATCCTAGGAAAGGTTAACTAGGTGGTTCAGTAGATAGAGCCCTGGATGTGAGAAGACCTGAATTCAAATGTGACTTCAGACACTAGCTATATGGTCCTGGGCAAGTCACTTAATCCTGTTGTTGGTCTCAGTTTCCTCACTGAACCAGAGAAGGAAATGGCAAACCACTCTAGTATCTTGCTAGGAAAACTCCAAAAGGGATCACAAAGAGATGGACGGGACTGAATGATGACAATGTTCTGGGATCTGGAGGTCAGGTTATAGAGGCAGGGGCTTTAACCAAGGGACCTGCCTAATAAACAGAACTTCCTCCCTGGCCTGAGCGGCACAGAAAGGTTAGCTCTAATCTGACTCACCTGAAGGCTAAGTGGGATGGTTAGTGGTTCCCAAGGACAAATGCGTGTGCCCACCCACCAACAAAACACAGGTCCACCGGTGGGCAAATCGTGGTCTTGGATAAATACAATTCCTTTATATATCCATATCAGTTAATAAATATTCCAAGCAGTAATCTGTAAGCAAAGTCCTACAAAGAATATCTACTCTTTTTTCCTTTAATCCTTACTTTCTGATTTAATATAGATTCAAAGGCAGAAGAGCCATAAGCACTAGGCAATGGGGATTAAATGATTATGACTTTCCCAGGGCTACACAGCTGGGAAGTGTCCGAGGCTGGATTTGAACCTGGAGCTCTAGCCACTGAGCCACTTTGCTGGCCCCAAAGAGTAACTACTCTTTAAGGCTTCTTTTAAAAACCTCTACAGTAATTAAACACTTAATTATATCATCTCCTTGCTTTTTTTGTGTCTTAAGTCTCGTATTCCCCCCAGAGGGAAAGCTCCTTGAGGGCAGGGTCTGTTTTTTAATATTTCTGCCCTGTTATCACCATTTCACCTATACCCATTGTAGCTAGCACCAAAATGAGGAATCCATAAGCAATCCATGAGCTTGTGTTGTTGAGAACGTCCAGCCAGAGTCCCTTGCTTAGCTCCCCTTTCCCCTCCATGATCCTCAGCCTCCCAGACTCCTGTGGCTGCCAGATAGGAGATGCTGCAGGTGCCAAGGGCTCCTCAGAAAGGAGCCTCAGGCTCAGGCCCTTCCAGAGATCTGCACCAGTCCCTGCAAAGGGAGTCAGGGACCAGGAAAGAATGTTCCAGCTTGGGAGGGGAGTGGCAGACTCATTTAGTCTCCCTTAGGGTTCAGATCGACCCAGTAAATTAAAGTGCTCTTGGAGGAGGGGAGGAGAGAGGGTTGCATAAGCTGCCCACATCCTGTGCCTGGCAGTGGTCTCTCCAGGTTTACCTGTTGCCAAGTGCTTTGGATGGGAGGGAGGACAGGAGAGGTGGGGCAGATGTCAGTTGGGTTTTTTTTTGTTCTTTTTTTTTCCCCTTTTCACATTGGGTGTGTTCTCTTTGCAACTGGTTTAGCCCCAGCTCTATCACTGACTAGCAGTGTGACCCTGGGTGAGTCACCTTAATCTTGAGAGGCTCCTTACCTATGAAAGGAAGTAGAAAGAATACTTACCCTGTCTTGAATCAGAACCAGGTTCCTAATTTCTATTTTGCCACTGACTACCTGGGTGGTCCTAGGCAAGTCCCTTCATTTTGAAACTTCTAGTTTCCTTATCTGTAAGATGGGGGAGTGGGGTAGACAATCCCTGAGGCCCATTACATTTTAAAATTGATGATTCTCTGGTCTTTCTGAGTATTAGTTTTATCATATGCTAAAAGAAGGTATAAAAACCATGTTTTCCCTTTCCTTTTCAATTTGAAAATTCTTCTGCATTCTAAGTGGTTCTGTAAGACACAGCTAAGAAACTTCCCATTCTCAGAAGGGGAAAAAAGAGAGAGAAAAATCTTTGTTTATATACAATTGACCACCTCATCCTGCCCCAATCAAATTGACTCCTCCTTCTATTCTGGTAATATTTTTTCCTCTCCACTCTTTATAACCTGATCTCCACTGAAGACATTTCAATAAGACCTGTAATATACTTAGCACATATAATCCTCCTGTTCTCTGCTGGGATTGGGGTTGGCAGTCCTTTGGTCTCTTATGTGGGAGCTTCTGGATGGCTTTCATAACAAGAATGCCTTGGATTTAATAGAACCCCTTTCTCAAAGGAACTTTAGAAGACAGTTTGGCCCAAGTGGGAAGTGAGAGCCCAAGGGGTCATGATACAAAAGACACACCATTGGTTTCACCCCTCCACATTCCTCAATATTTTTCTTTGGGAGAAATCAAGTTTAAAA
Organism: Monodelphis domestica; assembly: GCF_027887165.1. NCBI lineage: Eukaryota > Metazoa > Chordata > Mammalia > Didelphimorphia > Didelphidae > Monodelphis > Monodelphis domestica. The sequence goes on along the minus strand of NC_077229.1, from coordinate 420,676,553 downwards.
TGAACATCTAAAGCATTCTTAACAAGGGAAAATAAGAGAAAAGCAGGGTGCAAATGGGTCAAAATGCACATTAAAGGCAGCCCAAGCAGGAATTTTTCATTTGGGACAAAAAAAGGACCGGAGGTCAGATTGGAGGGATGAGAGTGGTGCAGATGAATCCAATCAGAGGTATAGTTGAACCAAATAGAGTTGGGGGCATCAGACCTCCCCCACAATCTCTAGCCCATGGAGACTGTGGGAGAAAGGCCCTGAGAAAGCAGTACCACTGTAATGGTATCTTAAGAATATTAGCTCAGGGATAAGAGAGGAAGTGGGGTTGTCCTATGTGCCAGTAAAGGACCATAAGAGACCTCAGTTACCCTACCTGTTATAGCATTGTATGGAAGAAGGGGATAGGCATTTCCCAGGTGGTAATGGAAAGGTGATTAAAGATGTTTGTTATTGTTCAGTCCTTTTTTCAGTTGAGTCTGACTCTTTGTAACCCCATTTGGGGTTTTGTTGGCAAAGATACTGGAGTGGTTTGCCATTTCCTTCACCAGCTCATTTTTATAGATGAGGAAACTGAGGCAAACAAGGTTAAGTAGTTTGGCCAGGACCATACAACTAGTAAGCTGTGTCTGAGACTAGATTTGAACTCAGGTATTCCTCCTGACTCCAAACCTGGCATCCACTGTACCATGTAGCTGCTCAAAGGCTGATTACATATCCATAAATCACAGATTTATCTTCGATGAAGGATCTCCTAGTACATTCAAAGGTTAAGAAGAGGAAGGAACTCCTCACTTTGGCAGATGAGAAAACAGAAAGCCAGACAGGTTGATTTGCCTAATGTCACCTCGGTAGTGGCATGCCCAAATGAGCATCCAGAGCATCCAGATTTAACTCTCTTTCCACTGTATCACAAGGCTTCTCAGCAACTATTGAATGAATGAGAATTCTTATGGCATGGGGTAGTAACAATTGCTCAGGGGTAGTAACAATTGTGAGAATCCAGTGATATTATGTAAAGTGCTTTGTAACCCCAAATCACTATATAAACATAAGGCATTGATATTATCATTATCTCCCACTACTTTGCTATATGAGCCATCTGCTATAAACAAGTTATTGTCCCCAGTGCCCCAGAGCAAGGATACTCTTCCTCCCTTCTTTCTCCCTAGCTTAATAATCCCTCAAGACAGATTTTAAGTCCCATTTCCACTAAGCCTTCAGCAGGAAAAATATTGAAGTCAATATGATGTCTGAAATTCCACTCTTTAAGCTTCAGGCCTTTGGATTAAGCATTTCCCTCTCCCTACTTTCCTTTTAAAAATGTAACCCACTTCCTCAAGGAGCCAATCCCTAACATCTCAATTGGAATGAATTTATTCAAGCTGTCTTCCCTTAGAGAGATGACTAGAGAAGGTAGAAATGTAGTGGGGGGAGAGAGATTGGAATAAACTTTAGGTATAGAAAAGTCAAATTGCTGCTAGAATTCTAAAGGCAAACTGTCAACTAATCCACTAAAAAATTCTCTAACGGGAGGAAGATGTGTGGGTTGATCTAATCCATATTATCCATTGTCCTGGCACCTTCCTGAACCAGAGTAGGGAAGAGGGAGGAAGGGAGGGAGAGTGGGGGGAGGAGGGAAGGAAGAAGATAAGAAAAGAAAAAGGGACAGATCTTAATCTAAATTTTGCATTATTATGTGAACTAAACATCTAGGTCATTGGCTCCATTCAATTCAGTGGTTTGGATGTCCATGGAGTTATTGGCTAGGGCTTTGGGAGTGACTTGACCTTTGGCAAACTAACAGCAGATCCCAATGAATGATTTCCTCAATTCTTTGGAAATCATGGTAAGCTGGACCATTTTTTGACAGACTTCTCTAAGGTTTTTCCATGAATCACAGATGTTTCCAATGTTTCCTTTTGATCCCTGATCCCCACCTACTCTCCATCCTTCACATCCTCACGGCAAGATTCCATCTTTTCAGAAAGAGCTATTAAAGCCTCTTTATTAAGAAGGAGGAGCAGTAACTCATAGGAGGTGACATCGTTGCTGAACTCCAATCAATCAACAAATATTTTCTGAGTTTTTGTGTGTCCAACCTAATCCTAAGCACTCTAAGAAAAAGAAAAGACTCGGGCTCTACTGATAGGCCAGTTGGGGAAATAAGACACAAACAACACAAGGAACACTCGTTCTGTTTTAGGTGTCCCAAGAAGACAGCCATCAGCTGAGTAGAAAAAGTCTGGGAAGACTCCATTTGAATACATAAACATCTGGACTCAGAGCTCCAGCTGTCTTTCCTCTACCTTCAGTCTACTCCAAACAAAACACACAGTTATCAGACACCTGTGTGCAAGACAGCTAAACACTGTGGAGGAGTCAAAGAATGTCCAGCTGAGAAGAGGCTCATGGTATGGGAGCAGGAACCCTGCACAGAAGATCTGAGTTCAATTCTAGTTTTGCTATTTACTATTTGTGGGATCCTGGTTGTTTTAATATTCCTGAGCCTTAAAAAGGAGATTTTTATCATGGTAGGGGTGAGAGAAGTATATACCTTAGAGGAATATATAAATGTAAATTATCATTATTATTATTAAAGAAGTAGAGGGAGCCTGTCCTAGGAGATAAAAGGCTGGACTTGGAATCAGGGACCAATCAAAAAGCATTTATTAAATGCCTACTATGTACACCAGGTACTGTTTTAAGGGCTGTGTATGCAAAGACAAAATTAAAACAATATCTCAAGGAGTTTACATTCTAAAGAGGGAAATAACATGTATACTTATATGGTCAGATGGTATACTGAACAGAGTATTGGTCTTGGAATCATAAAGACCTGAGAGGGGTAGCTAAGTGGCTCCATGGATAGAGAACTTGGCCTGGAAATGGGAGGTCCTGGGTTCAAATGTAGTCTTGGGCATTTCCTAGCTACATGACCCTAGTCAAGTCATTTAACCCTCATTGCCTAGCCCATGCCACTCTTCTGCTTTAGAACCTCCATTTAGTATTGATTCTAAGACAAAAGGGAAGGGAGGGAAGGAAGGAAGGAAGGAAGGAAGGAAGGAAGGAAGGAAGGAAGGAAGGAAGGAAGGAAGGAAGGAAGGAAGGAAGGAAGGAAGGAAGGAAGGAAGGAAGGAAGGAAGGAAGGAAGGAAGGAAAAAAATTGTTCAAAGAGGTTCACTCTAGTCTTCCTGTCTCCAAGTCCATCAATCTCTGCACTGTACCACCTACCTACCTGCCACCTACTTACTAGGTATCACGAAAAGGTTGCAATCTGTATCAGTGGAGGAAGTTCCCACAATGAGAATGCCCCAGGCTGCTACCATTCTTCATTTATTCAGGTGTTATCAGACAATGATTCTAGACCTCAAGAAATTTTCAATCAGGTTGAGGAAACCACCCTAATAAATGAACAATTTGATAACAAGTACAAGAATTAAGTAAGACATCAGTATGTTCTTCCCCAGAGAGAATCTACCATACTTTTTAGACTTTTGATTAACCCTGTGACCAGCTGCAGACTGGGCTTCCCTGGCCTGTTAATGAGAAGGGAAATGAGTACACTGTGTTTGGTTTCCAGGCAAGAATGCAAGGAATGTAGTTCTTCTCAAGATTGACAGCAAGCCCCAGATGGGCTGGAAGTGCTGACGGGGCAGCCAGTCATGCCCAGTGAGAACATGCTCTGGCCTAGCTTCTGTTTAGGGTAACAAGGCAGAGGCAATTAGTCTATCTTCACTGATTCAGAAGATTAGCTGTAAACATTGTTCATCTATTCAACCCAGAGAGAAAATGTGGCACAGGGCCCGTGCCCTGGGTAATGGCTAGCTCTCCCCTTGGTTGGGTTAGGTAGCCAGCTTGGCATATTTATGAGAGACCCCTTCCATTTGGGTAGCCCTTTGTACTTGACAAAGAATTTTCACAAACATTGACTCTGATATTCCAAGCAAACCTGTGAAGTAGTTGAGAAAGGCATTATTATTCCCATTAGACAGATGAGGAAAGTGAGGAAACATATGACCCTTTTTGTTGTTGTTGTTCAATTACTTCAGTCATGCCCAACTCTTTGTGACCTCATTTGGAGTTTTCTTGGCAAATATATTGGAGGGATTTGCTATTTCCTTCTCTGGATCATTTTACAGATGAGGAAACTGAGGCAAACAGGATTGAATGACTTGTCCAGGGTCACACAGCTAGTGTCTGAAGTCAGATTTGAACTCAGGAAGATGAGTCTTCCTGATTTCAGGTCCAACACTCTCTCCACTGCTAGCTGCCCCTTGAGACCCTAGACCCATGTTGGCAAACCTATGGCATGTGTGCTGGAGGGGGCTACTCCTCTTCCCCTATCCACCATGCCTGAGAACATTTTTCTCATCCCCTGCCCCTCTGCCCAGCATCCAGTGGGAGTACCTCCTCCCTCCCCTGTCTGGGGAAAGGTGGGGGTCTCACATGTGGCAAAAGGGTTGCTGTTTGGTCACTCAGTCTCTGAAAGGTTCACCATCACTGGACTAAACTAATGATTTTTCTTCAATAGCAGCTTTGGTATCCAGTCTCTTTACTCTCCAACTTGTTGCCATCACTCCAAAACTTTGCATTTCCCTTAGTGCACCATTGACAGCATCCTAGAGGGACTTAATAAATGTTTGTTGAATGGACAAGCATTGAAGTGAACTGAATTAAATGTCACCTTCAATCAGTATTGATTCAGCAACTGAAATCATTCCAGAAAGTTAATGCCATTGTGATGTGTTCATTTTTTAAAATTTCAAAAGACTCAAAACATTTTCAGATAATGGGAAAAGAAAGTCCTAACAAGGCTTCCAGGCAGGGGGCAAAGCTTTGGTGACTGCCTTCCACCTTGCCCAGTGACCCCCATGTGCAGGCCTGTCAGGGTCAAGTGTTTGCAAGAAAACCTTCCCTGTGGCTTTTCAAAGACTTTGGATTAGGCAGCGGGGGCAGATTGACCCCTTGACACTCACCTAACCTCACCGCTGTAGCCACAGGGGAGTAGACATTTAAATCCTTTTTCAGATTATCAGCAAGCATTTATTTAATGGAGCACCAACGGTGTCCATAACCCATTGATAGGCACTGACAGTGCCAAAAGAAGAGTCTACAATGATCACCCATGAGATAATTGGAGAATAGGGCAAGGTAATATGATTGGGTAGCTACAGAGGCTCAAAGGGCTAAACTGAGCATCTGCCAGGGTGGTTCTGGAAGATTCTTCATGTTAGGAACTCTAGAATGATGGTTTGGGATGGGAGACAAAAGTGGGAACCCCAAGCAGCGGCATGGCAGGGGAGAGGGGAGAGGGGAGAGGGGAGAGGGGAGAGGGGAGAGGGAGACCATTCTGGTCCAAAAAGGGGGTTTGCTATGTTATAAAGTCTCCCATTCCTCCACTGTATTGTTGTGATTGTCCTTCATTTGTTTTTGTCTCTGACTCTTCATGACCTCATTTGGAGTTTTCTTGGCAAAGATATTGGAGTATTCCTTTTCTGTCTCTAATTCACTTGACAAATGAAGAAACTGAGGCAACTATAGTTAAGTGACTTGCCCAATGTCACACAGCTACTGTTTGTGGTTGAATTTGAACTCAGATCATCCTGACTCCAGGCCTGTCATTCTGTCCACAGTGCTACTTCACTGCCCTCTGTTATGCTAACCCATATATTCCATTGAAGGCTAGGGTTAATTTGAGGGGTGGGTAAGATATTCTCCACAAAGCAGCTGAAACAAATCACAGCACAGACTGGGCAGGGTACATGCTAGGTGCTCTGAGGCTTACAGAGATGTATAAGCATGTTTGGGGCCCTCTAAGAATTCATTTAGGGTGACAACATATACCCGAATAATCATAGCATGTAGCTGCATAAGAATGATACAGACCATTAGTTCAGAGAAGGAAGTTTGCCCTTCTGGCAGGGATCATCAAGCAAGATTTCCCAGAGGAGGTGGGATATAATAAGCTGGACCTTGAAAAGGCGATGAGCATTGTGATAGGGGGCCTTCTTGTCTCCAGTGGGAGTCAATCCTAGAATCCCAGTCAGAGACTTTGGGTTTCTAACTCTTTATCTCCTGTTAGTAGTTTCAGTCCTGTCCAAATCTTTATGACCCATTTGAGGTTTCCCTGGCAAAGATTCTGGAGTGGTTTGCCATTTTCTTCTCCAGCTCATTTAACAGATGAGAAAACTGAGGCAAACAGGGTGAAGTGAATTGCCCAGGGTCACACAGCTGGGAAGTGTTTGGGGCCAGTTATGAACTCAGGTCTTCCTGATTCCTGGCATTCTAGCTGCCCAAATCTTTATCCCTATCCCTATCCCTTAAGAAAAAATATCAAACCCTTTCCCAATATTCCTGAGGAGTGATCATTCTGCTTAAAGGTCTCCAGTGACAGAGAACTCACAGCCATCTGAGGAAGCTTTTGGACAGCTCTAATGATTGAGGAAAAAAAATTTCCCCTATATATTGTTAAGATTTATCCATTTAGGGAGTAGCTAGATGGTTCAGTGTATTGAGAATCAGGCTGAGACAGGAGGTCCTGGGTGCAAATGTGACCTCAGATACTTTTTGGGTAAGGGTTTAAAAAAAAAGATTTGTCCTTTTAGAGCATTTGGGTGGCTCAGAGCTAGTGATGGGAGGTCCTGGGTTCAAATGTGGCCTCAGACACTTCCTAGCTAGGTGACTGTGGGCAAGACACTTAATCGCATTTACCTAGCCCTTACCGCTCTTCTGCCTTGAAATCAGTACATAGTATTGATTATCATTATTTTTTGCTCCTTCTAACTCTTTGTAAATAATAATGATACAGAAGTTAAAGGTAAATTATCCCCATGATCATAAACTTTAGAAGTGGAAATGACTTGGAGTTGCCCTTTTCATTTTACAGATGAGGAAACTGAGGCCCAGGGAGAGAGAATAGTGTGGCCCAAATCACAAAGCGAAGGACTTTGCCTACACCGTCTCTCAGGTCCCTTCCAGCTCTAAGATTCTGACTGCTGGCGACCTGTTTTGCTTGGTCGAGAGTTGCCTCTCCACTACGTCCTTGTGAATGGACACAGCGCCGGTGCTGCATTTAATTAACAGCACCTTCATCCAGGGAAGAAGGCTGGCATCTGATCCATGGGATAGGAGGAAACCCTCCGCCTATCACACAGATGCAAAATGAAAAAGGCAGTCCAGTGGCCAGGTGTTTTGTTTACCTGACACCTAACCGCGGGTTCAGGCTGTTCTTTCCTGGAGCGAACCATCCGCTCGGTTTTTTTAAAAACCAAATCAACTAGCCGGCCAGAGGGGCAGGTAAACAGCCCTGGACGGAGGCACTGTGGGCTGTCGGGGCGGGGGCTAGCCATCATTACTCATCACTAGATTCAGAGAAACCTCAAAACCTCAATAGGGCTCTTGTGACTTGCATGAACGCAGGGGGAAGGGGCAGTTTTCGGGAATCGGGCGGTTTGCTGCAATCGAGCAGTGATTGCTTTTTCTCTGAATGCCCAGGTTCTGAGACGCGGGCAGGAATGCGCCCTGGATCTGTATGTCCTCCCCACCCCCTACCCCCAGCGCACAGAGGCACGTAGGCTTTACCAAATGGAAAGAGGCATGCCCAGACGAGGACACTTCACCAGCTGACTGAACGGGTGGTGTGTCAGGATCCTGTGATGTGCCAGATGGGGGACCTAAATCGAGGGCCAAGCTCCGGCTCCCCCTTACAGCCTCCCCCACCCCCGGCAATGTGGTAGCTGAGCAGAATGGATGGTTGTGTTCCAAGGGAAGGGCTCCATCTGCATGACTCGAGCGCACATCTGTGCTGACTGAATCAGAAACAAATTTAGCTTCAGTTTTCAGTTCTCTTGTCTTCTCCTTTTGGGCCTCTTTTCTCCCTTTTGGCTTGCTCTTCTTTGCCCCTTCTAGCTCTTTGGACATAATAATGATAATAATCGGGGGCATCTGCTGAAAACTACAGACCTTCAAGACCGTAGCTTATCCGTTATCTCGTTTGATCCTTACAACACACTCCTGAGGCAGGTAGGGCACTTAACAGATGGGCAAACCGAGGCCCAAAGAGGAAAAGTGATTTACCCAAGATCACATGCTGAATTAGTCAAGTTAACACACTTTTGTTTAACATTTACTGTATACCAGGCACTCTGCTGAATACTAGGGAGGCAAAGAAAAGAAAAAAAATTCCCACCTTTTTTTTTTAAATTTAATCCTTACCTTCTGTCTTAGAATCAATACTAAGCACTGGTTCTAAGGCAGAAGAGCAGTAAGGGCTAGGCAATGGGGTTAAGTGACTTGACCAGCATTATAAAGCTAGGAAATGTCTGAAGCCAGATTTGAACCTAGGACTTGCCATCTCTAAGCTTGGCTGTCAATCCATTGTCACCCAAAGTCTCTACCCTCAAGAAATCAGTGGGAAGACAAATATGTGAACATCCATGTAAAATGGTAATTTCCAAGTTCCCACTTCATCACACAATTTATTCAGAGAATTCTAGAATATTAGAACCAGGAGGCAAACCGTGGGGATCATCTAATCTAGTTCCCTCATTTTAAGATTAAGGAAACTGAGGCCCAGAGAGGGAGAAATGAAACTTTTGAAACTTTTGAAGGATAGAAGCATTGAAACAGCTAGGTGGTACAGTGGATAGAGCACAGGACTCAGTCAGGAAGATCTGAGTTCAAATTTAGCCTCAGATTAGACTTACTACTTTTGTGACCCTGGGCAAGTCACTTAACTTCTGTTTGCCTCAGTTATCTTTAACTGTAAAATGAAGATAACAATAGCACTTACCTCCCAAAGTTGTTGAGAGCATCAAATGAGATAATACTGATAAAGTGCTTATTAGAGGGCTTGACACTATATAAATGTTAGCTATTGAAGTATTTTTGAAAGGCCAATATTTTGGATGGAATATAGGTATAATACCCAATCCAAGGGTACCAGGCTTTGGGTAACCAAGGAATCCCTGAAAATTCCTCATTTTTTTTATAAATTGAATCCTTTATTATTTAATATACTAAAGGAGTTATTATATATATATATAAATGATTAATAACCCCAGATTTAGGTTTCCAAATCTGAATCTTTATATTGGATGTCCTTTGAGCTGGAATATGGATTCTAGTGGTCGCTTAAGGCAAGGGACCTTAACCACTTTTGTGTGTCATTTGACAGTGGGGAAAAGCCTATGGAGACCTTCTCAGAACATATTTTTAAAGGCACAGCTAGGTAGCCAGTGGATAGAGGATCAGGCCTAGAGTTAGGAGGACCTGGGTTCAAATTTGGCTTCAGACCCTTCCTAACTGTGGGATCGTCATTTATCCCCATTGCCCAGCCTATGCTGCTCTTCTTCCTTCAACTTAATTCTAAGTTGAAGTAAGGGCTTAAAAAAACCACACAATAATATGTTTTTAAATGCCTAAGATGAAATATGTAAAATGAAAAAAGAAACTAATTAAAATAAATTTAGGAAAATATTTTTCTGATCATCTTTTAAAATTTTGGTTGTTTGTTACATTAAAATACCCAGTTAATCCCTTCCCCCATTAGAGAAAGTATCATCTGATAAAAAGATATTTCTATAACAATATCTATTACTTATTTCTATTTATTAGTTCTTTCTCTGGAGGAGAACACACAAGTCATTCTTCAAGCAATATTTCTGTTGCTGTGTATAATGTTCTCTTGGTTCTACTTGTTTCACTCTTTATAATTTTATGTAGGTCTTTCCATGTTTTTCCAAAATTAACCTGTTCATCCTTTCTTACAGTGCCATAATATTCCAGGTGCCACAACTTGTTACAAAGAAGTTCATAGCCCCCAGGTTAAGAACCCTTGAACTAGAGCAAAGTTTTCCCAGCTCATTTGGTCATAGGTTACTTTTTTCTGTGAAGTCCATTAAGGGAACTCAGAGATGTTTATCTGGTGAGACTAAGGCCCTAGTTGAGACCACTTTGAAGCAAAATAGATAAAATTAAACCTATTGTTTTCTTTCAACTTGTTATATATAATCAAATGAGATAACATAGATAACACACGTTGCAAACCTTAAAGTGCTATGTAAATGTCAGCCATTAAAAATATTACAAATATCCCTGGAAACATTCAATCATTGCATATTTAATGTTTTAGAAAGGAAAATGGCAAAAGCATCAAAATGTTAGTTTTTAATGAAGGAAAACAATGTTCTTATACTATGTGGAACAATTTGACTTTTAATAAAGTCATGGTGAAAGCCTGCTATGTGCTGATCTGGACCAAACCCTTCATTTTATAGAGAAGGAACCTGAAACCTAAAGTAGGGGAACAACTTGTTCAAGACCACGTATCTTGTCAAAAGCAAAGCCAGGAGTAAAACTCCCAGACTATGTGCCCCCTAAACACTCCTATCATATATGCTGCGGCAGCTAGGTGGAACAGTAGATAGGGTGCTAGGTTTGGAAGACCTGAATTAAAATCCAAACTCAGAAACGTGCAAGCTGTGTGACCCTGAGTGAGTCACTTTACCCTGTTTGCCTCTTTCCTTACCTGTAAAAAAAGAGCTGGAGAAGAAAATGGCAAGCCACTTCAGTCTCTTGGCCAGGAAATTCCCAAATGGGGTCACAAAGAGTTGGACACTACTGAAAATGACTGAACATGTCATATATGCTATTAGATCCTCCCAGGCTCAAATTTCATCTCATGTTCTCTTGACTGCATGCATGCTACGTGAAGAAACATACCTAATGCCACTCAAAGGTATCTCCCCAGATATACCAAACTAGCTGGTGAAATGGAAAGAATTCTGGATTCAGATGCAAGTGATCTAGATTCAAATCCTCAAAGCTCTCATTAATTAGCAGCATACCTTGAGTAAGTCATTGCCTTCTTGGGGCCTCAGTCTCCTCCCTTGTAAAATGAGAGGGTTGCATTGGTGTTCTCCACCATCCCTTCCCACTCTGGAATTCTCTGGTCCTAAATCACAGTAACTCAGATTAGGCACAGTAGGCGGTTGCAAGGCCACATAATTTAGAGTCCATGGTTGGTTTCTCTCCCTGGAAAGGTAACCTTGTTTCTATGAATAAAAAGCATAATAGCATGGGGGCAACTCCAGACTAGTGAATGGCACAGCACAAATGACAGCTGTCTGTTTGCTATAAGCAGCCTTCTCTCCACAATCATCTCATCAGACCCGCAGCTAAAACAAACCATTGCTTCCCCCCCAATTTTATTCTTAGGGATGGGACAGCAGGCAAGGGGCTTCGCTCTGCCTCTTAGTGGTTTTAAAATAAAAAGAGCACAAATGACATCTTCGTCCCTGAACAATTTCACTATTTCTGATTAAGGGTAGCATTCAATTTAGCCCAGTTTAATTCAAGTTAATTCAATAAATATTTATTAGGTTCCCATTGAAAACTAAAGATGGCATACTAGGGGAAGTGCTAAGTGTAGACAAGATATAATCTCTGCCCTCATGGAGCTTATAGGCTAGAAGAGCATTAACACATTATTATATAAGTATACTAGGGGTCAGCTAGGTGGCTTGAGAGCCAAGTGTAGAGATGGGAGGTTCTGGGTTCAAATGTGACCCCAGACACTTCCTATCTTTGTGTCCCTGAGCAAGTTATTTAACTCCCATTGCCTAACCCTTCTCACTCTTCCACCATGGAATCAATACAAAGTATTGGTTCTAAGATGGAAAGTAAAGGTTTAAAAAATTTAAGTGCTTTAAAGAAATATAAAACAAAGTGTTTTGTGAGATCCAAGAAGTAAAATTGTTACCAGCAAAGAGAATCAGGGAAGGCTTCATGGCAGGGGTGACATATGAGTTTGATTTTAAAAGACTTACAGAGTTTTCTTTCACCCTATGAGGAATATGGAAGTATATATTGCATGACAGCTCTAGTATAACCTATATTAAACTATTTACTTCCTCAAGAAAAGGGGAGGGAAGGGAGGGAGAGAATCTCAATTGAAAAATGTCAGATAATGATTGTTTAAAATTATTTCTATGTAACTGAAATGAATTTAAGGTTTTAAAAAAAAAGGCAAATTCAACAGGGAAATAAATGAAAGGGAGCCATATGTTCTAGATTCCCTAGAAGGCTTGACCAATACTTATCAGTAGGAGAAACAAGTCTGTAAACTAAAGGATTCCATGTCTAATTCCAGATAAATTTCCGGGATCATTTTCTGCTGTCTCCACTTAGGGGCTAGTAGGTTTCTCTAAGACCAGGTTTCGATTCCCCTTTCTCTGCTCTTTTTTTGATAATGCCTCTTTCTTCTTTCTTCTCCACTACAGTTAAAACACTCAGTTGGTGAAAAGTGCCCTCCGCGGGCAGGTATATTGGGCAAAGGGCAGTTCAAGAGATTTTTGTTGCTGTTTAGTTGTTTTCAGTAGTGTTTCTTTGTGACCCCATTTGGGATTTTCTTGGTAAAGGTCCCAGAGTAATTTGTTATTTTCTTTTCTGGCTCATTTTACAGATGAGAAATCTAAGGCCACAAGGGTTAAATGATTTCTCTAGGGTCACCTACCTAATGTCCGGAGTCAGATTTGAACTCAGGTCTTCCTAATTCTGGTCCCAGCACTCTATCCACTATTCTACCTAGCCTTAGTTTGTATGGATATGTCCAGAGAAAGAACTGTTGGAATCAGATGGATACAGATCAAAGTACCCCATCTTTTACATTAGTGTATTTATGGTTTTATTTTGAGATTTTAGTTTCCTATGAGCATACTCTTATAACAATGACCAATATGGAAGTGTGTTTTGCATGATAATAAAAAAATTTTAAAAGAAAGACTACAAAAAAATTAATATGGGTTTATTTCACTATCTCATTTTTCTGTTTTAACTATTTTCCTTTAAAAAGTAAAATGACTGATATTTTTGTTTTTTATGCATTTTTCAACAAGCATTGATTAAGCCCCTGCTATTTACAAGGCAACTGCTGCCTCTGGTCCTAAGGGTTACCCAAGGTACAAGAAGCAACATGATTTGCCCAGAATTATGCAGCCAGTAAATGTCAGAAATAGGACTTGGACTGAAATCTTCCTGTCTCAAAACTGACATTCTTGTAACTACCTAGATCTGATGAAAGGGATTTCCTTACTGGGAGTTCTCTATACTGATGAAATTGGAGGTCCTATTGAAAAGAAAGAAAGAAAGAAAGAAAGAAAGAAAGAAAGAAAGAAAGAAAGAAAGAAAGAAAGAAAGAAAGAAAGAAAGAAAGAAAGAAAGAAAGAAAGAAAGAAAGAAAGAAAGAAAGAAAGAAAGAAAGAAAGAAAGAAAGAAAGAAAGAAAGAAAGAAAGAGAGAGAGAGAGAGAGAGAGAAGAGAAAGAAAGAAAGGAAGGAAGGAAGGAAGGAAGGAAGGAAGGAAGGAAGGAAGGAAGGAAGGAAGGAAGGAAGGAAGGAAGGAAGGAAGGAAGGAAGGAAGGAAGGAAGGAAGGAAGGAAGGAAGGAAGGAAGGAAGGAAGGAAGGAAGAAAGAGAGAAAAAAACTTTCACAAGACACTGTAGGTTTGGAAGTAGAGAGACAAAACCAAAACTAGCCCTGCCCTCAAGAGACTTTCATTCTACTGGGAAGCTACACAATGCCCACTGATGAGGAAATGTAAAGTAATGGGGTGGGGAAGCACTAACAACCAGGGTAGGGTAAGGAAAGTCCCCATGTAGGAGGCATCATGTATCTGAGCTTTAAATAACGGCTGGGTTTTGACATTGCAGATACTTCCTAACAACTATCCAAACAAACCCATTTAGAAACTACAAAATTTTGAAAAGGAAAAGGTTGGTTAGTGATTATGCCACGTGTTCTCCCCCTCCTCACTTCCACTTCTGGGAATCCCTGGACTCAACTAAACTGATGGCTCCTACATGATCACTTTTCTGATCATCCCCCCAACTTATTAGTGTTCCCCAACCTTTAAAAGGGCAGCTAAGTGGTACAGTGGGCAGAGTGCAAGGCTTCGAGTCAGGAACACTCATCCTCCTGAGTTCAAATCTGGCCTTAGACACATACTAGCTGTGTGACCCTGGGCACATCACTTAATTAATCCTGTTTGCCTCAGTTCCTCATCTGTAAAATAAGTGGAGAAGGAAATGGCAAACCATTCTAATATCTTTGCCAAGAAAACTCCGAAGAATTAGATAGGACTGCAAAACGACAACAACAATAAAACCCTTTTTCATTTTCATTTCATATTATATTTGGGTGTCTACCCAATATGTTGCTCCTCACACCTTTCACATAGGCTGTATAGACACCTACTCACCCTCTGGGCTGGCTCATTTACTCCAGTCTGCCCTCGCATTGGCAGATCTTTGTTTCCTAAGAAGAATCCTTTGCCCAGGATTATACTTGAACTCTCTCTCAGGGTTCTATGGATAATCAATCTCATTTTGGATTCTACTCTGACTACTCACCGATTCAGCTCAGTTTCCCACCAATGTTTTTCCACTTATACAAATTAACCACTCATAATGATACTTCTGGAGTTTAAACATAAGCATTCATTTAGGAATGCGGCAAAAGAAACAATAATAGCACCACATGTATTCTTCAATTAAAGCAAAAGTATAAATAATAACATTCATCACAATCCACACATCATCCTTGGTCATGCTCTCCCACCACTGCACTCAGTAGCTATGGGGGAGAATGGAGATACACTGACAGAACTTGCCAAGGAGAGGCATGAGTGAAGACAATCTATGTGTTCCAAATAGCTGGTAACTGTGGAATTGTAAACTTCGGTGGCCTCTTTCAGTCTCGGGAGCTGTCTAGAAAATGTTTTTGATGAACTTAGCTTCTCTAAATTGAACACATACTTCAAGTGCTAAGTTGAATTCATCTATCTTATGTTTGACTCACATCTCTTCATGAGATCTCAACCAAACTAACTGATCGGCTTGCTGTGTGACTTCTCTGATTTCCTGCCTCCAACCTGTTACTCTGTTTTGCTACACTTACTCCTAAACGTCAACTATAGTAGGGATCACTTCCAGCTTCACATTTAACTGATGCCCTTCTGAGATCTCTCTCTTTCTTTACTTTCCGGGTTCAGATTCTGCATCCTCTCTGCATATGACCCCATCTTAACTTGCATTTGGTAACTAAAATCTCATCCTCTCTCTATAATTAGGTAGATTACATTTGTCTCTGAATCATACAACAGTTCTGCTCTCCATGTCTCTCCAGTATACTGCTGCTTGTCACTTGAAAGAAAATGGACAACTGTCTTAGAATTCTGAGTCACAGGAGGTTTTTCTTTTAGAACTGAGCAAAGTGCTCAACTTAGCCACAAATTATTGTAAGGGCAATATATTAGAGCAGCAGTATCTTCTATATAATTGCTATTTATTTATCTGTGTTTATGCTCCATAGAACATAAGCTTCTTGAGGACACAGTATGTATTGTTTGTGTCATTATATCTCCAACACTTAGCACAGGGCTTTGTACCTAGGAGGCTTTGGATCAGTACTTATTGAATTAAATTGCTTACAGGCACAGAAAACAAGTACAAACAGAGGCATAAATAATGTAGAGCATAACATATTTGTGAGGGGCAGAAAATGGAGCATAGAGTGTGGAATTCCCTTAGACAAAGCTGGAATGGGAGGTCAGTACCAGATGGTAGAGAGAATTGAGTGACAGGCAAAGTTGTTTGAATTTTATTTGGTAAGCAATCAAGAGCTAGAGCAAAGGAATGTCATGTCATGAGGAGATTTAGGCTGATATCAGTGGGAAGGATGGGTTGATGGTGGGGCTGGGAAAAAGGAGAGATGAAACACTTATAAAAAAAAGTCATGGCAATAGTTTTGGGCGGGGGCTCTGCAAGATGTACTGAGTGTACTACACTACTGAAGTTTTAAACTCCACTAAGACTTTTAGGACAGCCTGCATAATAGTGTAGGCAGTGACAATAGAGAGGAAGTCCAGAAAAGGAACCGATGAAGTCTAAAGGCAGAGTGAAGCATACTTAAAATTTTTTTTTTACTTTTTAATTTTTTTTCATGTTTTTTGGCTTTAGTCTATGTTTTCTTTCACAACATGACTAATATGGAAATATGTTTTGCATGACTGCACATATATAACCTATGTCAAGTTGCTTGCCTTCCCAAGGGGGGGGGGGACTCAGAATTCAGAATTTAAAAAAAAGAATGTTAAAAATGAGTTTTGCCAATAATTGGGAGAGAGAGAGAGAGAGAGAGAGAGAGAGAGAGAGAGAGAGAGAGAGAGAGAGAGAGAGAGAGAGAGAGAGAGAGAGAGAGAGAGGAATGGAATGAAGGGACTTTGTGGAGACAGAATCAACAGGAATTAATGACACAGAAAATGAGGGGTGAGGAAAGAATCAGAAAAAATCCAAGGTTTTTGAACATGAAGACAAGTTGAATGAAAATGGAACAGATAAGAACAGTGATAGAGGTGAGGGATGATAATGAGCTCAATTTTAGTCACTGAATTAAAGCTAAATATGAAAATAAAGCTATAATACTAGGGAAAACACACCTTCTAGGTTACTGAAAATGCACCAAATGGACTATTTTGGATTTTGGAGTCATTTGCATAGAGATTAAAGTCAGAGTCAGGAAAGTAAATGTGATCATTTGGGAGACAATATAAAGATGAAAGAGGAGAAAAACCAAGGCAGAGCCTTGGGAAATATGGTTGGGAAGAAGAGAAGACACTATTGAAGGAAAGGAACAATAAGCTGATAGGGATATATAGGAAGGAACCCAGGAAAGCTCAGTGTTTCTGAAACCAAAAGAGGAAAGACTTTCTAGGAGGAAGGAGATATAATTTCAGAAAATTCACAGAATTTAAGGATAATGGAGACCAAGGAAAATTCCTTGACTTTGAAAATCAGGAAGTAATTAGGGACCTTTGAGAGGTCAGCTTTAGAAGATTTGTGTGGGCAGAAGCCAGACAACAAGGGAGAAAGTGAATAGTTGAATAAGTAGAAGCAGGGGAAAGGGAGGATGGCAAGACTTTTTTTTTCAAGTTTTGTGGTGAGTGGGGTATAGAGAGAGGTGGGGGAGGATTAGATGGTGGATTAATAGTGTAGAAGGGTCAAAGGCAAACATATTTATGTTTGGGGAGACCAGAGCATGTCTGTAGATGAATCAGAAAGAAAAAATATGAATCAGTATCCAAGTTATAAAACATAATTGCTTGAGCATCAGCAAGATGGTGTACAAGCAATTATGTCTTATATCTTGGATATGATCTAGAATTAGGAGCAAAAAGGGAAGAGAAAAGGGAGGGAGCTTACTGCTTTGTTGTTTTTTGTTTTGTTTTGTTTTTTAAACCATGTACAGGGAAGAGTTTATTTTATTATTTAGTCCTTTCTTGAGAATTATAATTATTTTATTTTCTTGTGTTTCTCTGGAGTTTTTAAAAGAAGAATTAACTATTCCTATCTCTTTGTTCAAGAATACAGTAAATGCCTCTTGTTGAAGGTGCATCTTTTTTCATTGATTATTAGATTTAACTTTACATGATTTATTATTTGGATGCATTCTCTCTCCACCTCTGCTTCTCGGAATCCCTAGTTTGATATAAAGCATAGTTCAGACACAACAGGAACTTTTCTAATCCCTCCAGCTGCTAGTGCCTGCCCATAAATTACTTCCTATTTATTTTGTAATTTTTTGCATATATTTATACGTATAAAAATAGTCTTCTGAAAGAAGTTTGATTCTTGTCTTTGTACCCACTTCATCAGCACAGTCCAGGGCACAGAATAGACCTTTAAATCTCTTTGTTGATTGCACATTGGATGCCTTTATATTTGCAATATCCTATCACATTTTTTTCTCTGATTTCTTTTGGATGTGACATAGTCCTGGGTTATTAGATTTTAAGTTCTTCCCTAGCTGAAGGCCTTTCTCTTGGCTATGTACAACATTTGTTATTTGGAATTAGAATTCTAAAATTTAACCAATGTGTCCTTTGGAATTTCATTCATTTATTTTTCTGAAATGATATGTGGATTCAATCATTTAGTGTCTTGTCATCATTGTTCAAAAATTCTCGGCAATTTTCTTACATTATTTCTTACACTATGCTTGGTATTCAGGCTTTTAATCTGTCATGCTTTCTTGGGAAGTCTATGATCCCTAAATTATTTCTGCACACCCTTTATTCAAGGCCAATTACTTCAGATTGTTTTAAAGAATGTGTTCTTTTAAAGAAGTTGTTTACTTCTCTTCTGTCAAATTTTCTTCTATTTCTGTATATTTGAATTCCAGATCTGTCATTTTTTTTCAGATTCCCTCCAACAGTGAAGAATCTCTTCCATGTATTCTAAAACGTACACTTTCATCATTTATTTTTGTTCATTCTTCTTTGAAAGTTATGTCATCATATCCAATTTCCATCCTCTTCTCTCCTTTTAAAAGTTTCATTTCTCTTTTGAGTCATTCTGGAACTTTTGATTCTCATGCCATGATCTTTGGAGAATATGTAGACATTTATTTTTTGTTAGGATTTTGGATCATTTTGCTACACAGTATAATACTTATTCAATGTTATAGAAGTTTTAAAATTTATTCATTTTTCTTCCAACTGTATGACTTTTACTATTGATTTATCTGCCTAGATATTTGCGCTTCATGTGTTTTTTGTTTCAGTATTTTCCTTGTTATTTTTCTTATTTTGCTTAAGCAGTGATTAGCTTGAGCATGCAATAGATTCCTCTTCCTCGGTATAACTAGAGAAAGAAAAGATAGAGGCCAATGATGTTGAGGAAGTTCCCAACAGATGTATTCAATCTTGTGTATGTGTGCAGCCCTGTGATCAGTAGGGGAAATTATGGATGGAAGCTGGTGAAGAGAAACTTTGATACCTGTCACTTTGGGGAATAAGAGCTGATGGAAAGTCTATGTATGATGTTTGCTTTTTTTTTTGTCCTCTTTCTGTCTCCTACCCAGTCTTCAGTATCCTTAAATACCTCTACATCTGTCTAAGGAAGAGAATGATCCTGCTTAGAACATTAGGAGTGGTTCCTTTTCAGGAGTGTGGCATATAAGCTTCCGAAGAGGCAATGCATGACGTGGGAACACGAGATAATTCTTGGGTTGATTCTTCAAGTCAAAAGAACTGAGTTTGAACCTTCCTCTGCTACTTATTGTCTATGTGGCTTTGGGCAAGTCTTTCCATCTCTCTGAGTCTCAGTTTCCTAGTTCCCAAAAGAGTGAGACTTGAGCTAAAAATCTCTAAGAAGCTTTTCAGCTCCAAATTTGTGATCCTATTTGGATTTCTCTCTTGGTATATTTCTCCTTGTCTTAACTGGAGCCCAGATCAGATCAAAAAACTAATGGCCGTTAGGTAGGGAATGTGATGTCCAGGGAGCTAATTTTCCATAAATGCAGGGGGAATAGTATCACCTCTACCAATAGTAATATATCAGAAAAGATGAGGGGAAGAGATTTAAAATCCCTGTAATTGGAAATAGGGCAGAATTGTAGTCTGTGAAGCTTGATTTTGTTACTCTCCTCCCTTCCCTTCTGTACACATTTCTTTCCTTTTGATATTTTCCTATCTATGTTCTACCTCCTATGTAGTTTTCTAGATTTCAAACTACTATGCTGTTTTCTTGGGTAGAAAGTCACCAACACTTTAGTGTGAATTAAATTCTTGTTAACTCATGAGATGTAGATTTTTTTAAAAAATTATTTAAAGAGAAGAAAAACAGTACTTAATTCCAACAGAATCATAGGGCATCAGAAATGAAAGTGGCCTCTAGTATAACTTCCCAGTATAGTATAGGAATTCTTTTCTAAGCATCTCTGATTGGTCAGTTCAATAGTGAATGACTCTCTAATGGAAGAATTGAATGATTATTGGCATCAAACAGAGTTGAGGAAAATTGTTAGTATGCAAAAAATCTTCCTTAAGCCCTAACTATCAGTTGTTACAGCAGACAACCTAGCCTACCTGTCCATATAGCATCAGACCTGAGATTCTGTAAGTTCTCATTTGCTTTAAGCCCTGTGTGAGAGATATCCTGTTGTTCTGTGAATCCCAATACTTATCAGCTTTAATTCTTCACCTCTGACATGTACGTTTAGAAGCAAAAAGAGTTTAGATGTCTTTCTCTCCAGAGAGGTAACTCCCTTTTCTTTTGGATCAATTAAGTTTAACAAGCATTTAAGGGCCTTCTCTCTACTAAGTGGTGTGCCCCTCAATGGGGATACAATGGGGATAAAAAAAAGAAACAAAACAAAAAAAACAAAAACTAAACAGTTCCTGCCCTCATGGCGCATACATTCTATGGAGGAGAAGCAACATGAAGAAAGACAAGCTAAAACCTTTTTAATAAAAAAATGAATATAGACTAATTTTGGAAAATGGGTGCATTAATAACTGGCAGAATAAGGAAAGACCTCTTACAGGAGATGGTACTAGAAGAGAATCTGAAAGAGAGCTTAAGATTTCAAGAGATAAAGATGAGGAAGGAAAGAATCCCAGGCACTGGGCACAGCCTGTGCAAAAGTCTAAGGGGCAGGAAATGAAATATTGTGTCCCAGATACAGTGCTGTACAGTGTGTCTGGAATATGAAGTAGAGGGGATAGGAAAAGGGAGAATAATGTAAAATCAGTAAATTAGGATATTAGTGCCCGACTATGAAAGACTCAAATTGCCAAACTGAAGAGTTTGTATTTCATACTTGAGACAATAAATAATCACAGAAGCTTCTTGAGCAGGGGAGTGACATGGGCAGAAGTGCTTTTGGCAGCTTTGTGGAAGACAGATTGGAGAAATGAGAAAGTGGAGGCAGGGAGATCATTCTGAAGGCTGTTTCCTGCCTAGCCAAGAGATGATAGGGAAATCAGCCAGGGTGGTGGCCAGGAAAGTGGAGAGGAGATAAAGATGATAGGATAGCTGTTGTTGAGCCAGACCAACTGCTTGTATGTCTCATACATGGTGGGTGAGTTTGACCTTTAATTGAAAACAAAGGGAGAATTTCAGATTTGAAACTTTGGGACCTGGAAATTCTGAAACTGGTTGAACAATTGGTTCATCTTCCTTTCTGAATGAGCAGAATTTCAGGGAGCCCAAGGTCAGGGCTAGAGCTGTTTAAAATAAAGAGGTTGGGGCAGCTGGGTAGCACAATGGATAGAGTATCAGGCCAGGCATCCGGAGGACTTGGGTTCAAATCTGACCTCAGATATTTCCTACCTCAGATATTTCCTACCAGTGTGACCCTGGGCAAGTCACTTAACCCCAAATGCCTAGCCCTTCTTGCTCATCTATCTTAGAAGTGTTGCTAAGACAGAAAATAAGGATTTAAAATGAATAAATAAATAAAATAAAGGGGTTGATTGAGACAAGTAGAAGCAGGAAAGAGAACAGACTCTACAGTAAGAGGACTAGATTTCAAATCTCACCTCTGTCGCCTCTTACTCTATCTCTGTGACCCTGAGCAAGTTGTTTAACATCTTTGAGTTTGGACTAGATAGCCTATCAGGTCCCTGCCAGCCTTTGATCTATAATCTGTGTTATCCACAGTGCTTTCCTGGTCTTTTTTTCATACCAAAATCTTAGGAATACAAAAAAAGAAAAAAACCCACTGGATTTCCTGGCCCCGTTCTTTTGACTCTACATTCTTGTTTAACCACATTGGCCTCCTTAACCCATTTTCAATTTGTCAACCAAAGGAATCCAGGCTACAGAGTTTCTCCCAACTGTTTCTTATTTCCCACTTTCTAACACTCAGCTTTTCCTCTCCCTCAGAAAACGCATTCTTTGGGGAGTGTTCTCAAATTCCCTCCACACCAGCTCTCCAAAGAGCAGATCACCCTCTATAGTTTCAGGGATATTTCTCTTCTTAGAACACGAGGCTGCCCTTTCTAATGGCTGGCTCCACATAAGTCAAGGGCACCTCAGTGGCACAATGGGTAGAGGGCTGGGCCTGGAATCACGAAGACTTCTCTTCCTGAATTCAAGCCTGGCCTCAGATACTTACTAACTGTGAGACCTTGAGTAAGTCACTTAACCCTGTTGGTCTCAGTTTCCTCATCTGTAAAAATGAGCCAGAGGAAGAAATGGCAAACCACTCTAGTATCTTTGCCAAGAAAACTCCAAATGGGATCACAAAGAGTCAGAAATGACAGCCAAAATAATAATAATAATAATAATAACCAAGCAATGATGATGATAGCATGTAAGCTACGTCCACTCTATTCAGAGGCATGGCAAAGAGATATTGGTGCTTAGAGTCCTGTCCTCTGTCAATATTCCCCTTCGTGACCCTGAGCAAATCACTTTCCCTTTCTGGAGTTTAGTTTGCTCATTCATTCAATCAACAAACATTTATTATGCATGTTTATTTGGTGTAAAGCCCTGTGCTTAGGACTGAAGAAGCTACAATAGCCTCACCCTCTTGAGCTTGAAGGCAGGAACCCACCCAGTGAGCCCCATCTCTGCTCACTTCTGATCCTGAGCTTCTTGAGTTTGCTTATTTTCTCTGGAGGCTGCATTCCAAGGCGCCGATGCTTGGGTTGCTACATTAGTTTCTAGGTCCTCTGTGAGATAGGATAAAGGTGGGATCTAAGACAAAAAGACAGACTCCTTATCTTCATGGCTAATGGGGAGAAGGCACAATGAAATCAAGTGAGACCCTGTTTGGAAAGTGCTTTGTAATCCTCAAAACTCTAAATAGGAATCTCATCGTAGTATGCAAAATCACCCTCCTGGATTTTGTTGTTCTTGTTCTGGACCCGTGAGTGATTTCAGTTGTGGCATTCTCTGAGCAGTATCTCCCCTATAATTGTGTAGGGGGTCAGAGGGCGAGTTTCTGTCCCCATTAGCCCTCAATCAATGCAAGTCGAGGTACAAGGAGAAGTCTTCATCTACAAAATGAGTGGTTTGGACTCTGACGACATCTTTGAACTCCAACACTCTCCAGTTCCATGACTTGCCTCTAGCAGCCCTACCCATCCATGCCCTGTTGTCATAACAGTGGCTAAGGAATCAGGCCAGCCCCAGACACGATTGCAAAATTGGCAAAGCTTGTCTTTGATGCCCTCCTACCTAGTGCCTCCCACTCTGTCGGAGAACCTCCCCAGTGGGGCCACAGATTCCAAAATCACCCCTCCCTCCTCCTCCACGTCAAAACTCCCTTTGTCACAGTACCCAATCTCAGGCACCTGGGAGGAGGCCACTGGCACTCGAGTGTTAACCACTGGTAGCACCCCTTCCCAAAGGAACTGGCATCTTGGCCACTGGTCCTAGAGGAGCCGAGACGAAAGATGGGCTTTCCAGCAGACGGGAGGGGGTTTATTGATTTGTTTATTTTTTGCTATTCATGTTGTTTGTTTGTGCCATTGGGCTGTCCTTGTCTCCATCAAATCAAGAGCCAGCTTCCTGAAAGAAAATAGTAAAGGAAGAGAAGGGGGGAGGGGGGAGGAGAGGGTGCAACTGTAGTTTTGCAGCTTGAGTTCAAGGTTGCTTATTACACTTCACCAGGCAACTGAGTAACAAGAGAGATTAGATCGGAGATTAGATTTGGGGAGACCAGCCAAGAGCTAGATAGTAGATAGAAAGGCAAGAGAGCCCTATTCTGACTCGCCAAGATGGCTGCAGGCTCTTTTCTTACATGCAAATAAGCCCTGGGATATTTCTCCCTCCCTCCCACTTCCCACCTTTGTCCCAAAGAGCCTAGCCCTCTTGGGCTGCAAGTGAGCATCTGGCCCCTTCCAGCACCTGAGCTCTGTGACTTCCCTTAGCCCTTTCTCCTTGGGCTCCAGGCCAAAGCATCTATCACTGCCTTGGGTTCCTGTGGGGGATGGACTGGGGAGTGGGTGCTAGGCTGAGCAGCCTGCAGGGCACAGGAGAGATCCCTGCCCTGGATGTGTCCGGAGCTGAGACCCTCCAGATCGGTGTGTCCCGAAGTCCAGTCCATCCTGCTCACACTGGAACTGTACAAGCTGTCCTTCTCTTCCTGAGCTCCTTTCTCCCTCTGCACCCTGCCAGAAAGGTGCAGGACAACCTCCAGGGATCTTCTGACTAAGCTCATTGTGCTGACATTCTTCCCAAGCCCTCCCTGCTGTGTCTGCTCCTTTCTCGGGATCCTCCCTCACCCCCTCTTTTCTCTCCCTCCTCCCCGTCTTCCTTCTCCACCTCCCTCTTTGTCCCCACGGCAGCTCCTCCTCCCTCCACACCAGTTCCTTCCCACCCCTCCTCCTCCCTTGCACACACTCCTCCCCCAGCTCTCCCCTCTTCCTCCCCCTGCCTGCCTGCCTGCCTGCCTGCCTGCCTGTCTTCTCATCCCTTCGGTAAACTTTGCATCCTGAGATTTTAAATCTCTAATCATTTCCTGGTTCAGCCGGGTCTCCAGTCCCAATAATATCATCCTTTCCCTCACAGACGTCTAATTCCAGCTCCAGAAGGCCCCTGGCAGCTAAATGGGCCTTATATAATATAATCATTTCCCACTCTCCTCCGGCTCACCCGCTTCCCTTTGGCCTGCAGTCCATTCAGGATGCTAGGCTGAAAGTTAGCGGGGGCTTTCCAGTGAATTCCAGTCCCTCCCTTCTTCTCTCTTCCACCCCTATTAGTTTTGCTTTGTTTTGTTTAAAACTCTTACCTTCTGACTTAGAATCAATGCCAAGTACCAGTTCCAAGGCAGAAAAGCAAATGGGGTTAAGTGACTTGCCCAGGGTCACACAGGTCATAAGTGTCTGAAGTCAGATTTGAATTCTGGAAGATGAGACTTCCTGACTCCAAGCCCTTCGTCTCTATCCATTGTGCCACCTATAAACTGCATACACCAAAAGAGGATAACTTGGTACAAAGATAGAAAGAATCAAGGACCCAGAACTGGTTCTGATTCTGCCACTCCTGTGTGGGACCTTGGGCAAGCCCCATCACCTTTGTGAGCCTCTAAATTCCATTTCAAACTCATTTCCTTTTTAAAGCAGAGCACTGTTCTAAGGGCTGGAGGAAGATACAGAATTTCTGAGACAGCCTGTGATGAGCCTTCCCTCATGAACCTTACTGTCTACTAAAGGGCTGCTTATGTTAGCTGCTCCTAGGGAACTTTCCATCTCCTGCATCCTGTGAGTCTGTAAGCATTTTCCTTTGAGGACTTTAATGGCTCTAGAATGGCACAAATTTTACCATTTGAGGTTTCTAGAAAGACCCTCGTGCCTAAAATATCTCCTTTCCCTGGCTGTCACATTGCCTGAAATGCCACCATTAGGATGCATTCCTTTGGTCAATAGAGCACACTTTTATAACTTTTTGGATTATAAATCACTTTGTTCACCATACTCCTACGAGGAAGGTAGTACGGGTGTAATTATTCCATCTCTCCTAATTAGAAAACTATAGTTAAAAGAATTCAAATGGCTTGTTTGCATCTATGAAGGTGAAATCTTGGACTCCACTTTGCAAGGCCAGTGCCTTTTCCATCACTAACCTGGGCTAGGCGCTGCTACCTCCAGCGTTCTCTTTCTTAAACAGTCACCCTGACTGATGGGAGTCTAGTCAGACATTCTACCTCTAATCCTCAGTGCGAATGAGTTAATCTGATATTTTCATCCAGGAAAAGGCAACCTTACTACTTTTTTAACCCTTACCTTCCACCTTAGAATCAATGCTGTGGATTGGTTCCAAGGCAGAAGAGGAGTAAGGGCTACACAATGGGGGTTAAGTGACTTGCCCACAGCCACAAACCTTGGACGTGGCTGAGACCTGTTTTGAACCCAAGTCCTGCCATCTCTGGGCTTGGCTCTCAGTCTACTGAACTGATTAGCTGAAGGCAACCTCACAATGGGTGGAGGGACAAAAACCAAGGACCCTGAAGTCAAAGTGAGAGAAAAGAAGGGATGGATGGATAAAGAGATCGGGGTTACTAAAGACAAATGCCCTTCTTTCCCCCATTTACTGAGTGCTAATACTGTGATTGTATAAGGAGGAAAAGAGAGTTTCATCCTTTTGGGGCTCCAGATTCTGAACATTTCTTCTCTGGGTGAGCACGTCTGCTTTGACTCTTGAGAAATCACTTCTTATTTTTTTTCTTTGGCCAATTGTTTAGGTCAGGTTGTTTTGATACTGGCATTTCTGTCCTTTTGTTCTAAAGTATGAGATGATGAAAAGCCTCAAAGAATCCCATTTTCAAAGGGCCTTTATGTTTTCAGGCAAATAATTTCAGAAATGGCAGAGACCAAAAGTGATCATCTAATCCTACTCCTTTATTTGTTTGATGAGGAAACTGAGTCCCAGAGAGAGGGGAAGTGACTTCCCAAAGTCAAAGCAACAACTTAGGAGAAGATCTCAGACTGGAAACCAGGACTCAACTTTCTTTGTTCAATGTTCTTCCCATCACAGCATGATCTTTCTGTTCTAATCTCTTCTCTCATACTTCCTAGTCAGGGAACTAACTAGGCAAATTACTTAACTGCCCTAAACCTCAGTTTCCTCAATTGTAAAATGGGGATAGTAATACTTGTCCTACCTCCTTCACAGAGTTGTTGTGAAGATGTCCCTTTGGAAACCCAAGTCAATCTGAGCCATGATTAATGCTGTTATTCCGGTTAGGGAATAAATGTAAATTTTTTTGTTTTTGTTTTTCTTCAGTAGAAAGAAGAGTCAGAAATGCAAGGGGAATAAGGAGAGGTCATTTCTTCTTTGAGAAGAATTTTGGTGTTATTTAGCCTTGAAGAGAGTTAGATTCCCTTGAGAGACACTGAGTCCTAGAACATTTATAAATTCATGTCCAGTTTTAACCATTATTTTTTCTTTTCCGCAGAGGTCAAAATTTGAGTATGCTAAGACAGTCTGGGTGTGTGCCATGTGTTAGATAATCACCACACCTTCCTGGTGGCTTAGGGGCCTTACCTGAGCTCTAGACTCAAGGAGAGATGAGATATACTGCTGGTTTGCACAATGCCCACCCCCTTCCTCCCATTGCTTTTTTTGTAGCTTCCCATTTTATTGCTTGCTGATCACTCAGGGAAACATCTAGCATTTTGTATTCAAAGAGGAATACCATTTAATTTCTAAATGAATGGAGAGCACTTGTGGGATTATGGAATAGGAGGGTTCATGAGGTCATAGATCTAGGGCTGTAAGGGACTCGGAAGTCATCTTGTCCAACTTCATTTAACAGATGAGGAAACTGAGTCCCATTAGGATTAAATGACTTGCCCAAGGTCCACAGGTAGTAAGTATCAGAGACTAGATTGGAAATCAGGTTCTCTGACTTCAGAGACAGAATATACTCTTTCCTCTGCTCTTATCATATTCTAAAAGACCTCTAGGAAAAGCTAGGTGGCATGGTGAATAAGCTTTATGCCTAGAGCCAGGAAGACTCATCTTCCTAAATTCAAATCCAGCTTCAGACACAAAACAGCTGTGTGACCCTGAGCAAGTCACTTAGACCTTTTAGCCTCAGTTTCCTCATCTGTAAAATGAGTTGGAGAAGAAGACAGCAACCCATTCCAGTATCTCTGCCAAGAAAGATGGGATCAGGAGGCATCTGAAACAACTGTACAACAACAAGAGAAGTAATTCCAAAACTTTTTGTGATCAGACCTCCCAGTCCTTACAAACTCTACTTCCACGGAAGACATTCAAAACAGAATACATCTTTTCCCTGAAAATCACCCCCCTTAATATCTTTATTTCTTCTCCTAGTTCCACTGTCTTCCCAGTTCTCTAGTTCTTCACTCAGAAATGTTTTTTGGTTCTTTCTTCCCCTTCAGTCAGTCAGTAAGCATTTATTAAGCACTTACTATGGTCCAGGCACCATATGTACTAGGCATTAGAGATACAAAGACAGAAGTTAAATAGTCCTTGCCCTCCTTGGAAGAAAGTTAATTCAGCTGGGAGATACGGTGCACAAATAGTATTTCAACCAATGAAAATGTGTAAAGAACATATTACAGAAAGGGAGAAGAAGGGAATAAAAATTTAGTAAGCACCTACAATATATCTAGTACTATGCTAAGAACTTTACAAATAAAGCAGAAATGGAAGAGGGTAGAATGAGACCCTGGAATAGTTAGTGATTTGATTTACTTGGAACAGAGAATGTGAAAGGGAGTACTATGAAAAGGCAACATGAAAGGGGAGCTAGGTGGTAGAATAAGATTAGAACCTCTGACCTGATGTCTGAAAGACCTGCGTTCAAGTCCAGCCTCAGACATTTACTACCTGTGTGACTCTGGACAAGTCACATAACCTGTTTGCTTCAGTTTCCTTGTCTATAAAATGAGGATAATAATAGTGCCTCTCTGCCAGGATTGTTGTGATGATCAAGTAAGATAATAATTGTGAAGTGTTTAGCACAGTGTCTGGCACATAGTAAGGGCTATAAAAATTTTAGCTGTTATTAAGTTTAGGTTGAAACTAGATTGTGGAAGGCCTTAAATGTCAGGGTAAGAAGTTTGCATTTTATCCTATGGTCAATGAGAAACCAAGGAAGATTTTTAAGTGAGCAACTGACATGAGTAGACATAGAAGGTTTGGGGGGTGTTATATGAGTGAAGTAGGGGAGGAGGGAAAAGATAGCAGATATTGAAGAAGTAAATCAACAGGTATTGGCCCTCCCTCCTGACCTATACCTCTTAGAATCTTCAGTTTCCTTCAAAGCTTGGTTCAAGGCCACCTCCCACATGAAGCCTTTCCTGATTTCCCAATGTCTCCCTGCCATTATATTGTATTTATCATATATTTATCTATCTATATGTGCACATATTGTGTCTCCCAATAGAATTTGCATTCATCCTTTGAGGGCAGGGATGGTTTAATTTCTGTCTTTATAACCTCAGTGCCTAGCATAGAGCCTATCATAATACAGTAGATATTTAATAAATAGTTGTTTATTGATTGAAGGAGTAGCAAGAACTGAAGGTTTGGGGTTCCACCTTTTTGTGGCATTCATCTGAATTTTGTCCTGCTTATTCTTTATACTTTACATCCTGGAAGCAAACACAAACTCAGTTTTCATTGAGGATGACCTTGTACTTCCTAAGTGCCATAGAGGGGTTTCTTGTTGTCTAAATATTCCTTATCAGAATCCCCGACATCATGAAGTTGTGTTTGGTTTTGGAGTTTACTTATTATTTCATTAGTGTAGAGAATTCCCAGTGAGGAAACTCATTTTATCAGTGCAGATAGACAGCTATTCTAGAAGTGATCACCTTAGAGAGCAGGCTCAAGCGCTTAGACATTAAATGACTTTCAAGCATGTATGTGAGAGACAAGACTTGAATTCAGGTCATCCACATGTGGAGGTTGGCTCTCTAGCCACCATTATATCATGCTTGCTCCCTACAAAGTTATTTAGGTGAGCTAGACATCCTAACATGAAAACGATCACTAATAAATTGACCACCTCAAAAATTAGTACCCAATCAAACATTCTTCCTTGTTTAACACTATGGTCTATACCCACTTCTCCTGTCAAAGTTTTTGTCAGCCTCTAACTCCTTCTCAGTAAGACCTCACAAGAGAAGGATTAATAATAGATTAAAAGAGGTCCTTGGGAAAATTAACGAAGCCCTTAAAGTTTCTCACAATTAATCTTTTTTATGATATAATCCAAAAGTTTACCATGAAGTTAGGGATATCACATGTAATCAACAACTACGAAAAAGCCATTATCCCAAATGAACATTCAATTCCTTCCTCATTCTAAGAACTAGTGAATAATCATAAATATACCCAAAATTGTATTAAATGTGAGATCAAATAAATTTTATTTTTGTAATTCTTGATTTCATTTTTCAAGATGAAGTTCTAATCAAATGTTTTCTGACTACTTACCATGAAATTTCCATCTTGGTTTTAAGGAAACTTATTTTAGTATCCTTTTTCTGGTAATAATTATCCTGGGATATCCTCTATTCCAATGTATACATCTTGATTTTGCATAAGTTCTCCCAAGCCTGACACTACTTTGCTGACTTGTGATGAGTTTGGGACCTATGACTAGGACCCCGAGCCTTCATGTGCTGTCCCTGCAATTTTCAGAAGCCAACCTTCGCTATCTTCAATTCGCCAACATGGCTTTGAGTGCTGATCCCGTATTCTAAGATGCTGATTTTCTTCCTTCTCTTTTAATAAGGAGGCTCCTACAGATGTGGTAAGCATTCACTTGGCTTCACCATCTGTTTTGTTGATGGAAATATTATGGAGCCCGGGGATCCAGACTCCCCTTGGGAATGGTTCTTGTTAGAGTTGTACTCCTTGCTCCATCTACACCAATCCTTCATCCTCTCATGCATGGTACAATAATCCAACCAATGCTGCCCATCTCTCATCTGTCTCTAACCAGGTCAGATGACACAAAAGGTAAAACTGCCTTTGTTATTATCGTTTAACCTATCAACACTATCACTTGACCACCAATAGAAATAAGTCCAGAGGTTTTCACAATGTGATTTGGGGATCTTTGCAGGGGCTCCATGAGGTCAAACATTTTCACAATAATACAAAAATGGTTTGATCTATTATATGATTAATATTGATAGATAGAACCACAGAAACAAAAGTTCAGGGAGGGGGGAATGGAAGTCCTCAATAATTTTTAAGAGTACAAAGGGGCTTCTTTACCCCAAGACCAAAAAGGTGGAGAACCATTAAAAGTTAAGGTATTGTTGCCTACGTGCTCAAGGATCTTTACAAATATTGTGAGAATTCTCCCCATTACCTTTCCATGAATAGTAGTGAGGCTTACCAAATTAGCTTCCGGAGGGTCATCTGTTGTTTTCTACCTCTAGGCATTTCCTAGTTTCAGTCATATTGACTTCTATTCAAGAACCATAACTAGCTCTTTCAATACCTTTATCATGTAAACCATGCAGGCTGGCAGAGTGAAATTAGACTATTTTTTAAATATTCAAGTAACTTAGTTTTATACATGCTAGCATCACGAAGGCAGCAGAATTCATTTAATATTCAGCTGGGTTTTGAATGAATTGGACATCTGGAATGGTTTGCCATCAAAATGTATACCCCTTTGCTAGACTCTGTAGGTGATACAAAAGAATGAAAAGGCCAATTCAATTCAACAAATATTTATTGAATGATTTTTAAAACCCTTAACTTTTTTCTTAGAATCAATACTAAGTATTACTTCCAAGGCAAGAAGAGTAGTTAGGACTAGACAATGGGGGTTAAATGACTTGCCCACAGACACACAGCTAGGCAGTATCTAAAGCCATATTTGAAACCAGGAGCTCCTATCTCCAAGTCAAGTATTTATTAAGCATGTTCTATGTGCCTAGAACTGTGCTAGGTACTGGGGAAACAAAGACGATAAGGAAACAGTCCCTGACCTCAAGGAGCTTATAAACTATTTAGGGGAAATTCTCCATCCATATATATACACACACATATATATATATATACACACACACATATGTAAGTAAATACAAAGTATATGCAAATCATTAAAGTAAATTTTAAAAATCAAATGCTAATAGCTATAAGATTTATTGTAGGTCTTAGGTGGGAATGTGATATGAGCTACCCATTGATGCTAGTTAGGGATTCTATGGATCGTGGGCAAGAAGGGAGAGAATTCCCGATATGAGAGGCCACCCTGTAGATTCTTCAACTAAGTCTATGTTTCTGAATTCTGATCACTTATTCTAGAATATTGTTTTACTTTTACCCTTTAGTCTAGGCAGCCACCTCTGTGTCCCCTTCCCCCCTTTGCTATCTGTCAGTATTATAGTCTAATTTTCAAATCGTAAAATGTTATGGAAACATGAGCTAAATAGCTCATAATTTGACTTTGACACCTTGAAGTCAATCAAACATTTATTAAGCACTGACTGTGTGCTGAGAATTGTGCTACGCAATGGGAATACCAACACAAACATGAGAGTCCCTCCCTTTAAGAGACTCTTTTAAAAACTTTATTTTAGTTATTGATAATTATTAATGTTATAATATAGTATATATAATGTTTTATATAACAATATAATATATTAATATAAAATATTTTAATTATTCTTCCAGTGAGGGTCTCTGTCCACCAGACACACAAATCACAACTCTTCATGGTTTGATGGGTCTTGTGAGTTTCCAGGACCAAAATAGTCATTTGGCCAATCTGATGATGGACCTCTTTAAGGCTGGTCATCAGATAACAGTCGTTGGGCTCATTCTGAACTTCATGCTTCCTGTTGATCCTGGTACACATTGCTTATTTTAACATTGTTTGTGTGTGTGTATATATATATGTGTGTGTGTGTGTGTGTGTGTGTGTGTATACACACATACACACAAACATATATACATATATATTTAATTTACATGTTATATATATGTATATATATATATATATTTATTTAAACCCTTACCTTCTTTGAGTCAATACCATGTATTGGTTCCAAGGCAGAAGAGTTGGTAAGGGCGAGGCAATTAGGCAATGGAGGTTAAGTGACTTGCCCAGGGCCACACAGTCAGGAAGTATCTGAGGCCACATTTAAGCTAAGATCCTTCCAGACTGACTCCTGGCTTTCTATTCACTGAGTTACCTTTGCATGAAGTCTCCCCCCATTAAACTATGAGCACCTCAAAGGCAAAAAACTGTCTTCAGCCTTTCTTCATATCTCCAGAGCTTAGCACAGTGCCTGGCACATAGTAGGTACTTAATCCATGCTTGTTGGCTAACTATGCTTTATTGGCACAAGCTTGGGCATTGCAACATAATCCCCACTTCATGACCAGGAATCAGAGGATTTGAATTGGGGACACTCAGTGCATAAAACAATTAAACAGTAATATAAAATGGGATGTAATCCAATCCAAAATGGTCTGGTGCAGACTATAAATGCCAGAGGAGCTCAGGGGAAAGTGAGAGCCTCGTGGGCTACTACAGTTACAGAAGCATTTATTGAGGAGGTGGGAGACCTTGTCCTTGATGGATGATAATAAAAATCATGGCTATCATTTAGGTGAGGCACTTAGCAGGAGCTTCCATCAAAACAACCCTGTGAAGGAGCATCTGGGGTTCAGTGGACTGAGAGCCAGAACTGGAGTTGGGAGATCCTGGGTTCAAATCTGATCTCACTAACTTCCTAGCTGGGTGACCCTGGGCAAGTCACTTAACCCTCATTGCTTAGTTCTTACTGCTCTTGTCTTGGAGCTGATACTTAGTATTGATTCAAAGACAGAAGGTAAGAGTTTAAAACAACAACAACAAAAAACAACCTTGTGAATTAAGCAGAGCAGGTGTGATGGTTAGATGGAGAAACTGAAGCTTAAAGATGCTAAGTTACCAGTCCATAGTCTTGGGAATGTTAGAGACAGATCTCAAAGCTAGATCTGCCATTACTAGACCAGGCATCTTTCTATTATATCAAAGTCTGATGAGTATTTTGGTAATAATGGCAACAGTTATGATAATAATTCATACTTATACAGTAATTTAAGGTTATAAAAGCTCTCCTCTCAAACCATTCTATTCTGCCCACTTTACAGACTTTGAGAGGTTAAGTGAATTGTTTCAGGTTTACTGTTTGGTCATTTTAGTTGTGTCTGACTCTTCATGACCCCGTTTGGGGTTTTCTTGGCAGAGATCCTGGAGTGATTTGCCATTTCCTTCTCCAGCTCATTTTACAGATGAGGAAACTGAGGCAATCGTGGTTAAATGACTTGTCATACAGATAGTAAGCGTCTGAAGCTGGATTTGAACTAAGGTCTTCCTGGCTCCAGGTCTGGTGCTCTTCTCTACTTCTCTACCTAGCCACCATTGTCGAAGGTTCCATAGGTGCTAGATGGAGGGCCTGAAAAGAGAAGCCAGGACCTTTGTCTCCCACTCCAGGGTTCTTTCCACGACAACATGTCAAGAGGAAAGAAGGAAGGCAAGTCGACTCAAATAAAATCATGGCAGCTGCTAAATCTGCATTAGAAAAATTCATAGTCAAGGAACTGAAGCCAAAAAACTCAGTAGGCCATCATCCTACTTGCCCCCTGTTGCAGCTGACCCACCCTTAACCATCTGGCCCAGCAAGTCCTCTGCTTCCTCTGGCAAGAAAAGCCTTTTTGAGCTTTGGCTCTATCGTTTCCAAATATCTGCTACTTGTGTGCTCTTGGGCAAGTCACTTCCCTTAACTTGGCCTCAGTTTTCTCACCTGTATAATAAGGGAACTCAACTGATCCATTGGACCTCTAAGATATCTTCTAGCTCTACATTTACATAGGACCCAATGAGCCTACGCTGCAGACCCCTGTCTCCATTAGGATCCTGTAGGTTGTTTTGGTTCCTTATTTTCCAAAGGAAAGACCGTTCTTCCTTCTCATTTCCCTTATCCCCTGTCCCAACTCCCCAGTGAACCACTTTGGCCTGGATTATTGAAACCGGTGACAAGAAATGCGGTCCCCTTATTAAAATAATGTAATGTCTAACTAAAATAGAAACCTGAGATAACAGTTTTTG
The DNA here is from genome assembly GCF_027887165.1 of Monodelphis domestica. NCBI lineage: Eukaryota > Metazoa > Chordata > Mammalia > Didelphimorphia > Didelphidae > Monodelphis > Monodelphis domestica. The sequence continues at coordinate 420,642,172 of NC_077229.1, read as the reverse complement.
ATGTTTTAATGACTGGGCTCATTAGACAGACTTCCCACTTAAAGTGTCTGTCTAGCAATTAAGGCTAAAAAAAATCATAAATGATGACCACACCTTCTCCAGCTTAATGGTTACTCTGAAGGCTGGTCTTATTATCGCAGCGATACAGTCTGTGATAAAAAAGAATTTAAGATACTCTCCCAAGATTTATTTGCCCATTAGCAAGCTGGAGGAGGAAGGTTAAGAGTACTCTTAAGGTCAAAACTGGAGAGAGATCTTGTGAATAATAGGACTCCTTGAATTTCCCTCCAGCTGAAAGAGACCCCTCCTGGCCCGGTGGCGAGGTCCCTTCCTTCTCCAGGGGGTTTTCGTTTCCTCCTGTCACATGGAAGGGCTGTGAATTGTTACTCCGGGTGAACCCCAGACATTTTTTTTTAGTTAATTGTCAAGCTCCCAGAGCAAATGGTACAACCACTGAATTCTGGGTCTATTATTTCCAGCTCAAATCTGCTGACTTGGAGAAGGATGTAAAGGGGGAGACGGGGAAAGGGAAATTGGAGCCAACTCCCAACTGACTGGACCAGAGTGGAATCAGTGTTCCTTAAAAGGGATGGGTATGGGGAGAACAAAAAGCGTTCAAAGACAAATAAAGGGGAGTCTGCCCCCAAATTAAGAAAGGCGATTGCCGTGAGCTCTCTAATAAGCCTGGGTAATTGTTACAGCTGAGCAGGTTAAAATAGATACCAATAATTTAAGAGGGAATCGTTTCGAAAGTGGAGGTGGGGGGAGGGTCCTTTCGCCCTTTTATCACCCTTGTCTTCAGTGATGAATGATATTTGTACAGCATCGAGGCTGTTAACTGAGCTATTATACCTGTCCTAGGGATAGGGCAAGGCTATTCACTGGGGTGGGGGGGGTGGGGGGTGGGAGTGATGTGTGTCCTGATACCAACACTTCTTATCATCTGGGCAGTCAGAGAGTCATCCACAGTCCTGCCTCGGTGGTCCCCTGAGGATAGAAACTGGGCCACAGGAATGGCCTTCCTTCAGCTTCCCAGATCTAAGATTGCATTCTGCAAGGATCAAAGAACTAACCCAATCCCTTAGTTGTGTCTTCTACCTGGCCAACACTCTCCCCAAACCAGCCCCAGTCCTAAGAGGCTGCCTCTGCTCCTCTGATTTGCTAATTGAATTAGGAAGACCAGAAGCTTGGGACTTGGGGTGGTTATTAGAAGTGCAGGAGATTTGCAGAATTTAAGAATGCTTCATACCAATGAAAGAACATAGACTAGGGGCAACTAGGTGGTTCAGTGGATTGAGAGCCTCAAATCCTTTCTAGCTGTGTGACCCTGGACAAGTCACGTAACCCCCATTGCCTAATTGCGTAGCCTTTACCATTCTTCTGCTTGGAAACAATACCCTGTGTTGATTCTAAGACTCTAGGTAAAGATTATTATTTTAAAAAATAATTTAAAAAATGTTTTGTTCCTTCCCCCAAAAATCTTTGCCTACCCTCACCTCTTCCTCCTGATTTCCTTAGCTTTTTTTTTTTCATCATTCAGTTCAGATTCTACCTTCCTCGGAAATTCTCTCTTGGTTTTTCAGCTGCCTACTGCTTTTCCCTCTCAGATTATCTTCCATCTTCTCCATAGGTATCTTATACGTACTTAGTTATTGGCATGCTGTCACCCCCTTTAGACTGTAAGTTCTTGAGGCCAATTTCTTTGTATCCTCAGTCTTTAGCAGAGTGTCTGACAAATAGAAGGCACTTAATAATGTGTATAACTGGCTGACTGGCTGATCAAAAGCCAAAGCAAAGTCAACCTCAGAGGGCTGTCAGTCCATCACTGGGGAACCCTGTGCTGAGGAAGATCTTGCTGGGTGTTGTGACATCCCTAGGACTGTGATGAAGAGGAGGGACAAGTGGAATAGAGGAGCTTATTTCTTTCCTTCCTTCAGGAGCCCTGCTGTGGGAACCTTGCCAAGGCCACCCACAATAAGTTATTATTTAACGCTAATGAGCTCTTTGTAATTAGGGAAGTATTTTACAGTCGCTATTAGTTATTCCTGGCAAAGACCCTAAGAATAGGCAAGCATGCTTATCATAGATTATCTGGAGCATTGAGAAACTAAATATCTTGCCGCCTTCCCATTCCCTTTTAGATCTGTGAAGAATCACTGTCTAGAATCTATATGAAAACATATGGGGGTGCTATTGTTCTACCTGGGCCCAAAAGGTAAAGTTAGGACTGAGGCTAAAGAGGAAGATTTCAGAGGACATAAAGAAAACATTATTAACAGTTAAAGGGTAATGGGCTGCCTCATGGGGAAGTGAATTCTCCACAGCTGGAGGGGGGCTGGGAAGGTCTTCCAGATGCTGAATGACCACTTGTTGGGAATGTTATTGGTGGGACTTACACTTTGGGTAAAAGTTGGAATAAATGGCCTTCAAGGTCTCTTTCAACACTAGGAGTCTATGATTCTACCCTCTGAGTCACTCCAACCACCCCCAGTTTCCCTCTTAAAGCTAATGCCAATGGAAAAGGGCTTATCCAATATATTTCACAACACCCCACCCTGTCCTCTCCAGTCTTCCCCCCACTCCCTATTACCTAAGAATGGCCAATTCTCCCCCAAGTAAAATCAGTGAGTCCTCCCACTGAGCCCAGCCAGGCAGTCTTCTTCACTCCCATTCACCCCAATTCTTTCCCTCGACCCCAATTAACTGCTTAAAGCATAGCTGATTGAATACCCCAGCTCATGGCCCATGCTGGCAATAGTGAGGAGGAGGGATGTGTGTGTGTGTGTATGTGTGTGTGTGTGTGTGTGTATAAAATGCTGGAGCAGGAAGCAATTTGGTGACTGCCCTGATTTCATCAAGTGTGCCATTTCCTTTCCTTCTAAATACCCTGCCCAGAAAATGCATTTACAGGCAGACAATCCTGTGTGATTCCTATTTCGGAACGTTCAATATCAAACCTCTCTGGCTGCTTGACCAGCATCCCCGACACTGACCCTTCTTCAAGGAATTAAGCTTATTATAAGATCCTGGTTCCCCTTCTGCTTACTCTCCCTTTCCTAGAAGCTACTGGGTATTTATTTCTCTCTATTTTTCCCCCTTCAGTGAGGAAAAAATGCATTTTCACAATTAGTATTTTCTTCATTTGGATTTATTTTATTTTATTTTTTTGCTTTTGCTAAAAAGGTCATGAAAATGTTTACCCACCAGAACCAAAATAAGCTTCCTCAGATGAGAACGGTTTCAAGGTGACCAGGTGCCTTGCCTGTGTGCTTGCTAAAGGTCAACGGGCAGGATAGTGATAGAACAGGCACATTTTATAAGGACAAGCTTTGACATGTCAAAGTGATTGTTCTAAGTTAGATTGTGTCTATTCTGAACAGTCTTTCTATTTGAAATATGGCTTTCTGTATCTGGGGGCCAGAACAAAAGAGCTTTACTAGCTGTCATTGGATCAAAATCAATTTCATTTTCTGCATCTTGAGGTCCAGATGTGTCAAAAGACCACCTCCCTGATTTCTCTCATATATGTGTAATGTGCCAAAGGGCAGTCCTCCATGACTTTATGGCCACCTAATTTCTAACTTGCAGCCAGAATTGGGCCAAAAGTAAGGTGGCACGGAGGGTTGGGAGGTCTTCCTATTCCCTATCTATAAAATGGAAAGCCCAGAGGTGATCTTAAAAGTATCAAAGAACTTCTTGTTTTTTTTTTTTAACATTACCTTCCATCTTAGAATCAATAGTGTATATTGGTTCCAAGACAGGAGAGAGGTAAGGGGGTAGACAATGGGTTTGAAGTGACTTGCACAGGGTCATATAGCTAGTAAGTATCTGAAGCCAAATTTGAACTAAGGAACTCCTGTCTCCCTTAAGAAACATCTTAACCATCACTTTGGGTAGGCAGGTGGCTTGGTGGATGGAGTGCCAGGTCTCTAGTCCAGAGGATGTGGGTTAAAGTCTAACCTTAGACACTTCCTCACTGTGTGACCCTGGACAAGTCACTTGACCCCCATTACCTAGCCCTCACCACTCTTCTGCCTTGGAACCAATATACACTATTGATTCTAAGCCAGAAAGTAAAGGTTAAAAAAAAAATTAAGTGCATTAAAGAAATATGAAACAAAACGTTTTGTGAGGTCCAAGAAGGAAAATTGTTTCCAACAAGGAGAAGCAGGGAAGGCTTAGTATCAATTCTAAGACAGAAGGTAAGGGTTTGTTCTTTTTTTTTAATTTGTCACTTTGGGTCTGAGCATGAACCTGCAGTGATACATGGGGATTGGGGGTGGGAGGATGCTTGGCATTCGCAGATATTTAATAGTGATTTGATGCACTATTTTAATAGTGGCTATAGAGAAATTATTTGGTTGCTGAAGCCTCCCTCAGTGGAGGTATAGATACTCCTAGGTTTACAGGCATTTTTACAGCAAATTTAATCATCTTTCCTGTGAGAGGAATAACCCAGTAAAGCTCAGCCAGGTAACAGACCACTATGAAAGATGGCAACTACTGCTCAGTGGGGCTGCTAATATATAGGCATGGCTGGCTGCTGCTTTTCATCCCCCTGCCTGCTGCTTCCCTAGACAGATCTGTCTCCAGGAGGAACCATTCTGCTCAGTGTGCTTCTTTTCCTTTCAAACTCTTCAGTTTTAATGGAACTGATATGAGGTCAGAGAACAGAAGTCACTCAAAAAATAGTGGCAAATAATTGTTTGGCTCACTGCAAAAATACAGTGAAATTGTAGCTCAATTCATTAAACGTTTATTGAGTACCTACTATTTATTGAGTACTCCAGTGCCGAATACTGTAATAGCCAATGAAAGGTTTACAATGCCCTGAAAAGCTGACAATAAGAATAGCTTGCATTTGTAACACTCCCTCTGGGGTAACCTCCCCAACTCAGAACTTACAATTTTCAGGCCAGTTTCCCGAGAGGGCTGGAAAGACTACTTTCATAAGTTCCAAGGGGTCTTGGGAGTCTGGACTCCTACTACTGTAGTTCATGAGCCCCTATTGGTAAGCTTCTTCTTTATAATCACCCAGTAGACATAATTATGTCAAAGCAGTAACATTTACTAAAATGGCATAGGAGGAAGAGTAGCTATTAAAAGTTTCCCTATTAGCTTGGGGTATACTCTTTCACAAATAAACACAGTATCTATGGGAAGAATAGTAACAAAACTGGAGTGCAACGATAGTGGGACAAACGCATAAGCAACACCTGGCCAAGACAACTCATGTCACTGGTATTTTAGGACCCTGAAGTCCTTTCTTTCCTCATAGAGTCCTCTCAAAGGCAGGGCGAATTCTTTGTATCCATGGTCAGCTTCTCTGTTGCTGTAGGGACCATTCTTTGAAATTGTTGCCTTTCCCTGTCTCTTCCTTTCTGGGGAGTGCATTCCTCTGTTCCCTGCTGGATATATCTCAAATGTGCCTTGTCAAACTGGGCCAATAGCTCTTCTTCAAAGTGCCATGGTTTACAGGGGAAGACAGAAAATCTCTCCCTTCTACCCCATGTCATTTGTCACCCTCTGCTGCCCTCTGGTAGAGATACAAGGGTCAATCCTCACAAAGAAGCTGCTGGCCTACATGGACCCAGACTGAATCCCTCTCAAATTGTTCCACTATATATTTTTAAGCCCTTACCTTCCATCTTAGAATCAATACTGTGTATTGGTTCCAAGGCAGAAGAGTGGTAAAGGCTAGGCAATGAGGGTCAAGTGACTTGTCCAGGGTTACACAGCAGGGAAGTGTCTGAGGTCACATTTGAACCCAGAACCTCCTGTCTCTAGGCTGTTGCACTGTTTTTTTCCCCCCAGTTAATTAATTAATTAATTTTAATTTAACCCCCCCCAGTTAACATAAAAAAATTTTCATCATTTTAAAAAGAATTTTGTGTCTCAAATTCTCTTCCGCCCCTCTATCCCATCACTTCTTTTTTTTAATTTCTAAAAAATTTTTAAACAACATTTTATTTGATCATTTCCAAGCATTATTCATTAGAGACAAAGACCATTTTCTTTTCCTCTCTCCCTCCCCCACCTCTCCCATAGCCAACTCGCGAATCCACTGGATATCGCGTGTGTTCTTGATGCGAACCCATTTCCATGTTGTTGGTATTTGCATTAGAGTGTTCATTTAGAGTCTCTCCTCAAACATGTCCCTCAACCCCTGTGGTCAAGCAGTTGCTTTTCCTCGGTGTTTTTACTCCCATAGTTTGTACTCTGCTTGTGGATAGTGTTTTTCTCCTAGATCCCTGCAGATTTTTCAGGATCATTGCATTGACACTAATGGAGAAGTCCATTACATTCGATTGTACCACAGTGTATCAGTCTCTGTATACAATGTTCTCCTGGTTCTGCTCTTCTCACTCTGCATCACTTCCTGGAGGTCATTCCAGTCTCCATGGAATTCCTACACTTTATTATTCCTTTGAGCACAACAGTATTCCATCACCAACATATACCGTAATTTGTTCAGCCATTCCCCAATTGAAAGGCATCCCCTCATTTTCCAAGTTTTGGCCACCACAAAGAGCGCAGCTAGGAATATTCTTGTACAAGTCTTTTTCCTTATTATCTCTTTGGGGTACAAACTATGCTACGGCTGGATCAAAGGGCAAACAGCCTTTTATCGCCCTTTGGGCATAGTTCCAAATTGCCCTCCAGAATGGTTGGATCAGTTCACAACTCCACCAGCAATGCATTAATGTCCCAACTTTTCCACATCCCCTCCAGCATTCACTACTTTCCTCTGCTGTCATGTTAGCCAATCTGCTAGGTGTGAGGTGATACCTCAGAGTTGTTTGATTTGCATCTCTCTGATTATAAGAGATTTAGAGCACTTTTTCATGTGCTTATTAATAGTTTTGATTTCTTTATCTGAAAACTGCCTATCCATGTCCCTTGCCCATTTATCAATTGGAGAATGGCTTGATTTGTTGTACAATTGATTTAGCTCTTTATAAATTTTAGTAATTAAATCTTTGTCAGAGGTTTTTATGAAGATTGCTTCCCAATTTGTTGCTTTCCTTCTGATTTTAGTTACATTGGTTTTGTTTGTACAAAAGCTTTTTAATTTGATGTAGTCAAAATTATTTATTTTACATTTTGTTACTCTTTCTATGTCTTGCTTGGTTTTAAAGTCTTTTCCTTCCCAAAGGTCTGACATGTATACTATTCTGTGTTTGTCTAATTTACTTATAGTTTCCTTCTTTATGTTCAAGTCATTCACCCATTTTGAATTTATCTTGGTGTAGGGTGTGAGGTGTTGATCCAAACCTAATCTCTCCCACACTGTCTTCCAATTTTCCCAGCAGTTTTGATCGAATAGTGGATTTTTGTCCCAAAAGCTGGGATCTTTGGGTTTATCATATACTGTCTTGCTGAGGTCACTTGCCCCAAGTCTATTCCACTGATCCTCCTTTCTGTTTCTTAGCCAGTACCAAATTGTTTTGATGACTGCTGCTTTGTAATATAGTTTGAGATCTGGGACTGCAAGAACCCCTTCCTTTGTGTTTTTTTTTTCATTATTTCCCTGGATATCCTTGATCCTTTGTTCTTCCAAATTAACTTTGTTATGTTTTTTTCTAAATCAGTAAAAAAATTTTTTGGAAGTTCAATGGGTATGGCACTAAATAGATAAATAAGTTTGGGTAGGATGTTCATTTTTATTATATTGGCTCGTCCTACCCATGAGCAGTTAATGTTTTTCCAATTGCTCAAGTCTAGTTTTAATTGTGTGGAGAGTGTTTTGTAGTTGTGTTCATATAGTTCCTGTGTTTGTCTCGGGAGATAGATTCCTAGGTATTTTATTTTGTCTAAGGTGATTTTGAATGGGATTTCTCTTTCTAGTTTTTGCTGCTGAGCTGTGTTGGAAATATATAGAAATGCTAATGATTTATGCGGGTTTATTTTGTATCCTGCAACTTTGCTAAAGTTGTTGATTATTTCAATTAGCTTTTTGGTTGAATCTCTAGGATTCTTTAAGTAGACCATCATGTCATCTGCAAAGAGTGATAACTTGGTCTCCTCTTTGCCTATTTTGATGCCTTCAATTTCTTTTTCTTCTCTAATTGCTACTGCTAGTGTTTCTAGTACAATGTCGAATAGTAGAGGTGATAATGGGCATCCATGTTTCACTCCTGATCTTATTGGGAATGCATCTAGTTTATCCCCATTACAGATGATATTAGCTGATGGTTTTAGATATATACTGTTAATAATTTTTGGAACGACCCTTCTATTCCTATGCTTTCTAGTGTTTTTAATAGGAATGGGTGTTGTATTTTATCAAAGGCTTTTTCTGCATCTATTGCACTGTTTTTTAAAAGCCACCTAGAGGAAAGACCAATCATTATTTAGCTAAATGGTTTTGCCCCCAAATTCATACTTTGTTCATTCTTTGTAAAGAGATCCATCAATCAAACAAATATTTATTAGAAGTCTACTATATTTCAGGCACTATGCTAGGAGCTAAAGATACAAATTCAATGAATGAAACAATCACTACTCCTAAATTTTCATTCTAATGGAGAACCTAACAAGGATGTAAGGAGATATAAATGGAATAAATATGAAGAAAATGCAATGTAGTTTAAGAGGGAATGTATTCCTCCCAACTACCAGTTGGAAAAAATCAAGAGGCTTCATATAAAAAGTGGTGCTTGAACTACACCACTTGAATGAAGAAAGTAATTCTAGAAGACAGGGGGGAAGAAAAAGTGCATTCTGGGTATGTGAATCAGCCACTGCAAAAGCAGGAATGTGGGATATGAAAAGGTCATGTAAGTGTTGTTGCCATTTTAACAGAAGTGGAACTGAGACTCAAACAGGTAAAGAATCAGGTGGCCTACCTAAGGCTACAGAGCTCATAACTAGGAGGATATGATTCAAAATACAGTGCATGATAGCATACTGTGGTCATATGGGGAGAAGAACATGAAGGTTTTGAGTTAAAATAATTTCATGAAGAGGGATGAGACAAAGTCAGATATGACAAAGTACCTAAGAAAGTTATAAGCAAAATTTTGGGGTATAGTTTGGGTTTTATGAAGGAGATAAGTTAAAATGGTTGTCCAGAACCAGATAAAAATAGACCTTGGATGTCTAGCTAAAGAATTTGAACTTCATATATGAAATAAGGGCTCATAGATCTTTTTTTTTTTCAATAGCAAGGTGATAGGAATAAATGGATCCCAGCTAGCAGGTACCTCCAGTGCACTAGGATTTATTTTCCATCCCTTCTTTTTCGAGAGAAAATGTGTTTGGATTTATTTTCTTCGTCTTTTTCTTGATTTGGACCTATGATGTCAGAATTCCTAGTGTTTAAATTTCTCCCATGGATGGAAGTCAATTTAGAGGATTAGAGATGTTGAAAGAGATAGTGAGAACCTCAGAGTCTATCTGGAAAAAAACCCTCATTTTACAAAAGAAGAAACCATGTCCTCCAAAGGTTAAGGATTTACCGAAAGTTACCCAAGTAGAATGAATCAGAGACAGTATTTGCACCCAGATTCTCAAATTCCAAAGTCAGAGTTCTTTCTTCATTTCTTTCATTCTTTTTAATTTTATTTTTACATGTTGATATAATTTTTAATAATCATCTTCTGATATTTTGCAATCCACGTTCTTTTCCTTCCACTCCTCTCCCCTCCCCAATATGACAGATAATACATATGATATAGGTTGTACATATATTATTATACAATATATATACCTATGTTCATCATATTGTGAAAGTAGACACATATCACTTACAAACCAAGGTTCTTTCAAGTGTAGCATATATTGAAGAGTTTCCTAGGGAATTGGGTGTGTAAATGACTTGCCAGGGGTCATTGTGTCAAAAGCTGACCTTGAATTCAGATCTCCATGACACCAAGGCAGTCTTCTATCCATTACATGATTTATTTATCCATTATCCTTTCAGGAGATAGGTACATGCGGGAGAAAGAACTTAGGTATTTCTTTAAAATAACTATTTCTCTAAGCTCAGGCTACATACAGCCTAGTCTCTCTCTTCATCTATACTTATAGCTTTTGTATAATGCATTGTACAAATCATACAATAAAAATTAGTGGTCAGAATGATAATGCTGATATCAAAATTGAGAGGGTCCTTCAACCTTGTTTCCTCCAGCCTTACCTTGTCAAGGTGGAAGTCCTCCATGACACCGAGTGAGATCTTAAAGAGCAATGTGATTATGGGAGGTCCTGGGTTTTAATCTGACCTCAGACACCTTCTAGCTGTGTGATCCTGGGCAAGTCACCTAACCCCAGTTGCCTAGCCCTACCCTCTTCTGCCTTAGTATTGATTCTAAAATAGAAAGAAAGAGTTAAAAAAAAAGAGCAAAGTGCTTTGAAGTTGGCAATTAATGGTCAGGTGAATGATGTCTGTGGGCATATACTCTGAATTTGAGAAGCCGGAGTCAAGAGATAAGTCATCTACATAGTGGGGTTTGATTATTTTATGTATTGGGCAAGTAAACAAATATAGGGCAACAGGCAAGAGGCATCTCTGAAAAGTAGGTAACTGTAGTCAGTAATAGGAAAACAATAAGATGCAAAGAAGACAAAATTGAGAACAAAGCGAGGGTCAGCAATTATTGACTCTCAAGCAAATCAAAAGGAAAAGGTAGAGTCTTAGGCAAAGAAATTACACAGTTTTTCAGATTACATGAATTGAGTTTATGTTTGTCCAAATTCATGTTTATTGATTTGCTGTTATTATCATTATTTGCATTAACAATTTTTATGTGAATTTATATTTATATGTTGTATTCTTTGCAAGAGTACATAATGATGGAACTTTCAGAACTTGTAAGTGACAACATTCATTGGATAATCTTAACATCAGCCAAAACAACTGGGTATCAAAGGAAGATGACACAAGGAAAACAATTGTATCACACACTGGCTAGTAATGTCACCTTTGACCTAACAATTGCTAATGGAGAGTGACGACTAACAGTGGAACAGCCAGCCTCTTGGATAGCTATTAGACATTCGTCAAAGATGGGAACTGCTGTTGATATTAGCCATGATTTAGACTTTTACTCACATACCTATATATGCATTTATATGCCTCATCTATAATGTAGAAATATCCGAATCCCAGTCAAACTCTACGAACTCCAACACTGGAGACAGTAACCTACACTGTTATCTTTCTCTGTCTGCGAGAGATGTTATTATTTCTAGAATGTGCATGGGCTATAACAATGATAAAACAATATTCTTACATGCTTATGTGCTACTTTAGACTTTTAGCATGAGTTCATATACTCTATATCAGTGATCCTCACATTCCATATCAACAGGTAATTAACATCAATATATAATATATTGCTGTTATATAATATTTTATATAATTTATGACAATTGTATAACATAATGTTATTATGTACCATATAATAAGCTAAAAACAAACACGCATTATTCACACATGTATATATATAAAGTACTTGAAGGCTTTAAAGCACACTATTAAAGCTCAGGATGGCTCTAAAAGTGTCGGTACATGCTTTATATGGCAAAATGAACTACTATAGTTGCCTGAAGAGTAATTGAGGTCTCTAGAGGTGAAGTGATTTGCTTAAGGACTCTTACTGGCAGAACTGGGACTCTGGTTTAGTGTTCTTTCTACCATGATGGAGGAAGAAGGGAATTGCCACTGGAAGACCCAAGATGGTGTCCTACTTGGCTACTCACTAATTAGATGACATTGGGCATCGCTTCACTTTTCTGGGCATCAAAATACTCATCTGTACCAGAGGGGGCTTGAACTGCCTGGTTTCTAAGTCCTTTCCGATTCTTGAAGCCTTGATTTGGACCTACCTCCTACTTGTCAAGTACAAAGTTTTAGGGCAAGAGCTTAATAAATGTTTGTTGAACAAGCTGACTCTGTGTGCTGTGTACAAATCGGTCATTTCTGTGCTTAGGTCACACTCTTGACAGCGGTGGAAGTCTCACGGGGGAATGAAATTGAAGAGAGATGCAGCCTTTCTCTACCCCATACACTGCAATAGGAATGGTGGTCATTGCATGAGGATAGAACTCAAATTTGAACCCTCAGGTGGCAGTGGATATGAAAGAAATCTAGAGATGCCTCTCCTCTCTGAAGGCTAAGCTCAAACAGTCTGGGAGGGAGGGAGATGAAGGCGGGACAGGGTACCTCCTACAGAGAACCTCTCAGTGGTCAGCCTTGTTTGGGCATCCATGGCAGGAGGTGACTTGGTGTTCTTCCCTTCGCACTGATAACCCTCACTCAGGGAAGCAGTTGCCCCAGCATGAGACCTTGGAGCATTAGCTCAAGCCTGGGGACTTGTGATCTCTTAGCCCTGGGAGGAGGATAACCAGAATGGTAACAGTGTGTATGAAGGCAATGTGCCTGCACTGCTGAACTGTCTGGAGCGCAGGGGCTTTGAGTCAGATCTCTTGCCTGGGAGCAAATTTGTACCTGGTTGTTTCAAGTCTGGGCAGTGGGACAGATAAAGGAAAGAGAGCTGGACTTGAGCTCTAGTCTACGGTTTTTTGTTGTTGTTGTTGTTGTTGTTTTGTTTTTTTTTCCTGGCTCTGTGAAATTTTTCTGCCTCAGTTTCTTTAGCTCTCAAATGGGCATATATAATAATATATGACCTGCCTTCTTCTGAAGGTTGTGGTGATGATCAGATGAGTCCCTGGAAAAAAAGGACACAGCTAGTGTAAGGTGCTGCTGTTAGCTTGACCTGAGGAAAACAAGTAGAGAGGCAACTGGTTGGTCTGAAGCATATAGTCCTTGGCTTTGGAATTGACTAATAGAGACTTTGATTTCCTTATCATGGTGCTATAACTGCACTCAATGGAGGAGGCTACAAAGGCAGGTGGGCACAAAGACAACATGGATAGTGGATCAAATATGTTTGTGTTTTTGAAGACTTTAGCACCTGACCACCTACCCTTCCCTTCATCTTTTATAACTTCTCTAATTACTTATCCTTTCTATTCTTTATTCCTGAGCAACTATTATTTTATTCACATCTATATTTAATTTTTTAAAAACTCTTACATTTTGCCTTATAATTGATACTAAGTATCAGGACCTTACATGGGGTCAGGGTTAAATGACTTGCCCAGGGTCACGCAGCTAGTCTAAGACCTGATCTGAACCCAGGACCTCTCGTCTCCAGTCCTGGCACTCTATCCAGTGAACCATCACGTTGCCCCCAAGTCTGTTTCCAGCATCCTTGATAAGAAGCACTGATATCTGTCTTGCTTTGCCTATCAGGATCCCAAAGAACTATCTAGAAGAACCAACTAGTTTTATTGATAAGGAAACCAAAATCCACAGTAGAAAAATGACTTTCTTGAGGTCAAACAGCAAGTTAGTGGCCAAGACAAAAAAAATCAGGTCTCCTGACTACCACACCATGTCCAAAAATTAACTATGGCTTTATTTGTTATGATAGCCATGGTAATAAATATATTCTGTGTGCCAACTGTGAGAACAAGACATCCACAGATAGTAAGTGCTTGAGGCATCTACTGAAACCACCAGTTTATTTCCACCGTGAGAGTGGTTCAGGCACCAGGGTGAGGAAGCTGGACTTTCCCTTGATATCTGCTCTCTTGAACCACATAGCTTCTGATTCAATTTATTACAGTTGTGGTTTGTGGCCTCTGTGTTGTTCTTGCCTTTTCTGGTGCAGACACACACAGCTTTGGAATTAAGACTTCTGGGAAAAGTTGAGGCAAATTAGTTGAGATCAAAAACATTTTTTAATTGGAATTTATTTTTTACATTAAAATATGCAGGTAACTCCCTGACTCCCTCTCTCCCTCCGCCCACTGGAGAAGGCACCATTTGACAAAAAGATCTATGGATATATAAAACTATGTCTTCCTCGTTTCCATTTATCGGTTCTTTCTCTGGAGGTGGACATAGACAAATCATTCTTTGAATGAGATCAAATTTTGCATTTATGAGAAATAATACATTTTAGGCTTGGATCAGTGAAATAATGGACTTTTACTTCCTGACCTATTCACCAATCCCACCTACCACCATCACAATATTAGTCCTACAAAGAAGAATAAGCCATGGTCTCTACCCTCATGCCGTTTATAATCTACTTGGGAGGATCAGATAAATTCACAATTACATATAATACAGAGAAAAATATAAAAGTATGGAGAAATATGAATAAAGCCCCATGGGATTTCAAAGGTGGAAGGATCATGGGGCAACTAGGTGGTGCAGTGGATAAAGACATGGCCTTGGAGCCTGAATTCAAATCCAGCCTCAGACACTTAATTGCTTTATGACCCTGAGCAAGTCATTTAACTCTGTTTGCCGGTGGTTTCCTCATCTCTCAAATGAGCTGGAGAAGGAAATGGCAAAACACTAGAGGATCCCAGGTGGGGACAGCAAAATTGGACATGACTGAAAAATGACAACCACAACAACAAAACATTACTTCCAACTGGGGGGTCTCAGGGAAGATTTCGTGGAGGTTTTAGGGAAGATGCTTTAATTGCTAAAGATATTAGGAAGATAGGAGCAGTGAGGTGGCTCAGTGGATTGAGAGCTGGGTTTAGAGAAAGGAGGTCCTGGGTTCAAATCTGACCTCAGATACTTCCTAGCTGGGTGACTCTGGACAAGTCACTTAGCCCTAATTACCTAGCCCTTACCACTCTTCTGCCTTGGAATTGAAATTTAGCAATGATTCTAAGACAGAAAGTAAGGATTTTTTTTAATGTAGAAGAGATGACATTCCATCCTAATCTAAGAAAGCTTGAAAAGTCATCCTTCTTTGAACCTTCAAATCCTCTCCCCTCTCCTTCCCGCTCATCTTCCTCCACTACTTCAAAGCCCTGCCAAGCTCATTTCCTCCCTGGAGCCTTCCTTGATTAACTTGCATCTGACTCCCATCATGTCACTCCCTCTATGCCAATGTTTGACCATCTACCCTACTCTTTATCCTTCCTCATTTCTCTGATTATTTCTCCTTCCTGATGTTTATCCTGAGTAGCTATTATCAATTTGTTCAAGTCTATATTTCTCTTATTTTTTTAAACCCTTCCCTTCTGTCTTAGAATCTATACTGTGTATCAGTTCTAAGGCAAACAAGTGATAAGTGCTAGGCAACGGAGGCTAAGTGACTTGCCCAGGGTCACACACAGCCAGGAAGTGGCTGAGGTCAAATTTGAACCCAGGACCTCCTGTCTCTAGGCCTGGCTCTTTATCCACTGAGCTCTAGCTGCCCCCCTCAAGTCTTATATTTCTTACACCTGTGGTTTGAAGCACTGGTGTCTCCCTTGTCTTGATTACCAGATTTTAAATTCCCTCTGCATCCCCCAGACACAGTGTCCAGTACACAGTGGACACTCAGGAAATAAATCCTATCATATCACCTTCCAGGGCTCTGCTTTGCTCCAGAGGGATAGCACCGTGTTTTCCTGCTTTCCTGGGAGCATCTCTTTTCATGCTTAGCTGTTCTTATCTCTCCCCTCCCCCCCCAAGCTGCTTC